>NW_022900927.1:11421906-11482860 GCF_012274545.1 Fukomys damarensis
TAAGCAAAAATAAATAAATAAATAAATAAATAAATAAATAAATAAAAATAAAAAAAAATAAAAAGGGTTGGGGATATAGCTTTATCAACTCCCTATTCCTAGTCACGAAAAGAAGAAGGGAGGGAGGCTGACAACAGCAGCAGGTACTGGAAAGAAGTGAGGTTACTGGGGCATGCCCTTGTGTGACCATGAAGGGATAGTAGGATCCTGTCCCTCCCCTTCCTCTTGCTTTTACACCTGGCCATGAGGTGAACGGTCTCCCTCCACCCAGCACTGCCACCATGCTGTGCTGCCTCAGCATAGGCCCCAAAGCAGCAGCAGCAGCAGCGAACTATGGACTGAACCCTCCAAAACTGTGAGCCAAAATAAACATTTTCTCTTTATAAGCTGATCATCTCAGCTATTTTGTTACAGAAACAGAAAGCTGAGTAATATAAGGTGCCAGACCCTGTGCTAAGTGCTTTACATCTTTGAATTTATTCAGTCCTTACAGTAGCCCTGTGATTTGCGTGCTACTAAAAAACGAGATCATTTTCAAAGTGAGACTGAGACACAGAGACACCAACTTGCCCAAAATCACACAATCTGGATTTGAAGCCAGGCGATAGAGGCCAAGAACCTATGTGCTTAACCATCCTCCTTCTTAACTCCTCTCTAGTCAGCCTTCAGCTCTCTCTAGACAGAATTCTGTGGCATCACTGCAGCTTTGAGGTGATCAAGGGCAATCCAAGAGCAGAATAGGAAGAGGCACAGCAGAGGTATTGAAGGAAACACAGATGTATGAGCAATGAAGCTTAACAGAAGAACACAAAGAGTAGCAGAATTTGAAGAAAGGAACAGGAATCAAGAAAGCAGAAGCTAGCAGTCGGCCGGTGGAGTTCCGGAGCGAGAATGAAAAGCAGAGGCTGGGCTGGGGATTTAGCTCAGTGGCACCACCCCTGCCTCGCAGATGCAAGGTCCTGAGTTCGATCCCAGGTATTAAAAAGAAAAAAAAAAGCAGAGGCTAAGAGTATGAAGCGTTATGGCCGTGCTCCAGAGAGTCTGAGAGTGATCCCAGATGTTAGAGAGATGAGATGTGGCAAGAAGAGGTGAAGCAATCCACCACAGAGGGCAGAGGCCTGTGAGGAGGGTGCCATGCTGGATGGGACCCCAAAATTCATTTTAACCACCACTATGATAGCATTAAGAGACGAGGTTCTTAAGAAGTGATTAATCAGGGGGGGCAGAGCCCTATGGATGGGATCAGGGCCCTTATAAGAGCGGCTGAGGGATGCATTTATTCTCTCCCACTCTCCTGCCGTGTGAGGACACAGCTGCCCTCCCCGTCAAGATGCCATCGTGGGAGCAGAGTCCTCATCAATGCCAGTCCTGTCAGTGCTTTGACCTCAGATTCGCCCACCTCCAGGACTGTGAGATATAAATGCCCATTCTTTATAAATCGCCCAGGCTGAGGTATTTTGTTACATTAGCACAAACAGACCAAGGCAGAGTGTGTGAAGGAGTCAGACCTAAAAAGCAGAGCCAAGAAGAGAGGTGTTTAAAAATAAGGAACTGGTTGTAATAGCCAAAACTTGGAAAGAGCCCAACTGCCCATCAGTTGGAGACTGGATAAAAGACATGTGGTTTTTCTATAAAACAGAGTACTACTCAGCCATAAAGAATGAGAAACTAGAGTCATTCACAGGAAAATGAATGCATATTGAGGCCATACTCTTAAATGAAATAAATAAGACACACTTGGGTAAATACCGAATAGTTCCTCTGGTGTGAAAAACTAAAAGTGTAAATAAGATCCAAATTGTATAACTGACAATGTGAAATAGGAAGAAAGGGGCTAAAGGTGTAGGAGAAGTGGGAAGGGTAGGGGAAAAGAAATAAGGGAAAAGAAAAAATAGGAGAAAATGAAAAAATGGAAATAAAGTCTTTGTAAATAGGGGAGGGTGGGGGGTGAAGGGAGGGCAGGGGTATGGGGAAAAAATGAGAACCAAGACCTGTCATGTAAAGATTCCAATGATGAATGTAACTGTACTATATTCTTTGAAAGTACCAATGAACTCCATGAAAAACAAATAAAAGAATCAAAATAAGGAACTGGATTTAGAAAGATAATATAGAAAGGCATGGAAAAAATGAGAAGAGAAGTTTCTCTCTTTGTGTGTTCCAGATGCCATCATGCTTTATGGTATTCTGCTAGTACACAAAAGCCAGATTTATAAAGAACATGGAATCAACTTCACGACACACACATAAGAGCATCCATTATCAAAAATTAAAACATTTGGGCTCAACAACAGTGCCTTTTCGCTATATCTGTCTGTTCTCCAAAATGCTTGAAAGTTTCATTTCTTCAAAGATAGAAATGGAAGAGACCAAACCAGATTGGCATCCCCTGTCCGCTCAATATCATCCCAACCCTGTCAGTGAGGAACTGCGGAGGAAGGAACATGCAATAGAAAATTATGTTTAAATGCCTTGAGAGAATGGTTTAAACACAGCCCAACTCTGTGACACGGAAGCCCTTCACAGGGCAGCTGCCTACTCTGCAGCCCGTGTGAGTCCAGAGAGTGTGACTGACAAGCTGAAAGGACAAAGCCAAAGAAAACTGAGAAATATTTTCTTACTGACCAGAAAAGTAGAAGTTCTTACCTGCAAGTGATTGCCTTCTTAGGAAATTCCAAAGGCACGGCTTCCGCTCATTTCTGCCTCTCCTATTCCAGCTCTTCGAAAAGTTACGTGATGTCAACCGTGACTTTAAGTGCTTACTTAAAAAAAAAAAAAAAAAGTTTGCCAAAAAACGGGTCTAGAAATTCTAAATAAATAGGTGGTGCTGGAGAATCACTGTTTCTATAGATACACAAGTAATTCCTTTGCTCTGATGGTTTTGAGAACTAATGCACTCCACCCAAACTGCAGTTCTGTTGTTCAAATGTTTCTCCCCTCGTTCCTACAAGTGTGCTTTTACATCACGCCTCTCCCTGTGCTGACTTCCAGGTTCCCCAACTTCTGTCTACCACTTACTTTGTCCTCCCATTGAAATCTTAGTATTTCTCAGGGTGGGATTTCTTGACCTCCCCGGTTATGAGGGGTCCTTTTCTCTCTACTCGCACATGCAATTCAGTTGGAGGTTATCTTCAGGCAGGGCCCACAATCTACCTTGATGTATGGATGTAGTACTTATCACGAGCCATGACAGGGAGGGCAGTGATAGAGACGTTCTAGCTCTTAAAAAAAATATACCGTTCCCCTTTCCCCTCTTTTTTGCATTTTTACCCCTATATAGAATCTAAATAATTTTGAATTAATCTAAATAATGTTGGATCTAAACATGTTGAATAAAATAGATAACCAAAATAAGAATTTTTATAGGCTTTTGTTAATTTTTGGGGATATTGTGATTTAAATAAAAACAAGTATAGAAAAAGTATATGTGAGTCATTTAGCATACAGATAGAGATATTTTTTTTCTCTGTAATCAGCTCATGAACTACAATGCTAAAGTTTTGGCCACTGGATTATGGAAAATTCTTGGAATAAATGAACATTGAACTAATTATCTAGAATGTATACAAGACTTTTCAGAACACTAAGGAGGTTTGCAAAATAAATGGGAAAAGAGTCTTCTGTTCTCATTAACATGGTTTTATTAAAATACATATAAATATAATTCCTATCTTCTGATATACTTATGTTTTTTGGGGGAGTTTTTTTTGTACCAAGGATTGAACTCAGGTCCTTGGGCTTGCGAGGTAGGTAAAGGAACCACTGAGCTAAATCCCTGGCCCATACTTATGTCTTCTAATTGCTTTAAATGTATGTTCTATTGTTTAATATATCTTTTCATCAAATACATTTTACTCCCAAAGACGGGCATGGTAGCACACTCCTGTAATCCCAGCACTCAGGAGGCTGAGGCAGGAGGATCACTGTGAGTTCGAGACCAACCTGGGCTACATAATGGGTTCCAGGTCAGTCTCAACTACATAGTGAGACCCTGTCTCAAAAAACCAAAAAAAATACATTTTACTTTCATAATAATTACCCCAAAGAAATTAGTATTCATTATTTCATAGTTTTCTATGTAAGATAAATTTTACTTATAAAAATATATAAATGCAAAGTTTTTAAATCTGTATTTCATCTAATTGCTATTTATTCAATTATTTAGGTAACCCCTTAAGTATGTCATTGGAGTATCATTATGTTGTTGGAATATCAATTCTGTAGTGGTTTTGCATGTAACCATTTCAGCCATGTGTCATCACCAAGTGTCCTACCTGCCCTACCAGAGGTCACTTTGCTTGTTTTAGGTAATAAGGGTTAAACCATTCAAATCACTCTCCAGTTCCTTGAGTTGAAATTAAATTTCCTTCAATTCTATCCTGATGTGGAACCCTGGCTTTGCAAGTTTCCCTCCTGTAAAACATCAATGTAATTGGATAACGATCACTAGTCCATGTACTGTTTGTATAAACATCTCTCATACAACTGGAGGCAATTACTTCAGAAATCAGGGAGAGTTCTATATGGCAATGAAGTCTTCCCCAGAGATGCTTTTGAGATTGTGTTGTAGCGTTATAATGTAAAAACTACAAAATAGCCCTGTTCTCACATTGACTATGCAGCTAAGGCCACGTGGCAGCAAGCACTCATTCACATTAACAACAAGAAAGGAAGAATACTTTAAAAACACACTTGATTTTGCAAATATGCCCTAGCATCCAGATGTTTGGCAGTACAGAAACAAAACATATGGATAGCAATTAATTTTTTTGTCACCAGTATATTTTGCTTCCTATAAGACTGCACAAGAATCTAAAAGATACTGCCAAATTTTTCTGATAATCACCTTCGTGCTCAGTGCAATCAAGGTCATAAAAGTCTGAAATGTGAATTGTTTCCTGCCTTAAACAATGCTTGGTACTGTTGGCTCTAAGTTAGCATGAATGCAGAGCTTTAAATTTCTTCTGAATGCACTACATTCCAATCTCACAAGTAAGGACTTTAAATAGCAGCTTAGCATCATGTCAAAATTCCTTAATGCTTTTACTCCAGAAAGAAGGCATGTAAGGAAAGTAAGAAATCGAACTGTTCCAGACCATCACATTGCTGTTTACGTGGGACACACAGTGACCTCTAAGAATCCTCATTATTCAACTATACAAGACAATTGGTACATTAAAACAGAGTTCTTTATGAATTGGGCAAATAAAAAGATCCAGTTGGAACTAGTTCTAATGCCTTTCTGTTACATAATGTCAGATGTGGAAACCGTCTATGCATATGCCCTGTGGTGTTATATAAAAATAGCATTTCTCAGTGCAAACTGATCTCCAGGTAATGTTGCCCAAGACGGAGATAAGTAACAAGTGACTATAATTGGTGGCTATGCAGCTTTGACAACAACCAGCACCACAGAAATGCAACCTAGGGAACTATTTCCAGTTAGCAATCAGGCTCCTTTCATTCGTTTGAATTATAAATACAGACAGAGAAAAAGAAGGAAAAGACCCACAAATATGTTACTTCGATTAATTCCAAGGGAATGCTGGATTGTGAGCGTCAGATTCGACCATTACTAAACCTGGTATGTAATTACAGCAAAACACCTTGCAGGATCTTGAAGCAATCATCTCTATTTCTCTTTCCTACTTGGTGACTAAAAATTACCATTTCAAATTTCAATGAGTAATCCACATCAATTTTCAATATTTAAGAAGTCACATAGACCTGAAGATGGTATGGAAAAAAAAAATCAACTCAAATATTTAGGCGAAGATCTCTCTGGTTCTAGGATAGAACACTACACTGCTGGCACTGCCTTTTCTTGGAATGGTACATAGGTAATTAGGAAAAAATATACCTATTACCACTCCTTGATCATATCTACATGGCTGAATATTCCATGTTGAAACAAAATAATCCTTTTCATGTGAAATACATGTCCACTCAAGGTAGCTCAGACATTCTCCATTTCACAATAGAAGCTCTTTGAGGGTAGAAATCTCACCTGCATGGTTCTCTGTTGATTGCCTCTATGCCTAGAATAGTACCTGGCACATAATAGGTGCTCACTAAATATTTGTTGGATGAATGAAATCAACCTTTCAACAAATGCTTCGTGAGAATCTACTCCTTCTAAGAAATAGTTCACTATCAAGAGATGAAAACAGGAGGAACATGCCGAGGGCCAGGATGAACTCAGTCTATTGGAGAAGACAGACATGGGAAAATCTAATTAGAATGACAGTCAAAAAGGCTAGACATCACAGGAGTGACGCGCAAACAGAATACCTGCACTTCAGCAGAGAAAGTAGGCATTGAACAAAGAGACTGTGAACTCCCACCAGGCACAGTTTTTAAAATTTTTAGAAAGGAAAAACTGAATCCAAGTTCTTGCTGTGAGAGCAACTTGAAGAGTGAGTGGGTAAATCCTCAGGACAGTTAGCCTGAGGTCGCAGGCTGTGGTCAGCCTAGAGTCAGTCCAGCCACACCTGGGAGATGGAAAGGGGCTTGCAAGATTTCACGCAGGCCAGGCACAGTAGTGAATGCCTGTAATCCCAGCACTGTGGGTGGCTGAGGCAGGAGGGTCACAAATCCAAGTCCAGCCTGTGCAACTTCATGACCTAGGGAGACTCTGTTCCCAAAATTTTTTTTAAAAAATTAAAGAGGCTAGAGATGTACCTCAGTGCAAAGGCTTGGGTTTAATCCCCAGTACCAAAAAAAATAGTTATTTTGTTCTTCTGTTTGTTTTGTTTTGACTCAACAGGACAAGTGGCTATTTTTCTGTTTCCTGTGTGTGTGTGTGTGTGTGTGTGTGTGTGTGTGTGCGCGCCAGGGATCGAACTCATGACCTAGCACTCGTGAGGCAGGCAGTGGCATCACCACTGAGCTAAATCCCTGGCCCTCTTCTCTTTTGCTTCTTGTTTCTGAAAGGGACAATAACAGGAGTGCTAAAGACCCTGGGAGATGCTGTTCTGGAAACACCAGCCATCAACTAGACCAGAGGAGGAAGTACTTATTCACAAAAGAGCTTTAGTCCAATAACTCCAAGGGCAGAAAGTTTGCTTGAGAAGTCAAGCTTATGGGTGGGAATCCAAGATAAGCCAAAGCTTTCTCAGGTTCTCCAACTGCTATCATCTTTTGCCAGAATTATTCTTATAATAACAGATTCATCAGATATGATCCCTGACCCATTATGTTCTTTACACATACATCAATCTTCTATTTCATGATTTGTGTTAGAAGTGACTTAAGGTTGTGGTATTAGAGAACTTACATGACACAAGTAGATTTTTCTAAAAATTGTTACCAAAATTACCTGAAATGTATACACATGCTTTATATAACAATCGCTGATTCATTTCATTGGGTTTAAAGCATTAGTTATGCTGAAAATATAAACAAAGTGCAGCTTTTTCTATGATTAGGAAAAATCTTTAAGATTTACTTAACCTCTTGCTGTGTGCAATTAAAGGGTTGGTTTGATGCTTGCTAATCTGAATTCCCAGCCTTTCAAGAAGAAGCGATTGTTTCAGGCATGTGGATCAAGTAGAGGAAAAAGAGAACCAACAGGACTTCTGTAAGTCTGTCAAACTTTACCTTTTTGATGCTGTTTAGAGGACAATGTTCTCTAAATGGGCCCTGTTCCTGCCGACTGCTTGATATACCCAAGCATCAAACCCAGGGTTGTACTACAGAACCTGAGGTACGTTTGTTCCTCTGGACTTGGGCAAGAAGCTTGGGTCCCCCTCCTTCCTGTAGAGTGCACTCCAGGCTTTTGCCTGACTCCATACCCAGTCAGTGCCCCTGCCTAAACTACATCTGTGCAGCACACACGCGTGGCTTGACACTGAGCTAACCCACCCATATATGGAGAGATGCGAAGCACTTGCCTTCTCTGGGGTGAGCATCCACAGTTAGTGCTTAGGAATAAACATGGACAACACAAATCACCTACAACGCTTCCGATTACTCTTTGCTTTGCTTTTAGATGGGTGAGTCTAGAGGCTCTAGACGATCCAGTTCCACAGCACCACTTACTCTGCTAGAAGATGATTTGGCAGTCTCTCAACGATCGTTTATTATTTGATGCATTACAGTGTAGCCCAAACATCCAACTCCGAGTTGTTCAATCAAGATAAATAAAAATTTACATTCACACAAAAATGTGTCCACTCTATTCCGCATCACCATAAACTGGAGGCAATCCAAATGTTCTTCGATGGTAAATGAATAATTACGTGTTCTATAGAATATTACCTAGCAATAAGAACAAACAACTGATACACACAATTTAGATGAATCTCAAAGGCCTTTGTGATGAATGAAAGAAGCCAGCCTCCAAAAGTTACATATTATATGATCTCCGTTTATTTGACATTTTCAAAAACATATTGTAACTATAGTAACAAAAAAAGCAGATGGCTATTTGCCAGGGGTTAGATGTGTGGGGAGAGGACTGAGCCAGAGAGTAAAAGACTCATTCTAATTGTATGCTAATTGCGATAGTAATTACACAGATCTATGCAAGTGTTAAAATTAGTAGGACGGTACACCAAAAAAGTCTAATGTACTGTTTGTTAATTTAAATAATCAAGTAAAAACACACACACGGTTATGGTTTAGATCTCAAATGGGCTCAAATGCTTCATATGTCTGCAAGGTGATTGAATCATGCATGGGGTGCTACCGCTGACTTGCTGTGAAAGAGGAGCCGAGTTGGAGGCGGGTCCTGGGACGGGACCTGAAAGGGTGATCCTTGTTCCTGGCCCTCACTTCTCTCTCTGCTTCCCGGCTGCCACCACACAAGCAGCTCTCCTGCAGCCAGGTTCCTCCATCCTCCCGTTTCTGCTTTGGAACCAGATGACCAGAAACTGTAACTGAGACAAAATAAACTCCTTCCCCTTCAAGTTGTGAGCAGTGAGTATTTGTCCCAGCAACACAGAAAATGGCTAAAATGTACACAAGTAGAAAATGAATATTTGAAGAGGTGATAAGGAAAACATTCCCAGATTCTTCCCTTGTTTCCAGGGAGTAGCAGCCCGGAGAGAGAACTTGAACTTCAGGAGCCACCTTATGGAAGCACAATCTTCAAGCCTTCTGCCTCCTCCTGGATCCAGGGTGATGGGTCAGCCTATGTCCTCCCGGCTACCCGCAGAAGCTGTAGTGTGTGACTGCAATCTGAGGGCCCTCAGCGATTCACTTCCCCGCCTGCTTGACTCTTGGATTGTTAGCAGCAGACCATTCCTCCAGGGTTAGGGCAGGTGTCTTCATTGTGCCGTTCCAATGTAAATGTCGACTAGAAAAAAAGAATTAATTAACACCTTGCAAGAAAGAGATTCTTCACATAAAGCAGACTCACAGAATTCTGAGAAAACAGCATTTAAGGCAACAACATTTGTTGAAAATACTAAGAGGAAAAATGCTGTAAAGGAAGATGTTCCCAAGGAAGAGATCTAGGGAAACTATGGAGGCCACAAAGGCTATCACCAACAGTGGGGACGGTTCCTGAGAAAGGACAAGGCAGTCATGTCAATACCAATCACTTCCCATAAACACTCAAATACCTGTCTATGCCCATCAAATACGCCCCAGCTGCAAGATATATGGGCCATCATCCCCTCACTCTGTCCATGTTGCAAATCCATCTTACTCTTAGGTGCCTTCATTTAAACCTGCCTAATTTTAAGTTCCTCAGGGACGGGACCTGTTTATTTCAAGGTACCTATCTTGTCTGTGCTCCCTGGAGATCCCTGATAGTTTCTAAATGGGTGAAATGAGTGAATGAATATGCAAGGACTCATTAGGAATGTCCAGCTAATGAGGACAACACTGATAACGATAACCTCTCGATTTCAAGTTTCCCTTTCCCCATTTCGCAGCCTAAAACTCTACGGTCCATAAAATAAAAGCACAAACCTTGTCAGAGAAGGAACATTGCCATCCAGCCACATAAACATTCCCATTTGAGTTTACAGAAACAGATTATACGAACAGAGCAATATCATATACTTCAACGTACAGCTGAAGCAATTTTTAGCGGACTGCATTTTATTCCTCTTAACTTTTCTCCACTGGACCCACCGTCTCACGGTCATCTCCTTGCTCTGCATATTGAAAATCCCTCTTATTTTTCTCAAAAAATGTTTCTCTCCATTGGAGAAGAAAAAGATTTGGTGGCTGCTTCTGAAATTCAGTCTCAAAAACAATTTAGACACTATCTAAATGAACTGGCTGTTTAAGAGTTTGGGTAGGTAACTGGACATAAGTTTCATTACCCATGTTCTAGAATTAGTGTTCTTTTTATACTTTACAACCACACACATTTGCTTTTTACTGTTCCTTTTTAAACTTCGACATCAAAAGAGTACCTCTGTTATTATCCTGGTGCACATCACAGTTTTCTCTTAGACCATCTAGCATAGGATGCCGTTTCATAGACAGAATCACAACTCCAGAAAAAAGCATTATCTAAGTGCTGTTTACTCTCTTTGTATTGAAATCATGTTTTTTCATGCATACCTGTACACACATGCAAACTTGTCACTCTACCTCAGGACTCATACACTACTCAGAAGCATGAAAATATTAAGCAGGCGTCACAGGTACTGGCCGCAGTCACATAGTGTCTCTTTTCATTAAAAGAGGAATTTTTTCAGTAGCAGGAGCAAGGCAAGACCTGAAAGAGGTCCAGCCTCTCCACACAGGAGCACACACAGCTTTACTGTTAGCACTGAAATGCTATTTATTAGATAAATATTACATTGAAATAGCCAAAACACATACAAGGCCATGGCAAGAATGAACTTTTTCCCCCACCACTACTTATTTCTTTTTATGTTATCTCCTTAAAGAAGGACTTTCATACCGTGGCCACCTTGGGGAAAATGAGACCACAAAAAAGGCATTCACGGTGGTGATTTTCTATACCCTCCATTCTATTATTCTGGATATTTCCTTTTGAACACGGGCTTTCTTTCCCACAGTTATGCTTGGCCTCCTGGTTTGCAATGACGTTATGTCTGTGTTGGTGACTTCCCAAACTGCCACTGGGAAAATTAGCACCACAGATCTAACATAAAGAGCTAAGTTCTAGCCTCTGTTGTTTCACTCTGGTTTGACTACAGACATAGTCTTCCTGTGGCTATTCATTATTTTGTATTATTTGTGAGGACAGAATAGAAAATATAGACAAAAATAAAACCCACGTACTAAATGTGTGTGACCAGTATTGGATGCAGTTCCTCCCGACTTTGTCAGCAAATGCTTATACCATGATCTACTATTTGAAAGACAGCAAACAAAATTCCCAGATCAGTGAGAAGCAATGTTATTTTCAAAGACTTTACAATCAATAAAAATACTAGGGAAAGTAACTATCAAACACAATTCTAAATGTGCTCCAAAAGAAAAATAATAAATAGAAATTTAAGAACAGATTACCTCTGAAGGGGAATGGATGAAGTAGATTAAGGAAGCTAAAATGAAGAAAAATGATTGGATCTGGGTCTTTTAAAAAACGGCCGAAAATGCAAAAGGGCAAAATTGGACAAAAAAGAAAAAGACATGCGCAAGTTTCAGACACAAGGAAACACGGAGTAAGAAATTCTAGGGTGCTTGTTTCAGCAGCACATACACTGAAACTGGAACACTACAGAGAAGATCAGCATGGTTCCTGGGCACACAAATTTGTGAAACATTCCATATTTTTAAGAAACTGTTTTTCAATCCTTGGTGGTATTTCTTGCTGTTATTAATCTTGGTTCTATTAAATGGATAAGTGCTTCAAAAAAAGAAAGTTGTGGCATGCTATTGCACAATATGATAGCATATTTAACAACATACCGTGTATATCGAAAACCTAGAAGGAAGGATTTTTCTAATGTTTTCACCATAAAGAAATGATGAACGCGGGGGCTGGGGGTTTAGCTCAGTGGTTCCACCATTTGCTTCACAAGCACAGGGACCTGAGTTTAATCCCCGGTACCAAAAAAAAAAAAAAAAAAAGAAGTGATAAATACTTGAGGAAACAGATATGTTTAACTTCATTTAAACATTATACAGTGTAAGGGTCAGAGATTTAGATGAGTGGCACTGTGCCTACCTTGCAAGTACAACGTCCTAAATTCAATCCCTGGTACAGTACACACACACACACACACACACACACACACACACAATGTATGCATTTAGACATATACAATGGATATTTACACAAAACATCATATGGTAGGTACCCCATTGATAGATGCAATTTTTCTATGTTTTTTAAGTTAATTTAAATTTTTAAGGGCTGAGGATTTAACTCAGTGGTTCTGCCACCACCTGCCTCACAACCACCAGGTCCTGAGTTCGATCCCTGGTACCAAAAAACAAAAAATAAACCAACAGAAAGTTAATTTAAATTTTTAAAAAGAAACTAGGGAATGAGGTGCCCATTTGGAGAATGGTATCCATGACCCATTGGGCACCATGAGTAGGGCTGATGACGGCCATAGTTGTGTCCTTCTGTGTGATTCTTTCACTCATTTATGGAGCTGTCTAGATCCAACTATGCCAACCAGTGTCCCAGGCTTGTAAGGAGAGAGTTGGCTTCACTTATAGTTAACATGACCCAAGAGAACCAAGACCAAAAAGAAATCAGGTTGGACCTAATTCTAATCTAAAGAATTAGAAAGTAGATTACAAGACTGTCAAGATAAATTTAATAACTATTTCTCAATAGGAATGAGAAACCTGATGTTCACTGTCTGGTGTTCACTGCCATTAACTGTAAAACCGAGTGGGACTCTGTAACTATGTTTTAAAATTGAATGAAATTAGAAAGATGGAGAAAATTAATAAAACATTTTGCAGTTGGTAAAACTTCTAGGCAACTGTTAGATCTGAATCTATGTGGAAATGGCATTGCTTCAAATTTACCATATTTTTGCTAACATAAATACATTTATAGCATAGCCATTTATTCAAAGATTGTTCATATTCAAATATATAACCATTTCTCTTGGGTATGTATGTCTGTTCCTAAGGCAAGCTCTCATAGCTAGAGCTGGGAAGAAATTACTGGAGCAGACCTATATTTTATTTCAGAACTGTTGAAAATCGGAGCTTTCTTTCTCTTAAGTTTCTTCTCGGGCTTACACTTTTCAAAGTGAAATGCTATGACAGTATTTATGCCTATAATTTCCTAAAATGACCAAGCAAGATAGAAAATGTAAGACAGAAAGATCAATTGCTGCTGAAAATGCAACCCCATCACAATTTATTTCAAAAGCCCCAGACTAATGAAAAAGGAGTAAATCTATTTGTTTTTAAGGAAAAGCTTTCTTCGAGTCCACTTTAAGAGATGATTAATGGCAGTGATTTTTGTGTGTGTTCCGCTGATCTTGCAGGACTGCCTCCATTGAATTCAAGTGGCAGTTGGGGCTACACAGCTTTATATCTTCTGGTATCACATGTCCTGCCTCAAATGTAATTACAAGTTTGGAGAGGCTGAATATAAAGAACTCATTTAGAATGGCCGTTCAGGTTGTTTACTATAGACCATACATATGGTTATTTAGAACTGTAAACGCATTCAGTTACTAATAGGCCTTTTCTTTTTAAAAAATGAATAAACCTCTTGAAACAAGGAGGTTTTACTTTAATCACTACCTGGATTTTAAATTTGCCCGTTAGACTTTCAAAGTCCAGAACAGGGCTTTGATTCTGTGCCATTTTGGTGTGAATCATTGGGGGGGGGGCATTCCCATGGACCTGGCTCTCTGGTACCACTGAACAATGCTCACCGCTGACCACTAAAAGAAGGGAACACCATATGCAAATACTAAATAGGTTCTCTGGTGTGAAAAACTAAAATAGTACTCAGGATCCTAATGGGACAATTAGCAATGTGAAATAGGAAAAAAAGGACCAAAGGTGTAGGGACAGTGAGAAGGATAGGGAAAGGGGAATAAGGGAAAAGGAAAAAAAATATGAGAAAATGTAAAAATGGAATTAAAGTGTTTGAAGGTGGGGAGGGGAGGAGGGGGTGAAGGGAGAGTGGGGACAAGGGGAAAAAATGAGAACCAAGACCTGGCATGTAAAGGTACAAGATCCCAGTAATGAATGTAACTGTACTGTCTACCTAGAATGTACCAATAAATTCAATTTAAATAAATAAATAAATGAATAAAAATAAAAGAAGGGAGCACCTCCCCATCTTCTAAGGAAAATGACAGCTGTCAATCTAGGGTCACAGGTCATGGAGAAAAGCAGCTCGTGGCTCCTTCTGTAGTTTTAAAGCAACAATTATCCCAGGAAAGTCATAGTTCGCAAATTATTTCCTCCTGTCAGCTCTGAGCTCAGTTTGTCCATTTGTATGGTCAATATTTGTCCCTTGCTTCTTTTCAGCAGCTTCTTTTTAACAAAAACAAAAGTGTTCTTTTTATATTTTCTACCCAATTTCAGGATTTGAAAAATCCTGTGACACAAATAAGTGAGAAAAGTGACATGTCACACAGTTGAATGCTCCAGTTTCTGAGAGGTAATAATATTATCTAAACTCAACACCACTGGCATTTTCAAGAAACTATCTATTCCAAATAAGATCTTTTTTTGAAACATTAACAAATTGGTCTTTCCTTTTTTTGGTCAGCTTCATTTCTCTTCCCAGGAATAAAATAGATTATCGCAGTTCTTCATTTAATCTGTTAGTTCCCAGATTGCTATTCACCCATGTCAGGAAAAAAATATGAAAGACCATATATTTTCAAATATATCACTATTTCCATATGAAATTGTGAAACAGCTGAGTGGTGAATGTCTGGCGAAATTGGGTGTGATTACACAACCAACAGAATTTCCACCATTTCTAATATCCTACCACATGTACGGTCATGTGTGGATCTGTAGTTCTCACTACAGAGGGCAAAAAGTGTTCCAGTATTAATATCCCTGAACTGTTACTGGGGTGCAGGATATGAAATAAGGTATGCAAGAGGCTCTGTGCATCTGTATCTACCCAATGGGGAAATCAATTTTCAATTCTGACTCTAAATAGAAGCTTTTCCTGCCCACGGAGGTTTAATGTTCCCTTCCCAGTACTTTAATATACAGCACAGCACTTCCACAAAGATAATATATAAACAAAAGGACACACAAATTCAGGGGAGCCCATTAAAGAAAGCAGGGTGAAGGGCTGCAGTTAACATTCAGCCACTGTCATTAGTCAGTAAAGCAGATACCTGACATTTACATGCCAGATTGGAGAGAAGCCTGACAGCCTGTAAACTTCATATGATTTAATAAAAATACATCTTTAGAACCCCAAACTTGGAGCAAGTGAATCAGGAAAGACAGAATCATTTGTGACTGTTCATGACAGATAATAAAATTTCACAGACTTTGCACAAATGGCTCCAGGGGGCCAGAACCACTCCCAAACAAAAAGTATTTAATAGAAAAGAACTAGAAATCTCCTTCGGGAAGTTTACATTCCAGAAGGGGTCAAGGGAGAGAAAACAAACTTGCACAAGGAAATAATATCAGGAACTAGAAGAGATAGGAAAAACACAGAACAGACTCAAGTGTTAGAGGTTGGCTGTGAGGCGTGTGTGTTACCCAGTTTTTCATCACTATCGCTAAATACTTGAGATAGTCAACTCATAAAGAGAAAGTTTATTTTTCTTTTGCTCACAGTTTTTGTGGTTCCAGTCCATGGCCAGTCCATTGCTCTGCGCCTGTGGAGAAACAGCACATCATGGTGGGAGCATATGGTGGAGCAAAACCACTCACTTCATGGGCAGGAAGCGAAAAGAGAAAAGAGGAAGAGACCAAGGTCTCACAATCCCCTTTGAGGGCACTTTGTGAACAATTTAAAGAGACCTTTCACTACTCCCATCTCTCTCTCTCTCTCTCTCTCTCTCTCTCTCTCTGGCAGCTGGGATCTAACTTGGGTCTTGGGTCCTTTCACTTTCGAGGCGGGAGGCAGAACCACCCCAGCCCTACCCCCCATCTCTTAAAGGTTTCAGCACCTCCCCCAACAAAGTCACACTGAGGACCAAGCCTTTACATCATGGATCCCTGGAAAACACTCAAGATATAAACTACAGCAAGGTAGGAATACTAATTTTAAGAATAGTGGAGATAACCTCAATGAGAAGGGGATATTTGTATTAAACCCAGGATCACAGAATCCCAGCAAGAAACAAGAGTCAGAGTTCCTGGGACTGAAAAAAGCTTTGCTTTGCTTTGCCAGGGATACTCTAACAAACACCACAGACTGGTGGTTTAAACAACAAGGTTATTTTCTCACGGTGCTGGAAGCTGGAAGTGCAAGATCAAGGGGTCAGCAGGGTTGGTTTCTTTCAAAGCTTCTCTCCTTAGCTTGGAGGTGGTCATCCTCTCAGCTTCTCACATCTCTCTGTGTCCAGATTTCCTCTTCTTTAGGACACCAGTCATACTGGTTTATGGCCCACCCTAATGGTCTCATTTTACCTTAGTTGTCCCTTTAGAGTCCCCACCTCCAAGTACCGTCACACTGCGAGGTACTGGAGTTTAAGACTTCAGCATGTGAAGGTGGGGCAGGCACTGTTCAGCCCTATCAGGCAAGGAGCGCTCAAGGGGTAGAAGGATGCTACAGAAGCTTTGGTGTGGTAAGAAAAAGGGAGTAGAACTGGACTGGACGGAGAGATGACAACTCTGCATCTTGCTCCACATGCACTATTCCAAGCTGCCTGAGTTACTGTCCTCATCACCAGGACATAATCCTCCACAACCGCAACCTAAGGAGAGAAGTTTATTTGTGCTCAGTTTTAGGCATTTCAGTCCATGTTTGGCAGATTAAAAACTCAGAAAACAGCATGTTGCTAAGGCCCGGGCAGAGGACAGCTGCTCACATCACGACACCAGGAAGCAGAGTCAGAGGAGCCAGGGAGGGAGATGAACTCTTTCACATCAGGCTCCACTGATCAGAGTCTCCAAACCAGACCTCCTAAGAGCAAGTTAGCTCCAGCATTCCCATGGAAGGAGCAGCTGCCTTCCAAAAGTCTGCTTCTGAACTCCAGAGGCCCTGGGGGTATGTCTAGGTCCTCCCCGGGTTACCTAGGAGATTTACAACAAGAAGCCTATGCCTCCCTCTCTCAGCTCATCTCTTTCCTCAGCTGTCACTCCCCTCCCAAGGCCCTCCTTCTTTGAATCTGGACCACAGGCCACCCACCACTGATGGATGAAACACCGAGTCTCCGCTCACTATTCCCAAACATGTGAGGAGCTAGAAGAGGCAATAATAAGGGTAAGGGGGAAAGAAAGTAGGAGACAAAGGCAACAGGTGTGGAGACAGAGGAAAGAAGGTGTCTCTGGCATGCACTTTGGAGCTCTGAACACATTTTCCTAAACATTGTTTTTCATAGAGTTAAGTCGAATAGTCTCATTGCTCTTACATGGCACTACCTAGAGGAACAAAGTTCCTTCTTTTGTAAGTCACACAGGCTCTGTAACTGGCCTGGACCATGACTCCCTACATGGCATTGCTTTTTCTGGAAAATTCACTGTGCGCTCTGAGGGGATTCCATACATTTTTACAAAATGTTTTCTTGTCCTGACTACATGTGGTAGACAGAAGAAGAATATTCACTACTCCAGGATATCCAAGTCCCTAGAATCTACACATAAGTTACCTGGTATGGCAAAAAAGACTTTGTGGGTGTCACTAAGGTTAAGGGCCTTGAGATTTTTAGATTATCCTGGATTGTTCAGGTAAATTCAATCTAACTGTGAGAATCCTAAAGGCAAAGAATCTCTTTCAAATGAAATAGAGACAGAGGCATCAATGAAAGAATGGCTGCCATGGCAACACTGCAGTCTCTGAAGATGAAGGCAGCAGGCTACAAGCTAAGAAATGCAGGAGGCCTTTAGAAACTCTTATGGTTTGAATCTACAATGCCCCCCTAGGCAAGCCTTCAGGGGGGTTTAGATCATGAGGGCTCTAACTTCAACTGTGTATTAATCCATTGATGATATCATAATTTGTTGGCATTATTAGGAAGTGATGGAAACAGGAGGTGGAGGCTAGTCAAAGAAGTGAATCATTGGAGCATGACCTGGGGACTATATTTTGTCCCTGGCCTCTTCCTCTTCGGCTCTTTCCATTTCTCTCCACATTCTGGCTGCCCTGAAGTGAGCAGCTTTCCTGCACCATGGCCTCTGCTATGATGTTTCTGCCATGCTACAGACCTAACAGCAATGGAATCAGCTGACCATGGATTGAAACCTCTGAAACCATGAGCCAAAATAAATCTTGCTTCCCGTAAACTGACTTCTTCACGAATTTGGTTATAGCAATTCAAAGCTAACATACATGCTGAAAACAACAGGAAATGAACACCCTCATTCCACCAGAGTCTCCGAAAAGGAACATAGCCCTGTCCAAACTTTGATGTTAACCCATTCAACCCATGTTGGATTCCTAACCTACAGAACCATAAGAGAGTAAGTTTGTGTCTTTAAATCATTAAATCTGTTATAAATTAATACAATGCTAAAATAATGTGTGCTTCTTTTAGGAACTTTGGAAATTTGAGAAAACATTTAAAATGGAAACAAAAGTTAACCATAATTCTGTTGTCTACCAATATCCATTTGTTAAACTTTTTGAGGTACATCATTCCAGTCTATTTTTTTCCTACAAAATTAAAGAGTACCTTAGTCAGTGTATTTTAAAAAACAAAAAGATATGGTTTTTCTCCATCAAATCAGTGTCATCCTTCACATATTGTTTTTATGATCTAATTATTTTCTGCAGTGTGTGAATATTTCTCCACACCATCATGCTTTCTACAGCAGAATTATTTTGCCTATATAATACTCCATCTTTATAATTGTAAGGTCAAAATTATATCAACTATTTCTTAAAGTTGTCTATGTTGTATTCACCTGTTAACTTCCAACTATAGATTACATATGTATATTTTATAAATTATATTATTATAGGCTACAGTGTTGCCATGTGGGGTTCAGATGTTCATTGGTGTGGTTTTCAGATCTCTTGGTATCCAAGTGGGCTCTGTGCAGCACATTCTGGTTCATCTTTGTCCTTTTAATATGCTTTGCCCAGAACTCCATGGAAAGTGGTGGAACAAGACAATGCACATTAAGGGGAGAAGGGTGTGTGTAGCCCAGGGATAGAACACTAGCACGTCTGCCTAGCAGTATGAGGCTTTGGATTCTAGCCTCAGCATTGCAAAAATACATACATACATACATACATACATACATACATAGGTAAATACATTTGTTAAAGACATGAAGAAATAAAGGGGGAAAAAACAAAGCCAAATACATCCCTAAATGATACTAAAAACAAATAGAGAAAAAGCCACAAAACAGCAAGATTTAGAACTCAAACATGGTGTTGCCTGTCTCTAACCCCAGCGTTGTGGGAGGCTGAGGTAGGAGAATCCCAAGTTTGAAACCACCTTTGGCAATTTAGCAGTTTAATGAGACCCTATCTCAAAAAGCACCACAAAAAACAAATAATTTCTTTAAGCCATAGCAAGGTTAGATTCAAACACTTTTATTAAATCCAAGAGGAGAAATGGAAATGTATCTACCAAGCACAGCACCATAGAAGAAAGCAAAGAACCTAAAGAAGTTGCTATCAATGGCAGAAAATCCAGTGCTCCCCAAAAACTTACAGGCAAGGACAAATATATTTTTATTTTGTATTCAAAAAAGATTCAAATATAAAGATTTCTAAATTAATAACTTGCCAAATTATTTGTTGCAAAAATAAAAGATGAAATACGTCATTGGATAAAATTTAAGAAATAAGGCTTGACTATCATTATATATTTTTCATATATATTAAAATTATTAGGCCTGAAATATAATTATAAATGTTAAATGTATTAAAACTTGATACATCTCTGATTACATTTCAAATTGTGCACAAAACAAAAAGTCACAAGACAGAATAAAGTTGAGGAGTGTCTATTTTTTAGAAAAACCATGTGGTCTATAATTAAAAGCCATGGAGTTAAAAACCTCTTGTAAGACCATCCTAGTCCTGGAAGTGGCTCTCCTGTTTGCACTGTAGAGACACCTGGAAAGTAAGGTTTTCTGCTCGTTGTTGTGTTTTGTTTTGTTCTTGCTATTAATTCCAAAGTTGGCCAATTAAATCAAGTTTCCTAAGGGGGAAAAAAACTCTCCAAAGGATTCTAATGATAAGCCCTAGCTAAATTCTATTGCTTCAGGCCTTTTGGCTAAGATTAGGTGTAATAGTCCTAGCTAAATTCTAATACAGTTCTGCCTGCCACCTGCAACTGTCTAATAATAACGCACTGAGAATAGCATCTGGTAGAATGAAAACTGACCACAAGCAGGAAGATTAAATTCTTCCTGCTCTGCTTTTATCAAAGATCTTTTCTCTATTCCTAACTAAGCCATGAGCCAATACTTTCTCACTTACGCAAATTACAGATGATGTTTCCAAGTTAGGAAACAAGAGAAGCAAGGTACCAAACAAAGACTGAAAGGTAAAACATGTAAGTCATAAAACAATTTCTTCAATTGGGTTCATCAGTCCAAACTTTCATGACTTGGCTCCAAAAGTACAGATGTTTTTCAACAAAGTAAGAGTATTTGGTACATTTTTTGGTAGATGGCAAGATAAATTCCATTTGCTTAAGAAGTCACTCCTCCTTTGATGTGGTTAATTATGACCTCTACATATCAACCTTATCAAAACCCATCTGGATAGTGCTCATTCTTGTAAGAATGTCTCTCATGGCTTCCCCATGACTATTGTTTTCATGCCAACAGTGCCCCAGGAAGATGTGCAGCCACACCAGTGACTTAAAACCTGAAAAAGCTGGATCCAGCCATCAAGACTACAATGGAGATGTGGGCAAATTTGGAAGATTGTAAGCATCTTTTTCATTTTTCTTCATCTTTCCTTCTGTTGTCCATTCATCCACAAGTTTAAATATTTTGTCCTTATTTTTTTTTTCCTGTGGTATGGAATAGAACTTGCTGATTATAAGGGAGAGACTTTTTTTAAATGCTAAAGCATGTGTAGAAAAAAGTGGAAGTTCTCTCTCAACAATTCCAGAACTAACCATGAGGTTGTGTGTTAGTCCAGACAATTTTTTCCTTATATACATACTATACATGCCTTCCACATTGCTTTTGATTAAAATCAAAACAGTTCCATACAGAAACATTCACACAAAATGAGTTTTATGAAAATTTTTAGGAAAGAAGTTCCAAGTCAGTCTGGTAGATTCAAAGGGCAAAGATCCTAAGGATAAATATGAGCAATAGAAGAGAGGAAAGTAAATCTAGAAAGAACTAAGAAAAAAGCTAAAAGATATCAGTGAGTGAAGAATTAAAGGAGGACCTCACTGTGGTCCTCAGAACTAAACAGAAGAAACAAACACAAGACAGAAATTTTTTATAAAACTGTCTATTTTAGTTTCAGCAATACAATAAAGCATTGCATGATAGGTGCTTACTAAATATTTGTTCACTACATTAAACCAGTTAATCTCACTTCCATTGTATGGCCCAGATCAAATTAGAACTAAGGAGAGCAGAGAAAATTTGTAATAGTTAATAATGAGTCAAGAAATTAGCTTAATAAAGTCATTTGACACTGAGATAAAAATTGATATTTGATGTTAGCTTGTATGTATATAGGAGGATAAACATAAAGGTAAACTTACATGAAAAAGCCATGATAAATAAAATATAGTAATGATCATGGCAGATACCAGGGGAAACCATAAAGCATTTTCAGGGAAGCGAGCCAGGTGGGATGAATGGGAGAGCCCAGGGGAATGAATGAACATTTACAGAGTTCCGGCATTTGCCAACTGAGTGACTCTATTTATCTACATAACTACAAGGAAGGAATTGATGATCTCCATTTAAAGTTATGGAAACTGAGGCCCAGAAAGGTTTGGCATCCTCAACCTCTCAGGTCATAAGTAGCAGAAATATCTTTCAAACACAGATCTTGATGCTCTAAGCCCAAGCCTCATCCCAACTGACAAGTGTTCCCTCTAGAGCAGTAAGTTGTAGGAATGGGCTTATCTGATAGCTAGGCTGTAGCAGAGTCTCGGCTGTGCAAAGTTTGATTCATGTTCAATGTGATCTTGAACTCAGCCCAAAGTTACTGGGCCACAACCTGCACGTTAAGAGATCCCTTGGTGATTGGTGTCCATATCAGTGTCTGAGAAGTGCTCTGAGAAGTACTCAGAGAACATCATTTTCCCTTAAATTTAGCACTACTCACTTTGGGGAATTTCAAGAATCCTCTAAAACCGAAAAGCTTGAAAACAGTGAAAAGTTACTTTCCACTATGTCTATTTCCATTTGTATCCTGGGCAGCTTTAATCATCTCACTTTTGTATGCGCGTATCAAACAGCTCTGACAATGCTCTGGTGATATGGGATTCTGCGTTGCCTGGCAGTCTCTCTATTGGAGGCTTAGTACTCAGTGTGGCAATGCTGAGTGGAGACGAAACCTCTCACAGGTGGGGCTCAGGGAATGACGATTAGGTTATCCAGGCTGCTGCCCTTGGAAGAGATTCATTCTGGCCTCATAGAATGAGTTAGTTCTTCCAGGGTAGGGTTGTTCCACCGAGAATGAGAGCGGCCCCTCCCTCATCTCTGGCTCCCAGCCTCCCTGTGCCTCTGTTCCGGGAACACATGCTCCCAACAGGATTTCACCATCCTGAGACCCCACTAGAGACCAGGGCAACATCTTGCTCTTGGACATTCAGAGCAGTGAGCTAAACAGATCTCTTTTTCTTTACAAACTACCCAGTGGCTGGTATTTTGTTGTAGCATTGGAAAGTGCGTTGTACACGGTGGAAGAGAATAAAACAAGTCAAAAGACAGAATTGCTCTTCGTTGGCATAAAGTGGACTGATGGTTCTCAGCAGCATTCATTGAAAAGCCAACTCTTCCCTCAAGTTCTTCTCTCTCTATTCTATCCAAATATTCAGAACAATGTTAGCCCCATCTCTACTTCTTAGACCTCACGGACAACTCCTCACAGGACGTGCACATTGTGTAGTGGGGATGGAAGTGTTCGCTTTGCAAATTCACCCTGAGCTTCTGTCCACTGCTAGGGTTTAGGTAAGCGGTCAGAGGACCCAGAGTCTTAGTCCAGTGTGGTTCCTCCCATTTCCTCACCCATGAGATGCACCTGGCTCTTGGCAGGTGAAGTATAGAGCTCTGTGATGCAGCTCCCGAATGGTATTGAGAAAGGCACCGATCCTTTCTGCGCCTCAATTTCCTCACCTATAAAATGGGCCTCACCTAGTTCTCAAGGAAATCAGGAGGATTAATGAGTGTTTGTAAAGCTTTGAGATTCCCTAGATGAAAGTGGCTATATAAGTATAAATCATTATCACTATCATTATTATTATTATTATTATTATTACATAAAGCATGGATGGCAGTTTAAGCATGGGATTATATGCCAACCTCCTGGGATGAAGATTTCTGGATAAACAAAAAGTGCCATGGACTGTAATTATCTACCTGCCTTTCCCATGTCTGTCCAGGAATGCATCATCATGTTTGCTCGCCTAATCATACAGAAACAAGGCTTGCTCAGTTCACTGCAGGTAAATTCAGATGAGATGGTAATGGAGAGTAGAAAATCTCTGGAACTGCATATCTCTAAGATCAAGCAGATCCTGCTACCCACGTGAGCCCTCGTCACCTAGTAAACCAAGATAAAAACAAACTTTAACCTACCCCAGTCACTGACCCAGATTGCCAAATCAGTCTAATTAAAAGTCTGCATTTTATTTTCAGACGCACTACAAATGAAAGTAGAAATAAATGCTGGGAGAACTTTAAATCTTCTCCCAGATGATCCTCCTACTACATAGCAAAGTAAAAGAAACATGTGAGGGATTAAGGCCACTTCTGCTCACTCTGAGTGAAATAGCACCAGCCTCAGAGCAGATGTTCAGTTTTTCCTTTTTGTCAGGACCTCACCTTGTAATGTATGCGTGTAATGAGGCTGGAAGTTCCAGGTGCCAGCCAGGCAGAGCTGCCGCATAAAGAAAACAGAAACTTTGGGGAGAACAGCTACATAAGATACACCCCTACAGCTTCCAGGGGTCTATAAACCCCCTGACACAGCAGAGAAACTTTTATGTGTATGTGAACTTTTCCCGGAAAGAAGGTTCACAGCTTTCAGAGATTTCCCACAGATTATGTAACCTAAAGGGATTAAGATCCAAATGTTTTCATCTCCCTTAATTTCATTACTCTTGGACATATGCAACTCCAGCTCCTCTAAAAAAAATCCTAATTCACATTCTTTCCCAATGTGGCTGTGATAACTGCATCACATATCATGGGGTTTTTTTCCCAGCAATTCTTCAACCCTGGTACTCTGGACATTATTATGAAGACATTTAAGTCACTGTGAGCCATATACGCTGAATCTGGTTCTGATTTTGTTGTTCCAAATCATTCTCCATTTGGAATAACATTTGTTCTCTGCTGTCCAAGTTTTTAACCAGTGTTCTAAGACTGTTCATTTAGCTGGCCCTTCCATCTATTATGATGACTGGACTACAGCTGAAATTTGGTAAAGCAGCTCAGACTGAGAAAGTATGAACCTTTATTTTATTTCAAACAAGCTCCTGGAAAGTATACATATTTTCCAAAGCAATCAATCAGCATTCTCTTGGCAGTGAAACGATCCCACAGGCCCGAGTCCCTTCAAGTGTTTTATGAGACCTCTTCTTTCCAATAAAGTACCTGGAGATCTTCTCACCCAGCATTCTTTAACTGTGGCTTCCAAGCCAAGCCAAGTATCAGGCAAATGCACAATGGGATGTAAAAACTCAAGAAGCAAATGAAGAAATGGGACAAATTCTATTTGGAGGCAGAACATCCTTCCTAACTCAACTTTCTAGATTAAAGACTGCATTTTTCACTGATGCAAGTATTAATTTAAATGTTGGTTGCTACCATAATTCAGAAAGCATCGTGTAGGGATTTTTTTATTATTATAAAATCCAAGACCCAAATGGATGCCTAAAACTGCAGATAGTACTGATCCATGTATATCCTATGTTTTTTCCTATACACATATACCTATGATAAAATGCAATTCATAAATTAGGCACAATAAGAGATTAATATACTAATAAATATAAAATTATAACAATGTGCTACAATAAAAGCTATGTGAATGTAGTCTCTCTCTTTCTCAAAATATACTCACCCACCACTCTTGTGATGGGGTGAATGATAAAATGATAACATGAAAAGAGAAAGTGAGATGAATGACGTAGGCATAGTGTTAAGCCACTTATGTGAAGGTTATTTGAACACAAACACTATTACCATGACCATCCATTAGATAAGCAAGATGGCAGCTAAGTGACTTGGGGGTGGTAGCATATACAGTGTGGAAACTATGAACCAAAGGATGAGTCATATGTCTCAGGTGGGATGGACCAGGATGGCATGGGATTTAAAATCTAAGAATATTTTTTCTGGAATTTTTCATTTGACATTTTCAGATCATGGTCAATCACAGGTAACCGAAACTGCAAAATCACAATAAGAGGGAATTACTATGTTTGCAAAATGAAGATGGTCTACTACATTAGCCTCCAGTTCTAAAATTCTACACACATGGAACTCTAGGCCAGTATTCTAAAGATGATGTAGGGGCATCCCATTGAGCTTTCTAACCTTGCTGGCTACCACAAAAATATATTTCTTGAAAAGTCATTTTTTGCTAGGAGCTGAGCCTAGATGCTCAATATAAATAAGACAATATCTTTGCCCTCAAGGATCTCCCAATCTTTCTCATACTATTAACATAATATTATGAAGCTACACCTGAAGAACCAATCGAAGTTTGGTGGACACGCAGCAGGAGAGGATAAAGAAGGCAACACATTCAAAGTCATGGAAGATGGATCGCCTGGGATGGTCGGGCTGATGAATGGGCCCAAGCCATGTATTTAGCTCAGTGGTTCTGCCCCTGCTTCTCAAGCACAAGGTCTCAAGTTCAATACCCGGTATCAAAAAAAATAATAATAATAAAGAAAAAATAAAGAAACCTAAAAAAAAAATGGGCCCAAGCTTGCTCCTCCTCTGTCCTCCATTCAGTCCAGGCAATCAGAAAGGAAATCAGAGGTTGCCTGTCTCTTTCCCAGCAGCTAATCCATGCCCTGCTTCCTTCACTTGGGACTGACTTCAGCAGATCCTCCAGGTTTGCACATCTAGAAACAGCAGCCTGCAGTGTTTTCTTAACTAGACTCCTCAGGACCCCCCTTGAAAAAGGCACAGGCTGGCGAAGGTCAGTCGGGAGGGGGGGTTGTTTTTACTCCAATACATCACAGTTCTCATTCACATTAATTTGAATGATATTTGTTATAGTTGTAAGGTATTATTTGTTCATGAACAAGGGACAAACTAGAAATAGAATTAAAAGGAAACAGTCAACTACTGACAAAGAATTCTAGCATCAAAAGATAATTCTAAACTGGGTATGGTGGCACACTCTCATAATCCCAGCTCTCTAGGAGGCCGAGGCAGGAGGATCACAAGTTCAAGCCCAATATGGACAATTTAATGACTCACCAAGTCCCTGTTTCAAAATAAAATGTAGCTCAGTGAAAGGGCTATGGATTCAATCTCTAGTATCAAAAAAAAGTTATTCTAGTAAAGATTATTCCTGTGTCAAGATTTTTGATGTTTTGTTTATTTTTAAATATGATAATTCAAATCAAAATAGACTTTCTCTAACATTTCTTATTGAGTTTATTGGTACATTTTAGGTGTACAGTACAGTTACATTCATTATTGTGATCTTGTACCTTTACATGACAGGTCTTGGTTCTCATTTTTTCCCCTTGTCCCTGCCCTCCCTTCACCCCTCTCTAACATTTTTTAAACCAGAGAAAGAAAAGAACATTACATTTTGGGCGTGGTAAATTTAATCTATTTTAGCACTTGAAAAATTATCAGGTTTGATCTCAAAATTCTTGTTAATGTTGACTATTAACCAACTGCTAAACACTTTTGAGTTATTCACAGTCAAATGCCAGAAAGTAAACACACGATCTTGATTCTTTGGAATCAACAACATGTGAAATGGGTCAGAGCTGTAATAAGCCAGGAAGAGAGTGTTAAATATACACAAGGAGCTGGGCATATAGTTCAGTGGCCACCATGCCTGCCTCACAAACCAAAGGTCCTGAGTTCAATTCCTACTACCAAACCAAACCAAACCAAACAAAACACATGAGCAGTGTCTAGTTGGGGAGTATTCCTAATATCTCAGTGGGACCTGCTCCCAATCCATCCTTATTAAGAAATAGCACCTTGGGGTACACATGGAAGAGCATAATTAAAAATGAAATCAATATTTCAAAGGAGGAGAGTCCCATGTTCTTAAATGCAGAGTAACTACGTTCTAACAGGGGCTTCTGCAGATAATATTAGGGCTACTCACCCACGTTATGCAAGGATAATCAAAAGTAGGGTTTTTTGTCAGTCGAATCCACTAAGTACAATATGACATTTAAATTAGAAGAAATTTTTACACAATTAAATTGAAATGATTAACATGCTCGATTCATCTATTTCATGGCTTACAATTCAAAGACATTTAATGTTAATATTATACAGCATCAAATGTTTAAGTGAGGACAAATTCTAGGAATTTATTATAAAATACATATTTAGTTCACTTCCCTTCAAAGACAAAGACTATGAGCACTCAAATATTTAGCTAAGCAGTTCCAACTTTTATATAACTTTGCAATCATACATTATTGAAGCTATAAGGGCTCTCTCTGTATTATCAAAGGACTTTCATTCATAAACTAGTGAAATCTAATGTGATTGAAGCCAGTTTTTTGCCCTACTAAAATACCAAAGCTCACCTGATACTAAGAATCTTATTTCTATTTTCACTTGTCAAATTGTGCCTCAATAAAGCGGGAAGGGAAAGGAAAGAATCTTTTCTCCCTGCAGCCTTCATGTCTGCTTTCCTCTTCACCAACATCCAACTCTTGTGTTTTCTCCCCAGAGGACCAGAGCGCCTTTCTAGCTACTCTAGGATATTTTACTAGCAAAACAACAAAGTAAAAATTTCTAAAAAGATCCTTACAAATAGTTCCAGCCCAGGAGTGTGATATTAGTATTTAAGAGCTTTCCAGGAAAAAAAAAATTTAAAGATTTTGCTGTGTAGAATTTGCCAATTTCCAAGATTACTCCTGCCCTGATCCTTGGCCAGTTCCAACCAACCAACTGGACACCACTAAATACAGAATTGGGAAAATAAATGTGCACTCACCCATTATATAGTATTTCCACCATATAAATATAATACATAAAAACATCCTCAGAAATATAAGTACTAATAAAAAAAATCTAGCAAAATCATTCAAAAGGTACTAGTTTTGAATATTCACTACCTTTGTCTTGGTGTGATTTAGTTGTAAATTTATATAATCTAATTGTTAATAATGGCAAGTTTTAGTGTATAATTCACAAGATTCCTAGAAATTTAACAGTTGGCTGTATGGGGCCATTATGAACCAGTAAACCACTGCTCCCACCAGAAGTTGAGGATCATGGCTTCCAGCAGACTGAACTGGGTCCCAGCCCATCTTTAGAACTAGCTCTGAGTCCAAGGGGTATGTGTTCTGTGCTGGCCATGTGCCTAAGGATGGAGGTAGGCCACAAGTGTATAACCTGGCTATGGGAAAGAGCGGTTCTGCAGGAGGAAAGAGAGGGTAAGGAGGATGGGCACAGGTCCTTTTTAACAGTCGAAATATTTCCTCTACAGAAAAGTAGGACAAGCATAGAATTTAGTGTATACTTGGAGAGCAAAAGAAGATGTCACTAATTATTCTAGGACCACAAACATATACCTAGATGCATGGCCACTCTGTAAGTAAAGAATCTAAAGCCCAGGCAGGATAAGTGGTGAGCCCAGATTCAGCTAAATCAAATGAGCCTCAGAGCCAGTACCAGAGAGCAGACCCAGAACCCAGACCCACATAGGCCACAGACCTCTCTTGTCATGATACTCCACTTCTGCTTTGTCAAAGAGAAAATCCCCCAAATTTAAGGAATATAATATTCCTAGTAACTGATATGACCTGATAACTTTGAAAATTAGGTACTGTGGTTTCTACATTTCAAGTTTCTTACCTAATGTCTCAACTTACCATATATTACTATTATGAGAACAATTTGACAAACCTAACAAAAGGCTCAAAGTCCCATTCATTCTTTAACCCAAAAATTCAGCTTCTGTGAATTATTGAAGGAAATAATCACAGATACATTCAAATATTTTACTTTAAGGTTGCTCACTCTGGCCTTAGTAATAAGGATGGAAAACTGGAAATAATTAAGTGGCCAATAGTAGGCAAATAGATAAATCATAAGCTGTAGTCTACAGAACCATAAACATGATGCTGGTGAAAAATAGAAAGAAAATGAGGTCCATAATATTTTACCTTATTTTTATAATGTTGAAAATGTCTTAAAAAATAAACCATATCAAAACATTAACAAGGATAATCTCCATTGAACCAAAGTTGCTTTTGTAGTTTTAGATTGTTATTCTTGTATCTTTTAAAGATTATCAAATGTCCAAGCTATCAATTGTTTTTAAAAAGAAAGAACTGTGCTTTGTTTGCTAATAAGTGTTAGCTTTCTTTATGTCTTATTATATTCATCCTGGTTTAAACTCAGTTTAAACGTTCTTACTGGAAACCCATCTATCCTGGCAAAAACAGACCAGGAGAGAGTTAAAAACACATCTAAAGGGGCTGGGGATTTGGCTCAGTGGTTCGGCGACCTGCCTTGCAACCACAAGGGCCCAAGTTTGATCCCCGGTACCAAAAAATAAAAATAATAATAATAAAAACCACACATCTGAAGAAAAACCAGATGTAAACACGCAGAGAAAAGGTTTTGCATTCCCTGGCCTACAACTCTACCATTTTCAACTCTGTGTGCTGACTTTTTCATATGTGTTCTAAATTTACTTAAAACTGCCTAGTTAGGAAACTTGTAAAAGCAACAGAAATAGATGCTGATTCAGATTCATTCCAAGTATCTCTCCTACCTTCCCATGTAAAAATTGAATTCAGAGGCTAGCTTCTGAGAGTCCAGCAATCTACGGAGGCTTGAGAGGCTGCAGCTACAGTTTCTTAGAGTCAAAAGGCCTGATTTGAAGTTCTGTATGACCAGAGAAAATTGAAAAAATAGTATCAACTGAAGGATATGAAACAAGGAGAGGAACTCCTTCAAAATTTGAATTTCTTCAAAATCATTTAAAGCAAATTTTATAGATGCAAAGTAAAAATAGATTTCTTTTGCCATCATAACAAATTTTTAGGCTATCCAAACACATCTAATTGAAAATAAACTATTGTTCATACAACAATATATAGCTAGCCAGAGGCCCCCAGGGCAGAAATCCATTTCACTAGAAATTTTATTTTATAAGGGAAGAAGAAAAAGAAGAAACAATGTTTCTACAAAAACTTTTGCTTCATCACTCAGGTTTTAAAGTTAAAGCTTTTGCTTAAAAACGAAAGGTGTAAGTTTAGATTCTGGCTCTATAGTTTAGAAGCTCTGTTACCTGGTGGTAGGAGGGCTCATGTACATATTCAAAAATATTGAGGGTGTTTTGTTGGTGGAACTGGGGATCAAACCCAGGAGCACTCTGCCAGTGAGCTACTTCCCTAGCCCCCCTTTATTTTTTATTTTGAGACAAGGACTCACAAGGTGTCCGGCTTGGGCTCAAGTTGTGATCATCCTGCCTCAGCCTTCCTCACTGCTGGGATAGCAGGCGTATGTCACCATGTTCAGCTCAATATCTTGGTCTTTAAATGCAAACAACATGATAACAACTATAGTATACCATTGTGAGCATAAAGCTAGGACCTATGGGATGCTCAATAAATATCCAATAAATAAGTTAATGATGTCTAGGAAATTTCTTTACAAACTGTCCAGATAATAGTCTCTCTATAGCTCTTATCACCAGCCACAGTAATGTATTTACTTATTAAGTCTTCCCCAACGAAACCTAACTTTCACAAGGGCAGAAATTCTTGTCTTCTCTGTTTATTTCTGTATCTAGAAGCCAGAACAGTGCCTCATACACAGTAGTTACTTAGTAAATAATCTGTTAAATAAATTTTGCATAAGCGTCTATGAGTACCATCATCACCATTGGCCTGAAAAGCATGATACCAGTGTTAAGGATTATGTTTTCTCAAAAGTCTCTGAATTATTTTCTTCTGTCCTACTTGGCTTTTAGCCTGAGTATCATGCTAACCCTGCTCTCTGCCTAAATCACCAGGAATGGCTTTTCTGGGAACCTCCTGAAGTCAACCCACATACCTACTTCCTAAGATCCCTTCCCATAAATCAGCCCTTTGGTCCATTAATCATTTTTTATTTCTGGATTGTTTTGCTTTCTGGAATTTAAAACAAGAGCCCAGGGCAGAGAAATGGAAATAGCCATGGGCAGTCCGTGTTTCAGGCTCTCGCCTCTCATACGGCCTTCTGTATCTATAGTAGGAGAGGCTCTTGACCCTGGAATACAAATGACTTAGTATAGTGAGTGCAACTTTCTCTTAATAAAAATTCTGTTCCCTTCTGTGTGAATACATATCTTGGAATGAGAAGCTAGGGAAGACTTAAAGTAAAACAAGTTATATTTCTCAAAAAGAAGTGGATTCCTCTTCCCCTTGAGCATTAGCCCGACGAGGCAGACTTCCCTGTGTCTTGTTACTTGCTATTTCCCAGCCCCTACCACAGAGCCTGTAACATACAGTAATACCCAGTAGTAATAGCTGCAAAAAGAAATATTTGGAGAATGAACTTTCTTTCTGAGTAGATTTCAGCATACAACGCTATTCCTAGACAATAAGAAAGACAGGTGTATAAGAGGGGGCTGGGAGGGCAAGAGACAATTTTATTACATCTTTTTTTATCTTTTTGGTGGTGATGGTGATGGGATCAAACCCAGAGTTTCACACATGCAAGAAAAGAACTCTAGCTGTAAGCTACCATCCCAGCCTTAGTTATTGTAATCTTAATAGCTATGATAGAGACAGATAGGCTGGCTGTAGTGAGAGGGAAATATTGGTTTGTAAGAAATGTCATCCAATGAGAAGGATTTTGATTTCTATGTTTAGAAAGGTGGCTACTAAAAATTGTCAACTTCTCTTAAAATAATTTGCTTTCTGTCACCCAGAATAGCTACAACAGAGAGGGAAAAAAACTAAAATTAAATTTTCTCACTTTGTGCTTTTAAGTAGTTTAAATTTTACCTATTTTGGAGGTATTCACAGAAAAATGAATTTCCTTTTCTTCCTGTCAGACAAGTACAATTGTCTTAATGCATTTTTCATGTGCATTCTAACTTTGACAGATAATTAAAGAGTAGTTGGGAAACTGCACTTACCAAAGTGACAAGGTACCTTTTAAAACACCTTTGAGTTACCTGAAAAGCTTCTGTCATCTCAGAAGTTGTGACTTCCTCAATTTCCCTAATTGTTGACACCTCAAAGTGGCAATTAAAGTTAGTTCTGCTCTGCATAGTGCTCTTTAAAAACAATGTTCCTTTCATACTTCTGAGGGTAAAAAGAACATAAAGTTTCACTTCCTTTTCAACTCTGTAACAGACTCCTAATAAAGGCTCCATAGAGATTTCCTTTAAAGCAAGAAGCCATGAAAAGGTTCAGAGTTTATGGCTAAAGGGATAGTGACACAAATTAAAATGAAGACCTAAAAGATACACCTTGTTGACATGCTGCAATTCGTTACCAACATCATGGAAGCTGAAATGATCCCTTTATCCTTCCTAACTTTCTGAAGATGTCTTCCCAGACTCCCTTAATATATAAACAGGAATGCATTCGACAAGACTCTTGTAGGGAAAAAAAAAAGACAGAGAGCTCATTTCTGAGATAATGTGACATGATTTAATGGGAATTTAGATGGAGACAAGGAAAACCTGTTGGCCAAACTGTGGCCTGCTTTATTGCAAAGAAGACACGGGTACCATAGGGGACATCATTTCCAACTGCCACTGGAAGAATAAAGAAAAGGTTAGCAACCAAGACCTGCCATGTACAGGTACAAGACCCAATGATGAATGTAACTGTACTGTACACCTAGAATGGACCAATAAACTCAATGAGGAAAAAAAAAGGGTTGGCAAAGTGTGTAAATATCAAGTACATATGTCAACTGCTCTGAGAATACAGCTAAGGGATGAGCCAAGATCTCACCCAAATAACATCTCCACTGAGCCTGCTGAAGCAAGCCACACAATCCATGTTGAAGCCCTACTCTCCAAGGACAAGAAGCTTCTAATAGTCAATAAAACTCAGACACTTGCCTGGAAAAGCTGAGCCAAAAAATAATTCTCACATCATAAAACACAGAACCTTGTCTATCTCAGAAATTAAAAGCTGAAAGTGCTCTTGAAACATTTAAGAGTTGCATAGTCTATCCAAAGTTAGCCATTCTATCTAAGCTCATTGTGTGTGCTCTTTGGGGGAAAAGACAACAGGGCTGACGCTGTTGTGATTGGATGCAGGTTACAGCTGCAAAGAGCAGGTGTGACAGTGTTTGCTGCCGACACTCGAGACCAGGAATCTACAGGTTTCACACTTCGTGCAATGGTAACTTAAGCACTTAGCCCATTCGCATTTTCATTTCTGCATGATTTGATTGCAAGAATTATATCTGAAACCATTCATATGAAAACCCAATAATATTTATCATAATTGGGCTGTACTTTTTTCTTTCTGCAGACCATTCTCTTATAGTTTGAATAATGAATAATTGACTTTAAAACTGGCCAAAAGTATCTGATGAATAATCAATTGGGTTAGTGATTTTATTTTGCAATTTATGTGCAATTAAAAGGGGTGAAAGCAATTCTTCCAGAAAGTTAAAAAATGAGCCTACATTAAAATAAAACAGCAGGAGCTGGAACATCGCTCAGTGGTAGAATGCTTGTCTTGTATGTATGTATTGCATGTGCAAGGTCCTGGTCTCCATCCACAGCCTCCTTCCTCTCCTACCAACACACACACACACACACACACACACACACACACACACAAGTATTAATGTCATTTGTAGTTACATCTTCTATTCCACTTTCACTACAACACTGCAAAGGTTAGGGACAAAGGTAAGCAATGAAATGAAAAGTGATGTTGAAAAACAAAGGGACAAGAATGTTTGACAAAACATTATTCCTACATTCAGACCTAATCGGTCCAGATGTCTACCTGATATTCTGATCTGTGATTTTATATAAAAATGTTCCTAGAGACAATTGAGGTAGGGTGAAAAGAACTCAGCTATGTAAGCAGAAATTTACTTTTCTCAAAAATGTCTGAATTGGCCATCAATTATCTGTGCAATTATGTCTCTACCTCTCAGACCTGTTTTTGTGTAGTGTAGGATTTGTAATTCAAACTTCACATTGCTATGGTGTGGAGTCATTAAAATAACGTATGTAGAGCCAAAATGTATTTCTTATGAACTGTGTACCTTTAAAAGCATTTTGACATATTAATCCATGTTAACCCAATATCTGTAAGCTATGTACTATCATATCGTCCCCATTTTTCAGGTTGGAAACTGAGGCAAAGGATAAAGGATGCAAGTTACTAAGGAAGATTTAAAGTCACTCCACTCAGTCAAAGCGAAAATCATATTTACAGGCCAGGGATTTAGCTCAGTGGTTCTGCTGCCTGCCTTGCAAGCAAAGGACCCGAGTTCGATCCCCAGTACCAAACAAACAAACAAACAAAAAAAAACAAACACACCCTGAGGCACAAGAGTCTTGGTTCTTAAGGCGTCTTGGGGCTCCCTGCCCAAGAAGAGCTGAGAGGATCCAAGAGGCCTGGGGTCTGAACAGGGTGTGCCTAGGCACTGGGTGTGGAGTCCTGGAGAAGGCAGATATAAGGCAGATGATTCTCAACACTAGTGACCAATAGTAGGGACAGATTGAAGGGCAGAAGGAAAAGACAGTGTCAAGGCAGAGTGCATGAACCCCAGCAGGTGCAGCAGGGACAGAGGCTATTATGCAGGGCCAGGAAACATGGGACATTTTGCCAGGACCAAACGCTGGCTCTATTGACAGAGAATGCACAATGGGACAGTGACCTGGGAGAAGCCCTTGAGTAGGGTAAGGAGGAGCCATCGATACAAGAGGCTACAGAGAGCAGAAGAGACTGCCCTCTTTAGTCAACAGTCAAGCAGGGAGGCTGGATACCAAGATCAGAGAATGCAGTGAAAATGATCTTGCAAACTCACATCTGCCCAAGGTCTTGTACCTGCTGTTCCCTCTGCCTCACAGACTATTCCTAAATTCTTAGAGTCTTTCCCTGGCTTCACCCAGTATCTGCTCAAATGTCACTTATCAGGCAGACCCCTGTTGCTTTCCTGCCCCTATTCAGCTTTAACATACCAACCACTAGCTGAGATCACTTTTTTTTTAAGAGTAGGAAACATTTATTGGGGGGAAAAAAATTCTGTCTAAGAGAGGCAGAAGGGGGACTGGAAAGTGGGTTGCCCGCTCACCCTAATTTTCAAAGATGTTTTACACAGCCAAGCCATGTGGTGAGGAGGGTACAAAGTGGGACAAAACTATAAGACCCAATGGTAATTTACAAGGTGGGCATGAGGTGGAGCAAAACCATGACCAACTCATAAGAGCATTGAATAAATAGGGGTCAAATGGGGGAACAAGTCACACAGCAAGGATACAAGGATTTTCAATAAGGGTGAGGTCAGGGCTAAGGCGTTGGCCCCCCACGCAGGTGATCATACCTATTTAGAATATCATTCATTGCTATTCATCCCTAGGGGAAGCACAAAGGTATAGTAGTTTCTCTCCTTTTAAAATTCTGGTCTTCAGTGAATGTGTCTTGATTGTCCTCCATGTTGGCTCCTTCCTGTGTTGGCTCCTTGAGGGTGGCCCTGTGTTACTGCCTACAAGATATCTAATTAACTTACCTATCTGCAATATTCCCCCCTCTGAAGAAATACCCCTAAATGCTGTGAGGGGACAAAGGGTGAAGACAGCTCTGGCTACTTCCAGCTGAAAAGGGTCATAATTATGATCAGCAGTTAAAGTTAGTCTACAAAGGGTCTATCTAAAGGCCTTCAGTATGTGCCTGGCATTGTCATCTTGGCAGCTGCATAGCTTTTAAGTCTCGAGGAGACAAAGCCAAAGAAACAGTTAAGAATGCATGGGACAAATTATGAGGTCAGCAGAATTGCTAGGTGTTAGATTTCCCTTGCCATAAGATGGCCACTACATTTAAAAAAAAGAGCCTTCCCCTTCCCATAATGCCCTGCTTCTCACCTAAAAATATGGCTTCTCCCTCTAAAGGACAGCCTTCTTCTTCCCATGATGTCTCTTTTCCTGCCAAAAAAGTAACTTGATACTTGCTACCTCCTGGTGACTGGTGATGACACAAGCCTCTCTTAGTGATGTCACAAGCTCCCCCAATCTCTAGCCACTACATCACTCAATCCCACCCCAGCTCCTATGAGCTGCACCCCAGTCCTACAAGAAATGCGCCCTATCTCAGCCATATTGCTTTCTCTCCTTTGATCAGAGACAGCCTGGCAGATTGTCCCTACAATAAAGGCTTGTAGTGGTTCTGGTCTGGTCTTGGTTTTCAGCTTTTTTTAACCTGACACTATGAATATAGCCAACAAAGAGGACAAAGAGAAGGTCAACATAGAAGTCCTATAGTTTAGCAGTTATGACCTGTTTACAAGGTCAATCTGGTGGATCCCAGTAAAAGAAGTCTAGCACATTTGTCATTGGTTCCATTTGTATGACCACTTGGAGTTTGACAGCCTCTAGGCAAGAATAAACAAAACTTTTAAGAAATTAGAGTACGCATAATCTAAGCATGAGCACACTTGAATAAAAGGGCAGGGTGGGGAGAAAGTCACATTTAGAAATTGAAACAGTGATTGAACCTGCTGGACCTAAATTGTTTCATTGATAGAGGTTATCTATAAGTCTGATACTTTGTCGTAAGTTTCTCTAGTTTTATCTGTAAGATAAGAGACAATTTGAAGAGCAACATTTGCTAAGAAATATGACTCTAGCTGAGCTCTTATAGATTTTAACCATAGTTTTTTCCTAATGATCCATAACCATGGTCAGCTACTGGTAGAGCTGAAAACTGCCAGAAGGGGTCAGTGACTGGAGCCCCTTTTTATATCTAGCTTTATTATTATGGCATTACTTTATACCTCTTTTAGTTATTCTTTTCTGCTATGTGTTTAAGACCAAGTCAAAGTGAAACCTGTGTCAATCAACATGAACCTCTTCCTATCTATCAAGTTCAGTTAAGTCTCCCCAGGCATTATTTTGGAACCATGCATAGAGACTCTCAGCTCCTCTGTCAGTGTCAGCCATCAGGATGGGTCATGGCCTTGCTTGACCATGTTGCTTTCAGTGAAAGCGTGGGAGACTTTTCCCCTCATGGTGACCCTCTTTTGGCACAAATTATATTTATCCTCTGGTGCCCAGCAATCTCCCTGCTCAGCAGGTTGAGTGATTTACCAAAGATGTAGGATCCAGTAGGAAAGGTTCCTTTGTTTCCTGGATCTTGTAGACCCTATGGGCTATCTTCATAGCCCAGTTACTTTTCTAGTTTTGGTCCTCAAACTTTACTTATTGAACACTCAGAAGACAAGATCAGTGACATTAGTAGCTTAACTATTATAAATTTGTCTGGACATTAAGCACTTTGAAGTATAAAGTACAATTAGACAGGTTGTTATTTCTTATCAACCATAGTTGTTTTAGTAGTTTAATCCCTGCACAATGTTAACAGGCAATAGCTATATATTGTAGAAACTTAGATCAAGAGCCACACATAGTATTTTAGCATGACAATCATCATGACATTTTCTTTGTAACAATGTCCATCTTAGTATGGAATAATCTTTCAAACACCTCCATCTCATCACAAGACATTAAATGAAATAAAGAAAATTCTTATTCAATTCTTATTTGTTATCCTTTAGTAGGATGTCATCTAAAGAGAACATACATATTTGGCCTATAAATGTACCTTAAGAGTTAACAATGTCTAACCTCTAATTTTAGTGTGTGACATTGTTTCAATTGTTTGGTCTCTACGCATCCCGAAGTGTGGTGACACATATAACACACATCATGTAAGTTTTTAAGAAAACTATTATTTGACTGGTTATCTCATGCTGGCTTGACATGTACCTCTTATCACAAGTAGCTAAAGTACAAGAGAAAGGCAGACACCTGAGTCAAAAATGTCATTCCCATAAATATCCTAGAAGACTTGTACATCCAGAAGGCATGAATCTATACACCATGAAATAACAATGATATCAATTATATGAAACCCTTTGTCCTTTAATTTTGTTTTGTACCAAGAGCATTTTAAATAAAACCTTATTGTTTTCCCATAGAAAATGTAGTCATTTGACCATAACTAATGTATACATATCACAATAATATGTTTAGCGATGTATTTCCCACAAGTCTATGAAAATTATTGGGGGCCCCTTTGTGAACAAAGGCTGGAATAAATTTTTTCCAGGCAGCTGTTCCTTTATTTACCAAGGGGAGTCTTATCCAGTAGTTTTCCTAAGACCAAATCTCTTTTTTTTTAATTATCTTAACAAAATTTTAGATGACCTATGAAAGCCAGATCTAACAATTAACACATTATTTTGTACCAATGAAAGATTCCTGAGTTATTACATATAGACAACAATATGTAATTTGTAAAACCAGTTGATATTATTTGGATCATCTGGTAACCTGGGAGAAGCATGTCTTCTATAAGCCAACTTGGGTTACAGGCAAACATCTTAAAAAATCCAAAATGCCAAAAGAAAAAAATTGAAACAAAAGAACTGTACATGTTGTAACAAATTGAACAGAGCTTAACTTTTAATGGAGGCTTAAGAAAGGGCTCTGACGGCATCGTTTCAGATCACTCTGAGACAGAGGATCCCTGATGATCACTGACAGAGTTCCCCTTTCACCTCACGGAGGAGTACAGATAGGACAAGATGTGGAGCTTTCTGCTGATTACCAGGATGGGCTGTCAGGAGCTAGTTTCTTCTGAGGGACCTTTGGGTATCTGCTAGAGAGTAGCCCTGGCCATGACCCCTCAGTTGTCACCTCAGTTTCCATTAGTTCCAGGAAATCAGAGATCTGTCTCCAAAAGGAACCCAATTGCCTATCTGGTCAATGTTCTACCCACCATTGGTATCAATGGGAGTGGGGATTGAGCAGAGGGCACCTGGACAAACCTGTGCTCTACTTTGAGAGTGGCAGCTGCCCTAAAGGCAATTACTAGCTGGCAGAGTAAGCACCATTTATGATTCTATAAGGGACAGATAAAAGCCTAAACTGTCTTTATCTCAGATGATTTCACAAGACACACATTTTGAAGCAACTAAATGCAAATGCAAAACGTATAAAATAAGAATAAAATGTAATTTTAACATAATACTGCATAAAAAGACAAGAAATTTGCAACAATTTAAAATTAAGACACTTTTATAATAAAAGCTGAAACAAAGGCCAAAGAATTTGTATGAAACAAAAACCAGAATCTACAAAACAAATGAAAGCCTATGAAACAAGTTACCATCTATAAAGCAAAAAGACCAAACTTAGAACCTAGGAAAGAAAACTCTTACCTCCGACCAGTTATCTCAGTGGAAGACCTCCAAAATGATATAAGGGGAAGAGATGTTACTCCCAAACCTGCTAGATATCTGAAATTCAAGTTCATGTTCTCTAAAATTGAAGAATGAATCCTAAAAACAACAGAGGTTAAGAGTAGGAAAATATTTATTGAAGGAAAGAAAGCTTCTGTCTAAGAGAGACTGAAGGGGAACCAGAAAGTGGGTTGCCCCTATAAGCACTTTATTATAGATCTCACAAGTAGAATTATACTGTGAGGAGGACTCTGTCTCCTTTACTGCATTGTTTTCATCTCTATGCCTGAAACTGTCCAATATACACTAGTTGCTCAGAAAATATTTGATGGATTGAACAAAGTGTTCGTGTCAACACCAACACAAACAGGATAACAGCTAGACAGGAACTTAGAATGTAGTCTGGTGGCTCAAAACAAATATTTCCTCTAATTGAGAATGCATTTTGGGGGGCCAGGGATTTAGCTCAGTGGTTCCACTGCCTGCCTCACAAGTGCAAGGCCCCAAGTTTGATCCCCGGTACCAAAAAAAAAAAAAAAGAGAGAGAAAGAATGCATTTTTTTAAAGGCTGAAACAAGTGTTGGAAAAACTGGATTTCAACTGCCAAAGATTAAAACGGGACCCCTATCTTTCACCATGAACTAAACTAAAATCGAAGTGGATTAAAGATCTAAATATTAAAACAGAAACACTAAACTTGCTGGAAGATAAGTTGGGTAGAACTCTTGAAGACATTGGCATAGGAAAAGACTATGAACAAATCCTCAGCATCATGCGAACTAGCACAAAGAATCAACAACTGGGATCTCATCTTATTAAAAAGCTTCTGTACTGCAAGATGAACCACCAACAGAGCTAAGAGACAACCCACAATGCAGAAAAATAATGTTACCAGCTGTTCCTTAGAGAGTGGACTATTACCTAGAATATATAAAGAACTCAAAAAAAATCAGACCCCCAAATATAAAGACCAAATTCAAAGATGGGCATCTAAAATGAACAGACGTTTCTCAGACAAGTAAAAGCAACAAATAAATATATGAAAAATGTTCCACATCACTGGTCATTCAAGAGATGCAGATGAAAACAACACTGAGATTCCACTTCACCCCACAAAGAATGGCTGCTATCAAGAAATCAACCAATAACAAATGCTGCCAGGGTTGTGGGGAGAAAGAAACCCTTCTCCATTGTTGGTGGGAGTGCAGACGGGTGCAACCACTGTGGAAATCAATATGGAGATACCTCAAAGAACTAGGATTAGAGGTTCCATTTGACCCAGCTATCCCTCTGCTGGGTATCTTTCTAAAAGAATTAAAAGAATCAAACCACAGTGAAATATGCACACCATATGACATAGTTTGTAATAGGTAAAACTTGGAAACAGCCCACTTGCCCATCAACTGGAGACTGGATAAAGAAGATATGGTTATGCTATGAAGTGAAGTACTACTGAGCCATAAAGAACAAAAAACTAGAGGGTAGGGATTTAGTTCAGTGGGTCCACTGCCTGTCTTACAAGTGCAAGGACCTGAGTTTGATCCCCAGTACCAAAAAACAAAACAAAACAAAGAACAAGAAACTAGAGTCATTTATAGCTAAATGAGGCCATACTCTTAAGTGAAATAAATAGGATACACATGTGTAAATAGCAAATAGTTTCTCTGGTGTGAAAAACTAAAAGTATAAATAAGGTTCAAATTGTATAATTGATAATGTGAAATAGGAAGAAAAGGGCTAAATGAATAGGGAAAGTGGGAAGGGTAGGGGAAAGGAAAGAAGGAAAAAGAATAAATATGAGAAAAGGAAAAAATGGAAACAAAGTCTTTGTAAATAGGGAAGGGTGGAGGGGGTGAAGGGAGGACAAAGGAATGAAGAAAAAAATAAGAACCAAGATACATCATGTAAAGGTACACAGTCCCAATGATGAATGTAACTGTACCATATAACCCAAAATTATCAATAAACTTAATGAAAAAAAGGGCTGAAACAAGCAGAAATAAATCTTAGCTGTTCTTCTTGAACCTTGGAAGTGAGGGGAAGACACCTTCTTAGAAAGAATCTTAGAGAACTATTTGGAAATTACTTATCTTGATCAACTACTAGGTTTTTCAACTGAAAGAAATTGAAGCCCGGGGCCAGGGATTTAGCTCAGTGTTTCCACTACCTACCTCGCAATGGCAAGGACCTGAGTTTGATTCCCAGTACCAAAAAAAAAAAGAAAAGAAATTGCAGACCGGAGAGACTATATAATTTCCCCAAACTCCAATGTCCAAAAATGAGTTTTCATCAACTCCAGTCTAAATGAATACTATATTTCAAGTTATCTGTTTTGTACCAGGCAGGGTAAAGTTTCCAGATACAGAAGATCCTGGTTTGTGTGATGGTTACCTTGTTTATAGACTCTACGAGTCACAGAATTTCTTGAACATTACTAATCAAAACTCTAGCTATGGAGTCCTTTTTCTTACTTTTCTAAGGACTACAATATACCAAACACAGCTAATCATGCAATGAGATTCCCTATGTCCTTTATCCCCTGCCCCTCACCAAGCCCTTGCCTGCTTGTTCACCCAGGATCTTAGCCTCATCTCTTTTTGCACCTCAGTGACATTTCTTTCTCTCTCCCAGTCCTCACCTCCTCCTCTGTACAAAATTGTGCTACACATGTTCCACATCTGTCAAAATGCCTTGCAGCTACACACTGCAAACACTTACACACATAGTCTTTGGGTGTGTGTGCGTGCCTAGTTCTCCCCCACCCCACCCCAGGTCTTGCTATAATAGGGCTTTCTATCAAGTCTTTGGCAAGCCAAACCTCCCTCACTTGGCAGAGCTCTTCTCCTCCTCCCCCTGCCCCTCCAGCTCTGCCAGGCCTGACTCATTTGCCACTTAACTCCCTTCCATGGTTCCTGCAGATGGCAGGGGGAGTAGGATCATTGGCCATGAGTACCAAGTGATGTGTTATGATGGAAAATTCTTCTCTACATGAAACCCAGCCATCTGGCAAAATGAGTAACAAGAGGAAACCAAGACAAGAAGGAAAAATCCATGAAATGTTTGTTCATTTCAGGTTGGGAAGGAAGATAAAAAACAGAAGATGACCCACCCAAAACCATCAGTTACCACAGAACATGATACTGAACCTCGGAGACCAGTGATAGAAACACTTGTGTCCCAGTCCTGTGTTCCTAATACTTAGATTCCAGAGCTGAAAGTAAGCTTTGCCTAGAGGAATTTGTAGGAGGAAATATTTTTAATGGTTTTTGTTGAGAAAAAAATTTGCGCCTCTGTCCGATTAATTTGGGAGTAACATTTGGCGGTGGGGGGAGTAACATTTCTTTGCCTTATTCTTCCTAAGTAAAATGATTATATGAAAGATCTCTCTTTAGGTATCTGGTTAATTTATACAGTGGTACATACCTATAATCCCAGCGCTCAAGTGGCTCAGTGTTCAAAGCCAGCCTCTCTTTCACAAGGAGACCCTGTGTCCAAAAATATATAGAAAATTTTAATGTCAAAAATTTAAAAATCGGGGCTGGGAGTGTGGCTTAGTAGTATAACGCTTGTCTAGCAGGCAGGAGGCCCTGGGTTTGTTCCCCAGCACAACAAAAAATTAAATTAAATTAAATTAAAGGAAATAAAAATTGTTTCGCATTGCACTTTTATATCCATATTCTAAATATCCTGCCTGGTTTTTAAGTATTCTACTCATGTAACCTGAAGTCAGAACAGAAGGTCAAAGGATAGAACTAGAATCATAATACATTCCTTCTCATAAAAAGCTATAGATCAACCACAATGAAGATTTTTCCACTGTATTTTCAATGGAGACAGAATATTGGCACAAGGCAGAGAAAGAATGTGCTTTATGAGAAACAGACAGTGCTAACTTTCCCCTAACTTGGCTCTGACAAGCAGAAAGTTATTTTCTAATAATGAAAATACATGAATATTTGCATTTGGATAATACTCATATTTGAATAAGTTGTATTATAATTGGGATATGAATTATCCATGTCACATGAGGAAGAGAAAGTAGTCCTTATGAAAACAAATCTTGAGGTCCTGTTAGTTCCCCTGGTTTGAAAAGAGATGGCAACATACAAATATCTAAACACCCTCATCAGTATCTCCAGAAAACATCACTCCTGGTTCTTGGCAACAGTATGTGCCAAAGGAGGGACCCCTGGTGAGCATTTCAATCTGCCCCAGAGGACTGGGGTCTTTGGCTTGGGTACTCATACCATATATGTGAACTTCACACTCTGACTCTGTCTTCCAAACCCTTCTTTCTCTTCTGACTGTGGCCAGGCTCTTTGTTACTTGTTATCCTCAGCTCAGATCTCTGCATCTTGTACACACTACGAGTTTCCTTTCCACAAGCAAGTCTGGAACTATAAATGAAAAAAAGGAAAAGAAACTCCCGTTTCCCATCTAGATGATGAACTGTTTGTTTATATCTCTCTCCCTTCATCTCCACGGCTTCATCTGCTTCTTGCACTAGGTAGCAGCAGAACCAGCAGAAATACTGACTCAGTAAGTGCAGAATAGCTAAGATTCTTTCTATAGAAGCAACAAAAGAAAATCTCACATTTTCTCATGCCAAAAAGAAAAAAACCCAGCAGAGAAATGTATCACAAATATACCAAGTGGACTCACACAGAGAAGACTAGAGCAGGGGCAGGGAAGAGTTTCTCCCTCTCTCCTTGAAATGCTCCTCTGTCATTCTTCATGTGATGCACTCTGTCCACGTGGTTCATCTAAAATGCCTTCCCATCACCAGTTCAAATATTCAAGTTGCGTTTCTGAGAGAGAAAATCCTCCTGGGGATCCCAGGGAACTGTGTGTAATCACCCCAGCCACAACTCTTTTGAAGATGGGGAAGTGGTAGCTTTCCTGGAAAGCACAGGAAAAGAACCACTACTCTGTGACTGAACAGGAAAACTAACCCGGAAATGGGATGGGGTGACCAGAAGTGGAAACCAACATTATTTTAGCCATCAGGAAAAACAATATCTGTGGCAGGCAAGGCTCAAATAAGTGTGGGCACAGGATCTCAAAATAATAGAAAGAGTAAATGTGTAATTCGAAGATGTAGGAAGAAACACATGGTTTTTCAGAAATCCTCTAGAAAATGATCCCACTCAATTATCGTTTCCATAAAGTAAGGTTCTTTCAACTTTCTGGTAACTTTTTTGTAAATCGTCTGTGAGAGTTTGGATCAGGAAGGAGGAATGAAAAGAGAAGATTTCACTGGGGTAAAGTGAAGCCTCCATTCTAGGGTGCCCTGGAGACCAAAAGAGAGGGGACTTCTTAGGGTTGCCAGAAAGCCTGTGTCATCAGCAGAATCAGTGTCACCTCAATCTGCTTCTTTTGCTGGGGTTCTTCTGCCTAAAACAAGGAACAGTTTAAAACCAGGTTCTCAAGAAAGTCAGCTCCTTCTACTTAACAGCTCCCAGAACCAGTTTCCAGCAATCCTGGGTACTGCAAAGTTCCTGCGTGTCTGTTATACATCACCGCAGCCACAGTATCTCCTAAATATAAACTAGAGGTTGAGAAAATGAAGTGTCTTTGCCCAAGTAGAGAATGCTCAGCATACATAACAGAATGGGAAGCTCATGCTAACATTCCCTCAGACAATGAACCTGGAGCCACAGCCCTACTGTGAAATAGGCAAAGATCCTGTGGGTGGGACTTCTTTTTAAAGCATGAATGGCCTTGGGATTTCTCTGAGTGCCAACATAAAATTAAATAGCATGCATTGTATATAGATCAAACAGATTCATCCTAGAATGCTAATGCCTAAAATTAGAGCAATTGAACAACGAGTCAGCAGCTAGCAAACATTAGGAGCTTGGCTCTGGGCAACTTTGTCAGATCTCCCACGTCAACTGCAGCCCACTCCCAGGACTCAGGAACACTGATGTGTCACCTTCCATCTGTCCCCGGGATGCTCTTCCATGAGAATATGGCAGCAGCAAAGACACCACCACCACCACTACCCTCCCTACAGTGTGCTCAGAGAATTAAACTACAGAAATAGGAAAAAAAGAGCATGAATGATAGGATCAAGGGCAAGCATGAGCTAACGTCAAATTGAAGAACGATGTCGCTGACTCTGACTCCAAAGCAAAAGTGTAGAAGACATTGCAAGTTAACTCAGTAATGAAAGACTGAGTTCCTAATGTCCCTGGGAAGAAGAGGAACTTCATAGGTTTACTGGACTTCCGCCAAAGAGCTTTCCAAAACTCTAGAACCCTAACTCTGCAAAGACCTTCAGTGTTACTGAAATTCATTTGTATTCTTTATGCAAGAAACCTCATTGTTTCCTTTTGTCAAGGAAATTCAATTTATCAAAGACATTTTTGAGTACTTCCTAGTTCCCGGGTACTATACTAGAGGCTGAGGATACAATGATGAACAAGACACGATCTTGCTCCTAAGGGGCTTTCATTGGATGAAAGAAAACAATAATAAAAACAATATGCACTGACCACCTGGAATCCTAGAATGCTAATGCCTAAAATTAGAGCGAATGAACAAGTCAGCAGCTAGTAAACTTGAAATCCTGCCTGAAACCCTCCTAGCGCTCCTGAACAGTGACATGACATTTCTACCTACTGTCCATAGTCAAACAGTTGCCATGGTGAAAAAAGATGTCATTTTCTGATAATGAATGTACCAGATACGAAGATGAAATATCACCCAACATACATGAAAAATATACTGAAATAGATAAATAAATCACTATAAATTTCAGTCTTCCTGGAGAAAAGCCAGACTACAAAAGTACAAAACAATCCAATGGAACTCCTTCAAATGAAATACATAAGAAAGAATAACTTTTAGTAATTTAAGTCTTTGCCTCGAGGTGAAATACCAGGACTTAGGTAGAGTTAAGCACAGGCAAACATATACTCCTACATCAAAAGTTGCTACTCCTTTACTTAGTGTCTTCCTTGGCTTCCTATTGCTTACTTAACAAACTTTAAGTATAAATACTCACACAAGTAGTTCACTTATCTGGCAGAACCTACAATACACAATGCTATGTTCTGGACAATGGCAATACAAGGCCATGATCACTGCCCTCAAGAACCGCAGTCCAAATGAGAACACAGATTTGAAAACAAAGACACAACTGCAATACAGCATCCTCAGCACCAAAATCACAGTAGGTGCATCATGCCACAGAAGTACAATGAATAGAGTGAGACTTCGTCCCAGAGAAAGGAAATAAGGAAAGGTTTTAGAGAACATAGATTTTTCACATGGAAACTTGAAGAATAAGTGAACATTCTTAACGAGATAGAGGAATAAAAAAGGCAACATCTCAAATTATGCAAAACAAAGGAATCAAAGCATATTATACTTATTATTGTTTGTAGAATTATTCAATTGTTTACATGAATCAGTTAGCCAACCCAGCCAAGATGGTGATAAACAGTCTGTACTGGGCAAACATAACTCTGAGCTTTAAGAAATGGAAATTTTTTCTAGGAATGTATTCATATTTGAGTCCATTGTCTCAGAAGAGAAAATTTCTAAAAAGTACTGGATATGAGAAAAGAATATTTATCACTTACAGTCACAAGTCATATACCTATGCGGCTTAAAATTTCATCAATATATTTATCGATGTATTCAATGATTGCTTTTTTGGGGTATCAACTGCTTTTTTAATCTAAAAATCCAAGGTGATTTTAGTAAAAAGTGAAAGGAAAAGTTGGCAGTTATCCAGGTAATTTGATGCGTGTTGATAATATTAATGGCATAAATAAAAACATAATTTGGCAATAATCTGGTAATTTAGCTCTATACATAACTGAGTGATCAGAGTATTTGGTGAAGTCTTCCAGGTGCTGAAATTGGTGCCAAATCAATGAAGCAACACAGCGGTCCCTCAGAAAGCCTGCATTCTGAGGGGAAAGATAGACAATAAGGAGGAATACAAGTTTAAAAGATAACTGATGTTGTAACAAGTGCCCAGAGGGAAATGCTTACAGCGAGATGATGGACCACCACTGCTCTCCAGAGAACATACTTGGGCAGCATCTGAAGTGAGACGGGGAAATGTCCCTTCCTGAGCCGACCATATAACTTGGCTTTCTTTGTTGATGAAATTACTAAATGTAACATAATGGAAGAAAGAGTGAATTTTGGAACTAGATACACAGAATCTGTATTGGCCACCATGGATAAATTACCTCTCATCTGGGGGCCGTGCACCCAGAATTGGCCATAGTAATTCCCACATAACTGAGCCATTGATGGAATTAAGGGAAGAAAATATAGTGATCCTGATGTGTGCTTCTATTAAGTCCAGCTGCTCCAGAACATGCGTACCATCATCACCTCCACCTGAGAATTCTGAGCATATAAAGGGTTGAAATGGGCTTCAACGAGAGTGGTTTGACTGCTGGTCTCATACTTTATGAATACTATGGTTTGCTGTCCCCCAACATTACTACCAAGCAAATCAGGGCTCAGCTAGTCTTCTTCCCTTTATTTAAACAAATATAGCTTTAGAGCACAAAAATCCTCTTATAAATTTACTATAAGAAAATTATGTATAAGCACAAAGAATAAACTAAGGTCATCATTATAAAAGAGTTATTAAAAAGTATTTTAACATTAATGTTCTACAACCATATTGTAGCCACTAAACAGCAGTTATAAAATAGTAGTAAATGACATGGCAAAGTGTATTAAGTATAAAGTGAAAAGCAAGTTTCACTTGTCCAATGTGACTGATTTTGTAAAAAATCCAAAATACATTCTGTGTGGTTTTTTTTATTTGCTTTTTGGTATTGGGGATTGAACCAAAACTCTTGGCACTGAACTACCATCCACAGCTCTCTTTTTATCTATTATTTTTTTTACATTTTAAGGCAGTTTCACTAGATCCATCTGGAATCAAATTTGTGATCCTCTTGCCTCAGCCTCCCAGTGCAGTGGGATTATTGCAGCAAACTGCAGTAGCTCAATGTTGCAGCCAAGTGTTATGGCTATTTAAAGGTCTCTGATGCAGAAAAAGTTGAGCAGCACTCGGAGAGATGGAAGGATTCTTTACTGCAGACTCAGAGGAGTTTGTACTCCAAAGTCGGGGCCCAGAATAGAAGTGCAAGCAGCCTCACATAGAGATCTTAGGGGTAGGTTTACCAGGCAAGCATGCTCATTGAGGCAAATGGGTGGAGTTCATAAAACATTCTTGAAACCTGAGGTGTAAACATCATAGCACAGTTACATTGCTTGAACAGAACATTTTGATACATTGTGCAGAAACACCATAGAGCACAAACAGTTACATTGCTTAAACAGAACATCCTATGGCAAAAACATAGGGGGTGGGAGATGGGGGATTAGAAACACACAAAGGCCTGCCCTGTTGTGTATGATTTCTCTATGGGGACTACAGGTGTGAATCACTATCAGAAGCTTCTTTGCACTTTTCTACAGTTTTTTCAATTTCCTAATGAATTTATGACCTTTCAGTTCAACAGCAACAACTGAAATGGAAGTTATGAAAACACCACACTTTAGAATGGCCTGTTTGTCTATGTTTACTAATACAGCACAGATAATACTGATACTAACAAAGTTGAAACATGCCAACTATACACAGCATTCTCAGAATGACAAATTAGATTCATTCATAGGAAAATGGATACATACTGAGGATATACTCCTAAGTGAAATAAATCACACGTGTAAATACCGAATAATTTCTCTGGTGTGAAAAGCTATAATAGTACATAAGATCCTAATGAGATAATTCACCATGTGAAATAGGAAGAAAGGGGCTAAAGGTTTAGGGAAAATGGGAAGGGTAGAGGAAAGGTAATAAGGGAAAAGAAAAAATATGAGAAAATAAAAAAATGGAAATAAAGTGTTTGTAAATGGGGAGGGGAGGAGAGGGTGAAGGGAGGGCAAGGATAAGGGGGAAAAAATGAGACCCAAGACCTGTCATGTAGAGGTACAAGATCCCAATAATGAATGTATTGTACTGTATACCTAAAATGTACCAATAAACTCAATGAGAAAAAAAAAAAAAAAGAAGGTCAAGAACCATGGAAGACAATTCAGCCTCTTTCCGCACATGCACTCCCACCTGGTTCTGTGCTGAGAGGCCTAATCTGGGGCTCCTGTTCCCCCAGAGACCTCCCACACCCAGCTCTCAGAGGCAGCCAAAGGCAGGCAGAATGTGGGTTTTCTCTGATGGCAGGAGAAGCACCTGGTTCCTTGCTAATTGAGACAATTAAAACACTGATCTCTAACGTGGAACAGAGGTAAAATGTGTTGTTAGAATGAGACACTTTAGCTTAACAGCCATCCTGCCACAGTAAGGAAATCAGACCCAATCTCATCTGAATTTAACTGGAAATCTCATCAGCATTCTTCCGTGACTATAACAGCAAATGTTCCCTTTATGGAGAGATAGCCCTAACCTATAAAACAGATAAATTAGAGGAAGCGTTTCAGCATCACACACAAAAGGATGTTTTGCTTTACAAAAACTTTTCCTCTAATGCTGGGCCCCTCTGAGCCACTTTTGATTTTTTACAGGTCATTAACCATGTTGCTGAAATAGGGTGGCTCCAGAGGTGGGGCCACTATAAACCAGAGATTAATTGAATGTAAAAACGAATGTTTCTGGTGGAGAATCCCACCCTACTTTCCTGCTTTGGGTCTGAGAAGGAACTGCTAGGGAATCAAGAAAATACAGGTGGGTTAGCAAGAAAATAACTTTAGCTGCTAGGGAATCAAGAAAATACAGGTGGATTAGCAAGAAAGTAGGGTACAGGGAGGAAGAGGAGAGGGGACCAGGGAGTGCTTCTCTCGGGAGCCTGTGACACACCATAGAACAGACCCTTCTTGGTGTTTGCTCAGCTGCTGCAGCCTTGAGACTTGGGTTCTTGTTCTGCACACTCCAGAATATTCCCCAAGGGGTGTCCTTAACCTGAGAAAGAGCCCAAGGAAGACATCATCTTGGGGGTTCTCATCCTCTATTATCAGTAATAAGCTCTGATCTCCCCAACCCTCACTGGGGATTGAATCCAGGAGTTCAAGGACTACATCTCAGCCAAATTTATTTTTTATTTTGAGACAGGGTCTCACTAACTCAGGCTGGCTCAGAATTTGCAACCCTTCTGTCTCAGCCTCCAAAGTAACTGGGATGACTGGTGTGTGCCCCTGAGCCCTTGATTTTTGTAGAAATCTGTAGGTACCTCCATTGATTGATGGTTAAACCTAAAGAATATTAGGGATTGGGCCATTAGCTCAGTGGTTTTGCCGTGTGCCTTACAAGCACAAGGTCCCGAGTTTGATCCCCAGTACCAAGAAAAAAAAAAGAATATTAAGGATAATAATAAAGGGCAGAGCATTGTTCAGTGGTAGTACGTTTGCCTAGCATACACAAGGCCCTGGGTTTGATCTAGAGAGAGAGAGAGATTCAATTTAATTTCTCTCTTTCCCTCAAAATTCTGTGCAACTTTCTCCTCAACAAATTACAGGCCTGTGTCCCTCAGTCTATTCTCCCTAAAGAGCAAGCTGGTTTCAAGTGTTACTGCTCAACATTGCTTTTCTGTTTCACTAAATGAAAAATTTAATTTTCCTGGCAATTATTGATCTGGTGTCAGTTTTTCATTCTGCAGGCAATGATTTATGGCCAGATTGCATGATGTACATTGATCTAGAGCTTTTAATCCTTCTTTTATAGCATTCAGTTTTCTACTAGTTTGAGTCAGAGCCAGTGAGATTCACTTTCTGACCAACCAGGACATCATTTTTATAGGTACATACAGGGGGTCGACCGTATCCCCCAGGGAGTTTTAACTCATACCTGGGACTTTGCAGTACCAGCTCCGAGTCCAAGGTTCCTACCTGAGCCACCAGGAGATAAGGATCCTCTCTAAGCTGCTGATTATACGGCAGGCTTTCACATCCGAGGAGCGTCCTCTAAAAGCAGTTGAACCTGTTGACCAATTACTGCCTGGAACAACTAAGCAATCACTATGTCTGACTGAACTCAGTCCTTTCTCAGACGCACCGTCACATACACACGGGCAACTTACATTGTTTTATCCACAAGGTCTCCACGTTCAGTAACAGGACTTCATTTTTAGGCTGAATGATCTCAGAAGGCAAATCAGACGCTCATCCTAGGTGAGCATGATTCAGATGTTAAACTCCTGGAGAGCAAAAATAAATGAGAATTGGAGTAATTTCTTCCCTCAGAACACGTTTGGGCCAAGTCTGTTCTTCTCTGCTTTTAATGGGGCAGAATTTGACAAATTCAGCTACATCATTCTTTAAATTCTTAAATAGATGAGCTCAGAAATGCAAAAAAAAAAAAAAAAAAACCTATATTGTCCATAGATGCAGTGTCCATTGTTCATTATTTTACCCGAGTCTTTGTGTAGGTATTCTATTGACAAATTTCTTAAGTGCTTAAGATTCTTGCCTCTTTTTAAAACTTTTTTTTTTTTCAGTTTTTTTTCTGGTAGACCTTAATCCTTGATGGCTTTGTAACTCGCCCTATTTCCTCCCTATCTTGTCAACTGGGATGTGTAGTGCCTGGGAAAAAGGTCTGGGGGGCGCTCTAGGAGGAATGATTTTTCATTGCACATATACTTTACTTTTTAAATGTTAAAACGTATGCACATATTACCTATCTTTAAAACAAACCAAACCCTCCTCTGTGTACCCCTATTGGCAAAGAAAAGAATATGTCCTTCATGGTTGGTGCCCCAGAAATACCTACTTTCAAAGAACCTTTTCAAAAAGACATGTGCTGAGCTTTGGGCAGGATGCAAGCGGGCTCAGTCTTTGCGGCTGTGCTCTTCCTTTTGTATCTAAGCACGTACCTGGGAGCTACTGCTTGGTGGAGCATTCTCTATACCCTGCACACATGCAAAGAAGCACTCCTGTTAGCCTGCTGTTCTTAAGTAACCGTTATTATACACAAAACTAGACTGAGCGCTGGCTTATCAGCCCATGAGTTTGTTACTAATTCATCTCACCCTGCAGCCAGCCCCTAGTTGTCTTCAGTTTTGCGGAATAATACCAGTTTCTTCAACTGGGAAAAAGGAGAAGATACAAGAGGAAAAAGCAGAAGTCTGACAGCAGATTTCTTTAGGGGGTAGAAAAACCCAAGAGCACTCTAACCCTGAGCTATACTCCCAGCCTTTTCTATTTTGTTTTGCAACAGAATCTCACTAGATGGGCAGGCTGGTCTCAAACTTGCAATCCTTCTTACCTAGCCTCCTGACTAGCTGCACTCAGGTGTGCACCACTGACACTTGGCTTTTATAGCATTACTAGCTTCCTGTCGTGGTAGTGACAAGAGCTTCATTCTCCCAGGCAATGTTTCAAGTCATCCCTGTAGGTGTTTATTTTCCTCCCAACGCTTGTCACCCACACACCTCTTCTGGTCTTGCAGAGCAAATCCGTGAGTGAAGCCATACACATCACACTGTATTCACATTTCTTTTGGCCCCGCTAATAGAGGTACCTCCTATTTCCAACCATTTAGCCTGATAGCAAAAGTAAGAGAACTACAGCTGCTTACAGGCAAATTCCAATTTCAGATCACACTTTTGGAAATGCGGAAGTTCAAGGGCCAGGCAGAGGCACGGTCTGGGATCTCAGCACCTTCAGTCATATACATAAGGAAAATTTACTCCTGATTCTTTGACTTCATATAACTCTTTGTCTATGTGCCTCCCTATTCTCATAGTGAATTATTTTGCTTTGATGGCTAAAATAATATTTTTCAGCAAGAGTGGGCTGGAACCTTGAAACTCTATAAGAAAGGATTAAGTGTGTTGATTTGTGTGGCACCCCAATTTCCTCTGTTTCTCTCTGGGGCTCTTTAAACTTCATTATTTTACAATGTAGGAAGCAAATTAAAAGAGAAATTCCCTGTCAGAGAACTAATTCTGAAAATTAAAATATTACCATTTGATTCTTGTTTCAGCCTCCCATTTGCCTTCCATGCTAATGAATTTAGTAAACTAATTCCCTTTATGCATTTCACTCAATCACATCATGAGTGACACATTACTCTGCTAATGCTTTAGGACACTAATGTAGAGGAGCTCGTCACACAGCTAGCGAACCAACATAAAAGGCTAATGTCTGGGCCCATCAGCGGCTCTCATTCACCAGAAAACCACATCCTGGGGGTGCATGCTAGCTGGGGAGCCAGTGTCCCACTCCAAGCTGCCCCAGCCCCTTCCTGCCATTGGACTGCCATATCTGCATTCTCAGAGTGGGCAGCAAAACCATTAGTTTCCTCCCCCATCCTTTCTGCTCCAGAAATAGCAAGTCGCTGCCATTGGAGTCTCCCCCTCCTCGTGCTGAACTCCAGGCAAAAAGGAAAGAGTGTAAACCTAGTAATCTCTATTTAAAAGTTGTTTCTTTACAACCCCTTATCACACTATGGAGCATGTAATTTTTTTCTTATGCTTGCTTGAGTTTTATTTGAATGCCCCACAAATCCTGGCTCAGGGTAGGAGTCGGGGGTGGAAATGTGACTAGGAGTTGTAGAATTGTATGAATTCAGCCGTCCTGAGATTGCTGGTCAGGCAACAGCACCGCGAGGGGGAAAAGCAACTTCAGATGTTGCAGGTAGTACTTCAAAATATTTATGGAACTCATGTGCTAACTATAGAAGACCTATAAGCCCCAGAGCCAACAGTAGCAGAAGAAGCAACATTCTGAAGGAGGGATTGCTAGTTTTTTAAGAAAGGAGAGGACATCTAAGATCTAGATTTTCAGAAGTAGAGGATTGATTGTAGTCTTCCCTCTGTGACTCAGTTATAAGTACCAGTATACCTTTAGATGACAAAAGAGAGAGAGATAGAAAGAAAATAAAGCATCATATGTCCAGAAAGAACATGAGAAGCCATTGTATCACTTCGTTAGGTTTTTATCAGCCACCAAAGTAAACAGATAAGACTTAGGTGTCTCTGCAAAGAATAGCTGAAGTAAAATAGATAGAGTTTATAGCTGTGAGTAAAAGGGACATCTACTTCCCCTTTTTCTTTTTCTCGGACTCACAGGTGTGTGAGATCAATAGTGTTAGGTCTGAAAGATAAATAAGGGTGCGAGAGCCAGAAAACAAAACTAAATAAAATACCAATCTATTCCTGAGTCTCTGCTCTCCATTTCAGGGGTGGAGGCCTGGAACGCTCCTTGCTTCCCCACCATTAGGTGTTTGCATGGAGCTCCTAGAGCTGCAGCTCTGCCTCATTACCTGTGGATAACACGAGACACCTGTGTCCTAATGCGACCACAGGGACTGGCCCACACTCGAGCTTCACTTTGACTGAATGCTAACAATCTGACGCATTTTCCTCCTACTGCCAGTTGTGCTTTCCCTTTGGCCATTGGCTCCCCATCCCAGGCCACACTGTGGACCACAGGAGCCAGGCCACTCTGGGGGGTGGCTGGTCAGTGCTGCCTGCCTCTCCAGTCCTCCATGAAGGTGTGGCAACCATTCCTGTTTCAAGACCACCTGTTCTAGTTTGTTCTGGTTGCTGTGTGAACATTGGAGTCACAACACTGACTTGGGAAGCCTTCCTAGCAGAAGAGGCAGCAAATCGGTCATTGCAAAGATTCCTGTGATGAAAGAACAGGGCGTGACCCGATGTCCTCCACTCACCCCTGTCACGGGAAGCTGTACGTCAATTCCTGCATACGTTGTCAGAATGGATTTTCTCAACTCTTGTCAACTGATTCAGTTAACTATGAAAATGGGTGATTCCTTTCTAAATCACAACACTGAATGGTTGAGTATCACCCAGTGGTTATAATTTCAAGCTTCCTACTGGCCAAACCTCCAGGGCCTGGTGATATTCTATTAATGGAAGATTGCCTGAAAAATATACAGATGAGTGACTCTGCTTTACAGATCTGAAAACAGCAGAACCCTCCTGAGGCCCCCCGGCCCAGCCATCACGGCCCTCTGCACGTCTCTATCAAACCACTTTGTCTATGGGTCTTGTGTGACTCCAGGGATCCCTGGGACAGTTTGCCCTGAACAGTCTAAAATAGCAGAAGAGGGTGAGTACCCCCGTTCTTGGAATAGTATCTTCTGTATTCATTCACACTGCTTTTTCTGGACTCTTTGCTGTCTTTGGCTTCTTCTCGGTCAGTTTTGAAGTTGATGCTTTGTCACCAGAACCGCACTCTTCACTTTCCTCCATGAGACTTGGCCTTGCTTGTAAGCTTTTTCATGACTCAGCCGCTGAGCACATCCCCAGGCTCATCCAAGCCTTTCTCCCCTCCAGTCTCCCCTGCACCCGACAGCAGCCAGACTGGACAAGCTTTAATTCCTTACACTCACTTATTTGCGGTCTCCTCCTTCCCCTTATGCGTGAGGACCCTAAAATGCCTAGACACATGTATACGTGCACACACACACACACACGCGTGTGCGCACACACATACACACACACACACACACACACACACACATGCATGCCTTTCCCTAGATCAGCTCATGTTCCGGGTGCCTCTTCTTCCAGTACATCCTCCCCGGCTGTCCCTCTGTCCCCACTGACTGGTCCATCCCTCCTTGGCACCGTAGAGCTGGACCACTCCTTTGATTGTCATTGTCCTGTACTCGGAGATTACAGAGCAAAGTGATGAAGTCATTCCTGAAAAAATGAATCTCATTGAGTGATGCTCTGAAAAATGGCCTCATGAAGCTTGTCACTGTGTACTCTGTAAGGACATTGTTGAGGACACTACTTATCATGTCTCTGGAGTTCTTTGTAAGGTCTTGGGGTGGGTGTGTTACTCTTTTCTCTATTATAGCAATAGTTGTACTTCTGCTAAGAACTGGACTATTACCTTGGCTGCCTTTTCAGTGTAAAGGAAGTACATAACCTATATCACATTGGCCAACAAAAACCTGAAAACTAAGAGTATCCCACTTTTTTTTTTTGTACCAGGGATCAAACTCAGGACCTTGTACTTGCCAGGCAGGTCCAGTGCCACTGAGCTACATCCCTGGCCCCAGTGTCCCACTCTGTATGGGATGAGCTTTAGGAATTTGTCTTATTTCTCTCTTTCATCTTTCATACCAACTTTCAAATTATCTTAACTTGCTGTATGCTCTAGTTGCAAAATTGTAAATGCATTTAATTTGGGGAGGATAAGGCCAGATATAACTAATCAAATAAATAAATGAAGTGACAGAGAAGTGGAAAGTTGTACTGAGAAAAGTAGTATCTAATTAGTGGAAGGGAGTTAGTACTCCTTAATTTGCCAGATTAAACTCTCAACTGGCTCCAACAACAGCAAAATTTTAATTTAACCCAAAAGGTTCAGCAGTAGTTTGTTTTCAGGTAGGGTTTGATCCAGGGGCTCGAAGCATGTATCAGGTGATGCGTGATGTTTCTTCATCTGTCCACCTTGTGCATCTTCACGCTCAGACTTCATGGGGTGGCAGAATGGCTGCTGGAATCAAGACTTTTGGGGGTTGTTCGTTTGTGTTTTGCAAAGATCAATTTGGTTTTATCCCAGGGTTACAAAGATGGCTCAATGTAAAGACCTTTGTGTTGTTTACAGAAGAACAAGAGGCCATCTCTTGTCTGTGAGTATCCATTCTCAGAGAGACTGCGATTGCAGCTACATTCCCAGCAAAGGGGTAGCTGGTACCTACATGAAAAATAAATTTTTAATAAATAAAAATGAATATTTGTTCCATTTCCTGTTGTTGAATTCCTGAGAGCTCCCACACAAATCCCCAGCCCTGACAGCCAAATGCCCATCTCTGAGCTAATCTTTGATCAGGGTCCTAATTACTCAGGTCTGAATCACACCATCCTAACCCTAAACCAAGGATGAGCTTCCAGCTAAAGCGTGTGCACAGAGAGATAGCAGGGAGGGCAGATCCCTGAAGGAAATCGGCAGCAGGACCAAGGAAAATCATCTTGGAAGGACAGAACAAACATGCTTGCGCTGGACTACAGACAACAGGCTGCTTGAGATGAATGTTAAATGGTGAGAGGGAATTAGCTAATAAAGAGGGCAGTTATCAGGGGGGAACTTTCTAGGTACATTCAAAGCACAGAAGCATAAAATAGCTTCATGCTGTTGAAGAACTGTAAATAGTATAATTCGGTCAGAGCAAACAAGGGTGTGGCGCAATAGGAAAATCAGCTACAGAGATATGCAGAGTGCAAACATGAAGGACCTTTGAAACTAATCCAAGGTGCACACACTTTGTCCTGCAAGCCCCAAGAGGCCTGTGTAGGATTTCAGCACAGAGCTTGCCTCACAGCTAAGCCCTGGCTGATGGCTTCAGGGTCAAGATGATTCACTCTGCAAATGCTGGATGAGCCCAAGGCTGCAGGTCAAGGAAAAGAGTCCCAGATGTGGAGGACTAATTGATGCAGGGAATAGGGACCAAGCAAATTCTAGGAGTCAGCCAGGCCTGGAAACCAAACAGCTTCTCCCTAAGACACTGAGTTACCCAAGCTGGGTTCAAATTTGCCATCCTCCTGCCTCAGCCTCCCATAGTGCTGGGCTCATAGGCATGTGCCACCATATCTGGCTCAGATTTCCCCTTTTTATGAAGACAACAGTCATATAGCATCAAGGCACGGCACAGTGACCTCAGTTTAATTTGATCATTTCTATAAAGACCTGTCTCAAAATAAGATTGCATGCTGGGGTGCTGGAGATAAGGGTTTCAACACAAGAAAATCTGGAGGACACAATTCACACGCGGTTTAGAAGGAAAGCAGGCATTCCCTAAGTGAATTGACTTACTGATAAGAGGTGTGGAAACATGTTTATTTAGAAAGACAAAGAGGAATCTTTGATGACATTAAAAGCACTTCTTTTTCAGATCTGTGGGATTTTGTATAGAAGCCAATATGGAGGAGAGAGCTTATCAGGAGATGCAGTATAAAACAGCATTCTATGACCTTTCCATGGTTGAGCCTTTCCTGCCTCAAGGCATCCAATTCTCCCGGCCAGCTGTTCTCTGAGTTGGACGTCAGTATCCTCATTTACAAGCAAGAAAGTAAGCACCAGTCAGGCTAATATTCGAGGTTTTACTCTGTGAATGGTGGGCTAAGATTTGAAATCTGCTCAGCCCTCTGACCCACGTGTACTGCCTGAGTAACTTCATGCCAGTTCAAACTGAAGAAGACCCCATGTTCATCTCTGCACTGGGTCCAAAAGATGCCCCCAGTACCCTGCACAAAGAGGCCATGTGCTTCTTGAGGGTCCAGCTGTGTCATCTAACACTTGCTCAACATAATAGATGATTACTAACCAAACCTTCCTGAAGTCAGTAAGAGCTGTAAGTCCTCCCATAACTGGCTCATTGCTTCCCCTACACTAGTAGGGTTTCCCCCATTAATGGTGGGGGGCTCCTCTGGGCAAGCCGTATAAATATCCTTTCGGTGAGTTTCCAGAACTTTCTCATGAAGCAGAGTCTGTGGGAGTCATCCTCCCTCAATTCCATTCCATCTCACCGTTCCTCGGGAAACATTTGGAAGTTCTGAGTGAGAAAACAGGACCCCAAAGACGATAATCAACAGAGTGCACTCTCTGCCCTTCAAAGTACTAATCTTCATTACCCCGGCGGGTGGAATAAATCATTTTGTCAGTTTTCTTGGGCAGTTCTGGAGGTTGGGTAGAAGCTACAAGTTTATAGTTTAACAGAAGTATCTGTGTCTCCTGCGAGATAAACAGACACAATTTAAAAGGCCAACTCCAATAAAATGCAGGGGAACAGGACAGCCCAGCTTGCTGGGCCCCAGATTCCCATCAGCTGCAAACAGTGCTAGCAAAGCAAGTTATTTCAAAAGAGCAGCCCTATACCTAAGCGGTCTATCCTGCTTGGGAATCTGGAGAGTTTATCTAGTGTGAGGAGATCTGAGTCAGTCTTGGAATTACAGAGCCGAGAGCCCAGGCCGAGCTTGCCCAGGTTTGCACCATTGTCCCTTGCATTTGCCTTTGGATGTTGTTGCTGTTCTCACATCTCTCTCCCGGCTCCATTTTTGCTGAGCATTCCTTTGCTTTATTCCCAGGGAAAACCGAAGACACTTACTGCTCTGAAAACTTCTAAAAATGGGAGTCTTAATTTGTATTAAAGGTATAAAAATTGCATTGATCAACACTACCCCCCCCCCCCCCGCGAGCACACACACACACTCCCTCACGTACCTAAAAGGGCAGGGAAAGGAGGGATGGAGAGGCCCGTCCGCTCCAGCTTGGCAGCCACCTGTCAAGTTGGGGTTTCCAGCTGCCATCTTGGACTGCCCTGGGAAACAGCACCCATCTAGTGAGACCCGGATCGGATAGGGGGGTTCGGGGGGTTTAAAGTGACGCAAACGTCAAGGCAGAACTTTCAAACAGGCTGGGTCTCAGCTCAATGTGGGCGACTGAGCCCATAGGCCAGCCCCGGGAATGGGCACAATGAAAACATGGAGAGTCATCCGGCCAGGCAAAAGGTCCGCGATCGGAATGAACGCTCTGCACACGGCATTCAATGCCCAGGCCGACCCACGTCAGGGTCGGACGCGGGGTGAGCTGACGGTCCCCAGGCATTCCTCACGCTGAGTTGTTTTCTGAGATGAGCAGAGCCTTTTTGGCATAGAGGCCGATTTGGGGGCTTCTTGCTTGGAAATACCTTTCTGTGGTCCCCAGGCAGAGGCTCCGACCGCCCGTGCCCCACGCGAGACAGGATCTAGTCCACGTGGGTCCCCGCGGGACAAGGCGAGCCGGAAGGGTCGGCAGAGGTTAATTGCGGGTAGCTTCCACACCCACGCCAAAGGAACGGGACCCCCTGAGCATCCCCGGACTGTTTGCTCGGAGGAAACCGAGTTTGTCTTTTACCCCCTTCACCCTTCCCGTTTCGTCCATCAGGATTGTTGGCCGGGGGTGGCGGGGCGGGGGAATAAAGTCGGGCCCGGGGAGGAGGAGACGCGAGCTGCCAGAGGTTAATTGCGGGTAGCTTCCACACCCACGCCAAAGGAACGGGACCCCCTGAGCATCCCCGGACTGTTTGCTCGGAGGAAACCGAGTTTGTCTTTTACCCCCTTCACCCTTCCCGTTTCGTCCATCAGGATTGTTGGCCGGGGGTGGCGGGGCGGGGGAATAAAGTCGGGCCCGGGGAGGAGGAGACGCGAGCTGCCAGCTGCC
>NW_022900927.1:11483306-11540755 GCF_012274545.1 Fukomys damarensis
CACTTCCCGGCGTGCCAAGGAGGCTCCTCGCTCTCCGGGCCGCCGGGACCCGGCCGCCGATCGCTTTTTGGTAGCAGAGCAGCAGAGACCCCGCTTCGCCTCGCCTCGGCGAGGGTGTCTTCGAGAGGCTGCACGCACTAGGGGAAGAATGGGAGGGGAGCATCTTCCTTCTGGCAGGAAAAAAGTTGAGGGAATCGGGCATGTTAATAATTAGCAGGAGCAGGACAGGACTTAGGATGCCGCAGAAAGCTGTTAAATTTTCATTGCCCTCTAAGAAAAAAACAAATGGCATCGCCGGCGACTGTTAGCAGTGCTGTTATTCGGGTGACTTTGGGGAAATTGTCCACGAATTGCCTTTAGGAGGCTTTGGGGGGGACAGGGGGCTTCGGAAGGGAGGCGCCACCACCCTGAGTCCCAGGCAAGGAGAGATCGAGTCTCAAGCCCAGCACATTTGGTTGCTGGTTTTAAAGAGTATCAGAGGCAAAACTGCGGCCTTACCGAGGTGAAGAGCCCCTGTGGGGAGCCGGCCTACAGGAAGAGGACAAGTAAAGACCTTGCCCCTCCCGCAGAGTCCAGATGCGTTTGTGCTAGAAAATGGTTGCGTGTATCTGTGGCTCTTCGGGTAGGATCTATAAAGGACGAATCATACTTCACGCAACTGCATCTTATATCTATGCCTGTATCCAGTTCTGTCTGCTGCCTCGGTTCAATCAGCACTCGGTTAGCCTGTGTCTGCAGACGATGTTATGTAATTGACACGGCTCGCCATCAGATATTTTTACGTGTACTTTTAAAATAAAAGGGACCTGCATCTGTCTCTTCAGAGGGGCCCAAGGTGTAGACCCTGAGGGCTGCTCATGTTTGCCCTCGCTGGGCTCCAGATGTGTGAGCTCAGCTGTTGTCACTTAGGTGACAACTGGCTCTCTCCCACCAAGCCTTTTCTGTCTCCATGCTCCTCCATGAAGTGTCAGCGTTCAGCCGCTCAGCCAGCGCTCTGTTAGCAAGAGTGGGACCCCAGCCTCTCCAGAGGTGGCAGCCTTGTTTGACCATCCCCAACAGTGTGTCTGTTTTCAGGCTCAAAGAAGGGAGGGGGGTCTCAAAACAGCAAGATAAATACATTTTTTGAATTGGGCACCAACTTAATCTGAAAATTCTCTTTTAATCAAGACAGCTCTGTACCGGTGACGCAGTATTTATCAAGCCTTTTTAACTGGAACAATATTTACTCCCACCAGGGGATTTTAAACTTAAACGGCAGCAGTTTATCTTGCTGTCTGGTGGAGCCTGGTTCATTTTGCCTCCAGTGTGGTCCTAGCTCAGGCTTAGCCTGGGACAGGAATCTGTCACTGTGGCCAGCTGGGGCCTGGAGTAAGCAAAATACAGCACCTGCTGGTACCAGAGGGTCTCAAAATGCCATCAACTGGTGAGTCAGGAGATGTGGAAGGAGATATTTGACAGGCTTTTCCAGTATTGTTTACACAGAGGCTTTAAAGGTTAGCAATGCATGCGCTCCACATTTTAGAACTGAGAGGCGCTAGAGATAGGTGGGTGCTGCCCACAGCTGGGGGACAGTGTGCTTGCTGACGTCATGACTGACAGCGATTCATACTTATAAATAGCCTTGATGCAAAAAGGACAGGGAAGGAGGGAAGGAAAAGAGGTGGGTGAATTGATGTGGTCAACGGTTTAGTGAGCTAAAGTTTCCACCCTTAACTTGGTACTAGTTGGTGACCTACCACTCGTGAGCCTGTTGTTTTGTAGATTTTTAAAAGAAAAGTGACTTATTTCGCTCAAGTGACAGGTTGGACCAGTTCTGCTAGTAACACCAATGATGCTTGAAAAGTCCGTTACATTCTGTAACTGAGGCCATGGGCCTGACATTTGTCACCAAGGTAAAAAGGGCCTGCCATGAGCCGGCAGGCCAGGAGGTAGAGTGAGCTGAGCAGGAAGAAAAAGAACTCTTGAAGGGTCAACAGCTGACCTATTGCAGAGCTGTTCCTGATCATTTATCCTAGGATAACTCTGAAAAGACCAGAAAAGCTAAATTTGTAGCTTTGTTAAGGATTTTCTAAAGTAAGCCGACATGGAAGTTTTTGAAGTATCGTAATTTCTCTAAAACCTATAATTATTTGAAAGCAAACGGCAGGGAGGTCAGTACTGTGTGTGATACCGTCTTCATGAGCCAGAATAAGGATCTGTCAAGCTTATTTTCCACAAATTAACTGTCTGAAATGATCTATACCTGTATTTGGGATTGTCTGACAGGGGAAACCATTTGCAGTAAAGATTAGCATTTTTAAAAATGATCACTTTCTTGCATTCTAATCACACCCGCTAACTTCCTGGTTAATGTGATTTATAAAGAGTAAAATTTTCCTTGTAAAGAAGGGAAGTGAACTGGGTGTGGTGGTGCAGTCCTGTGATCCCAGCTAATTAGGAGGCTGATGCAGGCAGATTGCAAGTTCAAACCAAGCCTGAACTTAGTTGAGATCCTGTCTCAAAATAAAATACAAAGGGCTGGAGAAGTTGCTCAGCACCAAAGCACTCACTTGGCGGGGCTGAGTTTACTCACCTGTACCACAAACATGAAATTAAAGTTTTAATTAAAAATTAATAAGCAAATAAAAATAAAGAAGGAAAGTAATGTTAAAGGTCAAACTGATTGTTACACGTGGGCAGAAATGTTAAAAGATGTCACATGACCAAGAGAGACTCCTCCTCCTCAGAAAAATGCCCGGTTTTCTTCAGGTCATGTGACATAGCATCAGTGTTTAACTTAGCAGTGTGAGAGTATTAAGAATTGCTGTCCATGTGCAGTTGTTCCACAGTAAAGAAAAGCAGTTGTGCAAGTGCATGAGCTGTGCTCTGGGCTGGTTAGTGTCCCGCGCACCACGGCTGCTGTTTCCGTGTGGTGTCAGACTAGAATGTCTTAGCAGAGCAGAAGCACGGGGAGAGAAAAGCGAGCCTCCCGAGCTGAGTGCTCCTTGTGGCAGTTCCTCGAAATCCTGGGCAGCCTACGGTGCCAGACTTCACACCCAGTGCCAAGGACGCAGGTGGCACAGGGGAACTGGGCTGCCCGCCGCTGGCTGAGCGCAGGGCCCTGTAACGGGCGGGCAGCCACCTTCTTGATTACTTCGAGGCTGCTGTCCGGGAGCAGAGGGAGTAGCACCCAGTCAGCCCACCCCACCCCTTCCTGGATGCAGGGCTGCTGAGGAGAGACATTAGGGCCAGCTGGGGGATGCTGGTGTCATGACTCTCCTGGCTTAGAGACACGGAAAGATTATCTGATCCCTTTCCTTGTGCCCGATTTTGTGACTCAATTTTTCCGAGAGCCCTACTGCGCCCCTAGTCTAGCACTCTGCCTATGTCCAGTGACTGCATGAGGGATCGGACGCTCAGAGAGAATGGGATCATTCTTCCTTTGTCTATGGTTTGTGCGCATCTTGAGACTGAACGCTAAATGAGTTTGGGTCACTTTTAGAGGGGTCTGGTCTAGGAACAAGAATGATTGATTGCCCAGCATGAACTGATTAGGCTGTGTCAGTTTTGTTTTTCTATGAAAAGCTTTGATATTTAAAATAAAAATAAAAGCTGGGTGTGGTGGCGCCTGCCTGTAATCTCAGCACTCAGGAGGCTGAGGCAGGAGGATCACCCTGTGTTCAAGGCCAGCCTGGGCTACATAGTGAGCCCAAGGCAAGCCTGTACTACAAAGTGAGACTCTGTCTCAAAATAAAATAAAAAAGTTAAAATGCAGGTGCCAATATAAACATTTTAAAAATTAGAGCGGTAAACAAGCAAGCAGCTATCATTTACCTTTGCTGAACTCCCTGCTCCCCAGATTTGGTCCAATGTGATCCTGAAAATCAGTTGGCTCCTTAAACTGTAGTTGAGTTTTCCCACTGGTGGATTTGGGGTAGGCTCTCTTGTGAGAGATTCCTGTCATTTCTAGTGGATTACACTCCAGGAAAAAAGTCAGGGCTATGTTATTTCAGTTGTTCTGGTTCTGAAGTCACAGACTCCCTTCTCCAAGCTTTCTCTCAGTTGCTGATCTGTATCACCCACCAACTTTTGTCTGTGTCCTTCTTTCTGGGAGGACAGATTTGCCAGTAATGCTGTGGGGAGACTGCAGTTAGATGCAGCCCAGTGCACGGACTGTGCCGCTCAGCTGCCCCTTTTTATCTAAGGCGCTGATCCCACAGCTCACAATTACGGTCTTTGACTTTGGTAACAATTCTGTTTGAAATGTTTCCAGTTACACACGATATTGGCGGCATGTAGCAGCTGCATGCCAAAAAGCATTTCTAAGTGTGTTCCAAGAGTCAGGCTGTGATTGCTTTTAATTTAAATAAAGGCTATTTGGTTTCCTGTGATGTTTTTTATAACCACCTTTTCCTCCACGTGTGTTGCCTTAAAAATCTAATATAAAGTAGCCACCTCTTAATGGGATACAACATTTGCCCTGGTTTTCTAGGATACCATTTGCTTTAAGGAAGTCCAGCACAAGGGACTTTTTAATAAAGGAATTTTAAAGAAACATTGTAATGCAATTTGGATTTCCCCAAAGAAGAAAAGGGGGAAAGGTTATCTGATAGCATATTGTAGGTAGTTAATGTTTTCAAGTTTCCTTCCCTTCCTCTTTAGAGACATCATAATTATCTTTTAGATCACCAGATATCACCCAATACACTGTCTTTTTTTTAAATTCCTCTATTTTGTTTTGGTAGATTCATAAAGAAGTGTTTTTAAAACTTTAGAAGGATAGAGAAACGTTAATAAGAACATTCTTTAAACAGAGGAGGACCTGGCAAATAATTTCACAGTCTACAGGAACTAAACCCTCCAAATCTGCCTCCTCTGTGGGCTTGAAATTTCTGAACACTGAATCCTTTTAAGACTTTGGTGGCTTCAATATTTTAATAGCTACCAGGTATGTTTGATTTATTAAGTCTGAAAACAAGAAAATATACACTCTCAAGACTTGGAGTGAATGTACTGGTAATAGGACTGGGGAGTTCTGTTTTCAGGACTTGGTTGGCCCACCTGAAACGGAACACCCAGCCCTAGAAGAGAGCCCATGGGCGAGGTGCTAAGATGGTCCCAATTAAGGTGTTTTTACACCGGCCCTTTCAGTCCTGGCAAAACACCCTGGAGAATGTAGTGATTCTTTGGGTGGAACAGTAGTTGACTTGCATAAATGCCAACATCTCTTCTGGCGTTTTTGGAAATCTTCCATCGTGTAATAAATAGTGCTGTATAAGCCAAATTTGTAAATGCCATGTTTCATGTTGTTCCTGTAGAGACAGCTGAAATTAACCCAGGCTGCTAGGGACCATAGAGATCCTGGAGCTTCACTTACTGCCTAAACCCAAAGCATGATCAGAAACGAAGGCTAGCGGAGGTCTTTGATCACGCTGGGGAGAAGGTACAAGATTAGTTTTTAATAGAGCAGGGTGCCATAAAGAAGGGCACACCAGCCGATACTCAGACTTTTTCTTTTCATCTTCTTTATCCTTGGATACTGTCTTTCAACTAAACAAAGCACACCTGGGAGGAGAGTAGCTCAGCTAGAGGTAGAAGGAGGTTACTTTATCAGCTGAGCACTCAGCCTACCAGACACACCCACCCAGCAGGCCCGTTGCTATAATGACAAAATCCACAGCAGCCATGTTTGAAATAGAACGTCTATTAAAACCTTTTCTGTATTGGCCAGTTTCTCTGCCCTGGTTATAATACTGTTTTCTCTGCAAGCACACACACTCACGCACACACAGATGTGTGCATACGGACACACTAACTACTCTTTAAGAATGGCAAAGCGATGTGTTATAGCTCCACCAAAGTCATTTGTACCTCTTTTGTTTCTTGTATTTCGCTGATGAGCAAATAATACAGTAATCTTCAGAGGGAAACTCAATTTACTAACTGTTACTGATGTTTCCTGTCGTGCCACCTACATGCTTGACCAATCTAAGTTCTTTATTTAGGATTTGAAAGGGACTAGATAGTGTGGCATTTTGTTCTGCTTTAAAATATCTCTTTCAAGACATTTAGGGAGATGTTAGAATTTTATGTGAGATGACTGCTTTAGTGCTCTAGCGTTGAAATACTTGTTTTAATGTATGGCAGAAAGAGATGACATTTTGAATTCTTCTGTGACTATGTAATTAATAAATATGTTCAGTGCTTGAAGTATATGCATGTTACATAATTTCTAGAAAGAGATAAAGTTGAGTCTGAAGTGCATTAGAGAATCACAGATGTTTCTTGTAAGAAACTGCCTGTGCTTTGTAGGAATTTTGAACTGCTCTCCATGCTTAGCTTCGCTGCAAGGGTCGCAGGAATCATTTCACTGAGTTGCCTCAGCCCTCATTTACACCGACCTTGAGAAAGAGGCTGAAGTGATAAATGACTTGTGCCCCTCTCCTATTTCTGAAACATTTTCACCTTTTATGTTTCTGTGAATGTGGAGGGGATAAAATAAAATACACAGTGAGGATGTTTGTGTTGAACTAACTTAATCGTACAAGTTCCCTTTGTGGGCCTTCTATAAGCTTAGACAGCTTGGCAGGCTAATAGCCAAAAACGTGTCCTCAGATCCTGCCAAATGTGTTAAAAGCAGACCAGGCTTTCTCCATATTGAGGGGCTGGAAACATATTTTTTTAACCTTGTAAATTTTAAGAAATAAACCAGGAAAAAAAAAAAAAACTCCTCCCCCTCCTTACCCAAGGAAACCCAAATTATTATTCATTGCAGTGCTGAAGTGAGAAACTGTTAGGAGTAATGATATTTGTGCAGCAGTGTTTTAAACCAGTTTGACTTGATTGTTTAAGCAGGAAACAACCAGTTTGCTAGTGGATGATGGGTGGGTGATGGGTCTTTTCTGATATTTTTATGTTGGTACTGCCTATACACACTGGCTTCTCTTCTTTGGGCCCATAACATTAACAGAGTATTTTATCCGTTTATCTTGTTTCTTCTTGAGCAGAGGCTCTGGAACAGATGGTAGTGGGATGGTGTGCAGTTTTTCTGCAGTTTCTGAAAAATCAGAAAACTCAGTGGTATGAGAACTATGTGATTGGGGTCCATCTCAGCCTCTCTGGGCCTCAGTTTCCTCATATATAAAATGAGGAAATTAGGCTAGATCGATGCATATAGCCAAACAATTTCATCACAAACACCTGTGGAGTATTTGCAAAGCACAAATATGCGGATGTATTTAATGTGGCAGATGGGGGGGGTGTTTTAGATTTTGATTTTTTATTCTGAGGATTGAAGCTAGGGCCTTGTGTATGCTAAACACTAGCTCTACCACTGAGCTACACCCCAACCCTTGGGTATGAGTCTTGCACATTCAGCTTGAAGAGCTCCCTTGGGTGATTCCAAAGCGCCAATGTGATTGAGCCACTAAATTACATGATGTCTAAGATTTCCTTACAGTTCTAAAATTATATGTCTCTGATCCTTCTAGACTGAGCTGCCTGCCTATCTGCCTGGATCTCCTTTGCTTCCTGTGCATGCTCACATTCTCTCTCTCTCTCTCTCTCTCTCTTTCTCTCTCTTTCATACTGGGGATTAAATGTATTACAATTTCAAATCCTTTTTTAAATGTTTTGAATTACAAAGTTAAGAAGTTTTAAATATATTTGTATTAGTTTTTAAAATTAAAAATATATGTGCACATTTCTTAAGACAGTAAGCCCTTTGTTGTTTTCAGCAGTGGAAATGCCAATCCCCCCCTCTTTGGACTATGGAAATAATCTTTAAACTAGCTAATTACAGTTATTTTTATAGACAGTGATTATTTTAATCCTTTTACAGATGTAATTCCATATCATATCTTTCATAATACAGTATGAAGTGTTTTAAAATTATGTCCATACCACACAGAGATTCATAGCCATAGTGTCTATATTTTTTGTTCCATTTAAGAGATCAGAGAATCTCAACAAAATACAAATGTACGCTCAGTTGTTCTCAGTTATTGTAGTGAATCAAAGTGTTATTATCAAGCATGGAAAAGTCCTTGGTTATATAGTTTTGTGGAAATTAATTGAGTTTGTTGCCTGCCTGGTAACTTATTATCCATTATTGCTATTACTGTAGAATATAAACAGTCTAAATAAAAAGAATTTAAGCATTTAAACCAGACCAAGGGTAGTGATGGGTGCCTGTAAACCCAACCACTTAGGACACTAAAGCAAGAATATGAATTTTAAGCCAGTCTGGGCAATTTAGCAAGATCCTGTTTCAAAATAAATAAAAAAGGATGGGAATGTAGCTTAGTGGTAGACTGCTTGCCTAGCATGCCTGAGTTCCTGGGTCCAATCCCCAGTGAGAAAGAGAGACAGAGATCGAAATTGATTGGAGTGAGGAAGGAAAAAAAGAAAGAGGGAAAGAAAAGAAGAGTGAAGAGGGAGGACACCTAGTTTACTAGATTTTGTTGTGTCTTGCCATTCTTGTAGTAATGTTTGTGCTTTTTGTTTGTTGTGTTTTTAATAAGAAGAAAAACTTTAAAATTCACCATCCTAAAACCTGGTCAACTGTCCAATTTCCTTTGATTTTTTTTTTTTTTTTTTTTTTTTTGGCCACATATATATGGCCAGTCATTAAATCATCTGGCTTCAGAGCATGCTTTCCTATGTATGCACGTTGGCAATCGAATAAGCAGGATCTCTGAATGGAAATTTCTACTGGATTATCTACTTGGGTTGTTTGCACAATTTAACTATGAAAAGTCTCTCTTCTAGACAGTATGTGAAGAGATACCGCGCCAATTTTCTCAGGGAAAAGATTGAGCCTTAGCCAAACAGTTTAAGGATCATTTGAGATAAGTTGAGAGCTGGTCCCCAGCTTTGCACAAGGCCCCAAGGCTTGTAGTTTAACTTGCCTGAAGTTTCACCACACCTTCCTTGTTTGTGCTGGCTCTTGGGGGTGTGGCTCAGCCCACCCTTCTTGTCTGTTCTGAAGTTATCTAGTATCTGGTCTCCCTGTAAAGCAGGGCAGCATCCTGTGCATAGCCCTCTGAGTCCTGCATTGCTCTTAGCACTGTCTGCCACAAGATGTGTCTCTCCTTTCTTGTCATCTATTGCTTTATTGCCAGCTCTTAGAGCAGTGTCTGGCACGTAGTAGGTGCTTAGTAAATATAAACAGAATGAATCTGCTGCCCAGTATAATAATATGCAGTAGTGAGAAAGAGTTTAGTCACTTTATGATTTAAAAAAAGGACAATAAAATGAACCAACAACACCCTCACTTGACAGTAGATGCTTGTGGGCTATTGTGATGCTGTATGTAAGACAAATAGAAGTCAGAATTCTGTTGTTTTTGAGATGCAGATTTTGTTTGGTTTCGTTTGGGGTTTTGAAGGTGTTTTGCTTTGCTTTACAAATGACGAGGAGTTTCTAAGCTAATTCCTTTTATCTAAATAGAGCCAGAGAAAGGTGAGAGCATAAAGAAGGCAGTCAAACACTCCTCCTTCCTTTTTCCACCCCACAATGATCAGTGAGCTGTGAAGGGTCCCGCACTGTGCAGGGATGCACTTTTAAGAGAAGATTGAGTGTCAGCAGCAGCAACAACGACAAAAAACTGTGGCTTCTTTCTTCATAATACACCACGCTTCCTGGAACCTTGAACTAGGAGAGGCAGCATCTGAAGACAGGCTTGTGACATTGTCCTGTGTGTAAAAATAAGGACAACAGAGACTGTCATTCATTGAGAAAATCCCCTAATCTAAGTTCCAGGGTTGAAATGCTAATCCTCTAAGTGATTTCAGCCAGCTTGCTAGGAAACCAAGTTGCTTGAAATTATTATTTTAACGTCTGACGTTCCAGGGCCTAATTGGCAGTGGGTCAGCTTTCCTACTAAGAAGCTGAGCCAACTTATTTGTCCACAAATTGTCATGTTCTAATGGAGTGGGGGTTCTTTTCTGTAATAAGCCTGATTCCTCTAGAGTACAGAGAGCTTTCAGATTCATCTCACTGATTTGCACTGTGTTTTTGTGCAGAGGCCTAACCAAGGTTACCCTCATTTACCAAGGAGGAGGCTGCCTGTGGAGCTTTGGCTTGGCAGTTCCTAAATGTATGCACACTTACTACTAAAGGTTGAAAAAGAAGAAACAACCACAGAAGGGGAAAGTAAGCAAGCACTTGTAAGCTCATCAAGGATTGTTTGATTGATGTTTTATTGTTATATAAATATCCTGTGCTGCATGTGTTATGTGTTAAATGCTTTGAGATAATTATTGCCGCTCCCACTGCTAACTGGCATGGGATCTTGATGAGTCATTTAATTTTCTGGACACCCTACCCCACCATGCCTCAGTTTCCTCAGTGATAAAAATGAAGGATCTGGTGATGTTTAAGCTCAAAATGTATTTGATTCTAAAATCCTGGACACTCTACCCCACCATGCCTCAGTTTCCTCAGTGATAAAAATAAAGGATCTGGTGATGTTTAAGCTCAAAATGTATTTGGTTCTAAAATCCTGGGTTTGGAGGCCATAATAACACATTTGAGCTGGTATTATTAATGTTATCATTATCATTATTGCTCCTTGAATCACTGACTAAACTTTTTAAACAAGCTACTATAAGTATTTATATTAGCTAGGTTCCATTTACAGCTTTATTCACTATTCAGTGTGATCAATTCAAAATTCAACAACTGCTGTATTTTAAAGACCTAAGAGAGCCAGGCATGGTGATATACACCTATAATCCTAACACTTGGGAGACTGAGGCAGGAGGATCTCTCTGAGTTTGAGGCCAGCCTGGTCTACATAGTGAGTTCAAGGCCAGCCTGAACTACATAGCGAGACCCTGTCTCAAAAAGAAAGACCTAAGAGAATATATACTTCCTCCAACCTAAAGTAAAATTTAATAAGTTATACATAGTTCAGTGTGATAGCTAAAAAATTGCAATGATAGTAAAGAGTAAATTATTAATCTGATATTACAATGGCCTATTTATGTTCATAGTAAAGACTTACAAATGCCAGTACATTTATGCATGGGAAATATGGGCAATTTAAAATATGTATGTCCATTGACCAAATTGGAATTAATTTTCAGAGGTGTAGAGAGGACTTGCTGGAAAATAAGGATAACTCAACTTCTATTTTAGTTGCATTCCTAATATTTTTTAAAGCCCTAATAACATTATTAACATTCTTAGCTCTCATATTTTCCAGATAGACTCTGGTAAATATGTGGAAAGTGAAACTTTCTGTATAAGTCTCAGCTGACACACACTGGGATACAAGGGGTGATCAAAATGTGCCATGAATGTTTAAGTCCTTAAAAATTATCACAGTAAAAGCCACATTGCTATTACTCTTCCTCGGAATACTCCCCCTTGCTTTGAACACTCATCCCCTTGCTCCCGCCACTTTCTGAAGCAGTTCTGGAAGTCCTCTTTCATGAGCGTCTTTGTGAAATGTGATCAACAACGCAGGGAGTGTTGCTGCCAAGTGTGTTCCAGTGAAAAGGCGGACTTGTGAACACAGTAGTGTGTGTCCTCATCCACCGTATTCACAGGATCTGGCACCGTGGGACTTCTAGCTCTTCCCCAAAGACAAAATAACCATGAAAGATAAATACTTTGAATGGATTCAGGGCACTGAGGCAGCCACAACAGAACAACTAAAGACTCTCATTGATAGCACTGAGACTTTCACTGCAAAACACTATTTTTACTTAAACATTCACTGTATTTTTTGTATTTCACCACACCTACTTGTCTGAGTGTTCTTTTTAGTGGCATTGTGGTGAAATAGATCACTTTTCAGCCAATTCCCAGAGCTCAGAGATCTTACCTTCTAATTATACCAGGCCCAAAGTCACAGGTGGACCCCAACAAGCATTCTACCATCTGTACCATGTCTAAGAAGATGGAGTTTGTGAACTATTTGGAGTAGCGCCACGGTGAGCGGGGGCAGGTCTCCCAGTGCAATCCTACGTGACTGTGAAGGGCTGTACCAAGGGGAAGGACTCTCCGATTATGACGTTAGTAATGACTGGCTTGAATCTGGGTCACTTCAGCCATGACTGAGAGATCAAACACTGTCAGATGGTAATGACTGTGTGAAAGTACTACAGGCTGGCAGAGCCTAATAACACCTTCCCAGCCTTCCTAGCACTGTTAGAGGTGCCACTGAGAGCCAGGCACATGTGCCCCGGGTCTTGAGGCCAACCTTTCAGGACGCAGTAGGCACACTTCTGTGGATGTTCAGGGATGGTTCCCAGTGGTTTCTCTTTTTCTAGCTCTTTATGAAAACCTTTCCTGGTAGCTGTTTTCCATATTCTCTTCCTTCCTTTCTCCTCCTTGAAAAGAGAGCTTACACTTACAAATGCACGTTAGCCATTTAATATTAAACTTCCATTTTTTATCCAACTGAGGGATGTGGTTTTCCTTTTAACATGCCTCTCTCATGTGGCTGTGGTGTGCCAGGCATGGTGTTAGACTCTGAGACTGTGGACATAAAGTAAGAGTGGTTCAGTCTTAAAAGAGTTCACTGTTTGGAAGGAAACAAAGGTTCGCACTTCCTGGCAATGTAGTATAGGAAAGGCGGAAATAGAAAAACACATGAAGCCAAGACAAAGATGGAAGTCATTTGAACAGTGGGGATTGCTAAGGAAGGCTTCAGAGAGGAAGAAAGATTGAGCTGCGTCTTTACTGTCCGTAGAAGTTGGCAAAACCATTAGAATTGGAGAATGAATCATTCTAGGCAGGAGGCAAAGTATATGGCAGAGATGGGACAAATTCAGTGAATTCTAAGCCTCTCTGTTTGACTAAAAGATTAATTCTGCATTTAGTTAGGGACTTGTTGTCCCCATTATAAAACCTCAAGTTTGGATCAGAAATAAGGTAGCAATTTTGACAACTTTCATTGTGATCTTGGGTCTTTCTTCTCTACAACTGGCTTTAAGCTTCTAAATAAGAGCTCTCTGCTTGCTGTCTTCTCAAATGCTGCACTGACCTGCCAATCCACCAGGCTCTTGCACTGGGGTCTTTTCATTGTTACGTTGGTACAATAGGGATTTATTTATTCTTTAGTTTCCCTGCCAGGCTTGAGTTCTGCCTCAAGTGTTTAGACATATAAGGAATGTTATGCTTTTACGACATTTGCTGTAGTTGGGGAAGAGCTTTCTGGGAAAGGTAACCCTGGAGAGAAAAGAAACCTGAACTTCACCAAGTGGTTTCCAGATGTGTTTTATTGTGTTGACATCTCTGTTTTGTTTTCATAAAACCTTTTTTAAATCTTAAGAAACCTTACCAAGCAGAAATAGTAGATAGTAGACTTACAGGAGATAAACTATTTACTTCTTATTTCTTGAACACCTATTTTTAAAAAAGAACTATGATTCACCTGAAAAAAATCTATAACAATATAAAGCACTATACTTTGAAAAGCAAATCATGCTCGTTTGTTTTTAATGGCAAACTCACAACTTAGGTTCAAAGGCTCTGTCCTTTAACACATGGTTCTTCAAAATGGCAGTACTAAAATTGTGATTTCTTTTTTTTTTTTCTTTTTATTGAGTTTATTGGTACAATCTAGGTATACAATAGTTACATTCATTATTGGGATCCTGTACCTTTACATAATAGGACTTGATTCTCATTTTTTCCCCCTTGTCCCTGCCCTCCCTTCACCGCCTCCTCCCCTCCCCATTTACAAACACTTTATTTCCATTTTTTCAGTTTCTCATATTTTTTTCCTCTCCCTTATTACCTTTCCCCCACCCTTCCCATTTTCCCTACACCTTTAGCCCTTTACTTCCTATTTCACATTATTAATTATCTCATTAGGATCCTGTGTACTATTATAGTTTTTCATACCAGAGAAACTATTTGATATTTCAGTTAAAGAAATCTCTGTATGAACATTAAAAATAGGGAATCCTAAAATAAAACTAAAAAGGAAAGTAAAAGAGAAAAGGCAATGATGTAAGATTAAAATAATCCTTAATTCTGAAGATGAAAATGGTCCCTTAACATGTTTAAATTGCTTCTTGCTCTTGTAGTCTTATCTAAAATTGTGATTTCAAGTATTTTAGAATGTCTGCCATCTAGTTGTTCGCTCAACAATCAGTATGTTTTTGGACAATCTGGCATGTGATAAATATTTTGTAGCATATGTGGCTGAACATGCCAATTTCAAAGAGCTTCACAGCCTTTAATTTTCACAACAACTAGATGAATTGTGCTTTATTTATTGATGGGTAATCCACAGATAGAGGGGTTTGGAGGTATTTCCCAGAGTGGGTTTCAAACTTTTTTTTTCTTTTTGGTTAAAAAAACACCTTTCTCAAACACAAGACTGACTGGAACCCTAGCTTGTAAAGTAGGATTACTTTTGTTGGGAGACGGAAAAGAAGCTCACTACTGGGGCTATCGTACTTACCCGTGGGGGTGGGGGGGAACTATACAAGCTGGCGGGCCAGTTAAATTTGAATTTCAGATGAACGATGAATAATTTGGGGAAGCTGGGGTGTAACTCAGTGGTGGGGTGCTCGCCTACCATGCATGAGGCCCTGTGTTCAGTCCCCAGCACTTAAAAAAATTTGTTTTCAGCGCACGTGTCCCAAATAGTGCAGGTCCCTAAAAACTTACTGGTTGTCTCTCTGAAGTTCAAGCTGAACTGAGAATCCTGTGTCTGACCTGACTGTTCTAGGCTTAGAACCACATCCCACCCTGTCAGCACCTCATCTCCTTGCAACCAGGTGAGGTTGTTTGTTCCTTAGCAATTTGAAAATCACAAGCAGGAGAAATCTATTACAAAGGCTGAGAAAATAATAATACATTTTTCTCCTCCCAGATTCAGAAAATATTATCACTTTCTTGGCTGCATTAGAGAAAATTCATGATTCTGCATCCATCACTACACATGACAGTTTTGTAGACTTGCTGCTTTTCCTTTGCCTTTTTTCTTAAGATACAATGCTTTCGTCGCCTGAGCTTTGGAAGTGGTGTTTAAGTCACCTCTTTACAGATGCCAACAACTCCATTGAGTAAGGTGGGCGCTTGGTCCACTCTAAATGGCAAGTTGACCAAACAGTCTACAAAAGGAAAAATGAATGGAAGTTTTGCGAGGCTGACTCTAACATGGTCAGAAGAGAAGTGTGGATGCTGAGTGTATCTTTTCGTGGACCTGTCTTGGTGACAATGCAATATTTTAAAGTGACCTTCAGATATTACTCTCATTTCTGAAGCCAACTATCCCACAGAGTATTTTTGTTTATTTTACCATTAAACTTCTCAATGAACATACACTCTCATCATCAATCAGAAGCCACCAAATTTGTTCAGTGGGGAAATAATACATTAATGGCCAAGGGAATCCTGGATTAACAATTAAAAAATGTTTTTCTAAATATATAAGAAACTGAGGACCCTGTTCTGGATTTAGGACTACCTGAATGCATTAGATTTGATGCTGGCTGAGTCTGTAAATTTTTATGTCTGTAAAATGTTAGAAATAGCTTATCTTTTGGTGGTTCTAGTAGGATGGGGGATGATTGTAATCTTTGGGCCTTCCTCACTTTTTCCCAAATTTGTGCTATGAGCTTGTTACATTTAAAATAAGAAAAACAAATGTTAGAGATATATTTTAAACTATTCCCATGTTCAGATGTTCCAAGTATAGGAAATTATCCTAGGTAACATTTTTTAACAAATATATTTCAAGCTTGACTTGAATGTGAAATCTGTCCAGATTGTTTACACTTGTTTATCTCTTATTTTTTTCATTTATTCAACAAATAGTGGTTGAACAAACATGACACAGATGTAGTCCTTTATGTCACTGGAAAGAGAAGGTGGGAGGAAAGAGAGATCAAAGATACAATTGGGCCAGGGATTTAGCTCAGTGGAGCCCCTGCCTGCCTTTCAAGGTCTGGAGTTTGATCCCTGGTACCAAAAAAAAAAGATACAATCCACAGACTTCTTCCTGTGTAGGGGCAGGGCTGGGAACATCAGTGACAGATATAAGTTGTGACTTCCACCAGGCTATGTGTCATTCAGGATCTGCAGACCTAGGACACCTGAGTTCCCAGTTGAGGTCACACTTGGACACTGTAAAAAGCAAGGGCCAGATCTCATCTCATGAGATGGATCTAAAGGTCCCTAGGTTCCTGCTAGTTTCCAAACCCGAAGCCTGGGACCAGCAAGTTCAGGTGCTTCTCAGGAGGCCAGTCCCAGGAACTGGGTGCAGGCAGCACTCAGTGTCCCACCAGCATTGGGTGCAGCCTGGCCTTGGGCTGGGTGGCTTTAGCCTGCTGCTGGCTGGCTTCAAGGAATTTGTTCATAATCAAATATATAATATAAGCTACACAGTCATTTCCCTTTTTCCATTGGCCCAGAATATTTAATTTTTTTCACTACAAAATTAACAGATGAGAATACTGCAAAGGAGGAGGAGGGAGGAGAAGAAGAAAGAGGAGGAGGAAGAGAAGAAAAAGCTAGAAGAAAGAAAAGAAAAATCTACATTTTTTTTCTGGTATTGGGAATTGAACCTAGGGACTTAGCACTGAGCCACACCCCCAGACCTTTTTTATTTTTTTTTTTAGTTGTTTCTTCCTTTTTCTCTTTTTTTGAGACAGAGTCTTGCTAAATTGCCCAGGCTAGTCTCAAACTTGTGATCCTCCTGCCTCAGACCCCGGAGTCCTGGGATCGTAAGCACTGTGCCCAGTTTGCTCTGTATTTCCCAGGGGCTAAATGAAATGGAACCTGTTGGACATTGCTAGATGATTTGTGTGATAAAGCATAGAGAATGAAAGCATTTGCATTTGCTAAGACAATCTTTGGGGTCAAAGTAAAATACATATATTGGGCCAGGGGATTTAGCTCAGTGGTTCTGCCGCCTGCCTTGCAAGTAAAAAGTCCTGAGTTCAATCTCCGATACCAAAAAAGAAAATTAAATTCACATAAACTTTTGTATTTTAAACTGAACTGTTACTGTTGAGAGTACTGCATAAATGCTTGTGAAAATAATCGCCAGATATATAAAGTAATTGCTTTAAAATAAAGCAAAATATTTACTTATTTTCATGATATATATTAGAACTATCATTTTCAAGAACTTAGTGAATCTGGAACTTTCTATCTGTTAAGATGCATATTTGGATTGGGAAAGCCACCAAAAGAAACATGAAAGGACTTTCTCAAAGGATTTATCTTATTTGTGAATAAAATAGGTATTTTCTAGAAAGAGAAATAGGAGTGCTATTCAGAACTGCCTAATCAAATTCTGTGAGCTGTGGAAATCACACGAATGTCTTGATCTGCTGAGCTGGCACTGGAATTTTATCTCCCAACAAGTATTGCTTCCTCATAGTTCAGGGCTCCGGTGAATTTTATCACAAAATCATGTTATTCCATTTGGAAGGCAACCACGTAAGTGTGCAGTATGGCAATTATTTAACCATGCAGAGTAAAATTTAAGTGATGTCTGACTCAGGGAAGGGCACTGAGTCTCATTGAAATGTGCATGGGGATTGAGATGGGTGGACCTTACCACCCGGGCGTGCTGGCCCTGTTGCTTTTCAGATTGGCTAAGGAACTTGCCACGCTCACGCCTCCTTGGGCCGTGCCAGAGTTTACTTGTTCATGGACACAGTGCCACTGAACACTCTGCTGGGACATGGGTCCCACATAGATTCCCCAGAGGAGCACCTGGGGTCACTTGGTGACTGTCCAGTCCACGGCATGTGCAGGGTCTGGGCCGCTTTGCTGATGGCAGTCTTAAACATGAAGTTTGGAGAGCTGATGAGTTCCTGTCGTGGATCTGTCTGCTCCAGGGATTGTGTCACCACGAAGGGGCTCATTTATCTTGTCTGGAGGGTCGTGTTTAATTACAGAGGTCAGTAAAGGCTGATAAATGGCTGCTTTTTACTTTTTCTGTGCCTTCCTTTTTCTCTAAGATTGATGAACGGTCATCAGTTCTTTAATAGCACAGCTGGTTCCATAGGAATGACATATGACCTGAGAGAGGTGACCATTATCTAAGACCTGAGTGAATGAATCCAGACAGTTACACACAGAATATTCCCGAACTGAATGCTCACAGAAATTCTCCACATCCAACTCGAGCAAAGGGGGCACTAGATGGCAGTCTTCAACAAACTTGAGAGGATCCTTCCTCTTAAATGTAATAGCTAAAAGCAGTCACTTCCATTCCGCATGAATGTGAGCTTGAAGTTTGCTTCATAAAAGCTGCAAATCTGAAAGCATTAGGAAGTTTAATGTCATGTTATAAAATTTTGCATTTAAAATAAAAAAATGATTCCGTATTCCACTGTATCAGGCCCATTGCTGACAGCCTCTGAGTTATTTTAACGCATATTTCAATTTTGCTATTTAAAAGGCTGTCAGGGAGATTTTTTTTTCCTAGACCGTAAAAACTGAGAAAAATGATGGTATATTCATAAACTAGAAAATTATGCAGCTCTTTACAATACAGTATAGCTGGGTCAGTAGCACATACCTGTAATCCCAGCTACTTGGGAGACTGAGGTGGATATATTGCAAATTCGAGGTCAGACTGGGCGACTTAGGAAACTTTTTTCTCAAAGTAAAGTGCAGAAAGAGTTGAGTGTGTGACTCAGTTCTTAACTAGTATGCTCAAGGCCCTAGATTACAATCCACAGTACTGCAAAAACTAGAATGAAGAGACAATTAGGATATATTTAAGTGGGAGGGAAAAATTATAAAATAATACATAGAGAGTGATAATTGTTCTGGGGAGAATATTATGTACTCACCTGTGTTTTTATCTGTGTTGGTCTCCTGCAGATGGGATTATTTTCTTTGTGAATTATTATTTTTCTGTCAAAAACTGTATTTCTTTTGCATTATAATATTTCTTAAATGCACATGATATCATAAATCGCTCTACTGATCTAAGATGAGCTTCTTGAAAATCTACTACCATTGCATTTTTTTTCTGTCTGGTGCGCTTGCCACCTGCCTTGTGTGCTTTCTCAAAGGGACAGTGTTTCCAGAGTGAGAATTCATATAATGCACAAAGTGCGACCTGTTTTTCAGAGATTAGTGACAATGATACTACACTGTTAGTTAATTCTATGCAGATCTCAAGGACCATTTGTATGTTTATTTCCTTTGGTTTCCTTTCCCAGCGGGTGCTTATTGGACCAGATTCCATTTATAATGAGAATTTATTAAGCAGGAAAGATGTGTGTCACACACATTATCAGAAAATGTAAATATTAGGTGGTGAATCAGAAAACGAATGTCTGCAAGGGTCTTACTGTACTTACTGTCCCTCCGTGTGCATCTGTATGTTTGAGGAGGAATGCATGTTTCACCTCATAGTGATAATTCCTGTATTTCTTACTTTCTGGCCTGGATACCATTATCATTTGGAGATCAGTGTGCCTGTACTGTAGGTTGAGAAGAATGTGAGTTGAAAGAAAACTGAAATTTAACAAATTAATACAAATGCACCAAATGTTTATTTCTAGCTCTATTTGGGAAATACTCCAGAAGCAGTCTGACAGGACTGAAAATTTCCTTACCAAACTGTGCCCCTCTAGCTTTTGTGAAGAAGGTTTGCAAGGCCCAGTTTTGTTCAGAAGAATGTAGTGTAGATTTTTGAGTCCTTAGGCCAAGAATGTAGCTTAGTGGTAGAGGTCTTACCTAGCATACACAGGCCCTGGGTTGGATCCCCAGCAGTGCAACAAAGAAAATGGAGAGGCTGGGGGTTTAGCTCAGTGGTTCTGCTGCCTGCCTTGTAAGCGCAAGGACCTGAGTTCGATCCCTGGTACCAGAAAAGGAAAAAAAAAGAGAGGAAAGAAAACAGGATGGGAGAGAACATTGTACCCTGCCCTTAATAACCTGCCTGGCACAGAATACGTGTTCAGTAGACATTTGCTCAATAGTTGGTTGTTTCCTCTTAGGAGCATCAATACACGAGGTCATTTGAATTGACAATCTACTTAAAAAATCTTTAGAGAAGGGTATCAGGGCTAAATCTGCTGGACATTTTGTTAGGTACACTGACCCCCTGCAAGGCTAATTTAGTCACTCAGTGAATAATTATTTAAATAGTAATAATTACACCAAGCAAAATGGCATATGCCTGTAATCCCAATACTCTGGAGGCTGAAGCAGGAGAATCACAGCGAGCTCAAGGCCAGCCTGGACTCATAGTGAGATCCTGTCTCAACAACAACAAAAAAAAACTAATAATTATCTCTTATGCTCTCATATACATAAATTGTAAGAAGTTAACCCTTTGACAAGAATAGCATGCAGCCAGGCACAGTGGCACTCACTTATCGTCCTGACTACTCCAGGGGCTGAGGCAGGAGGATCACTTGAGTCCAGGAGTTTGAGGACAGCCTTGGCCAGTATAGCTAACTTTGTCTTTTAAAACTATCATGCAAATTCACCCATTTCAGTTACCCTTATACATCTATTATAACACTCAGCACATGCTACACTTCAGCTCTTCATGTTTTATCTTCTCCTTGAACTTGGAGGTCCTTTAAGTTGCTATTTTAGACCCAAGCATATAATAGTGACTTCAAAATTTTTACTTGACAAGTAAGTAAAGGCTTCTGAAGTTCCGGAGGTCAGCGCCTGGCAACCAGACCAACCCCAGTGAGAGTCGCCGCATCTCTGACAACTGGTACAAATTACCACAGAATGTTTGATGAAGAGAGAGAGAAAGGGCCAGGGATTTAGCTCAGTGGTTCCACCACCTGCCTCGCAAGCACAAGGTCCAGAGTTTGATACCTGGTACCAAAAAAAAAAAAAAAAAAAAAAAAAAAAAAAAAAAAGAAAAAGAAAAAAGAAAAAGAGAGAGAGGAGAGAGAGAAATCAGGTTTGTTGTCAGGATTAAATGAGAATGTGTGTAAAAGCATTCAACTGTGGAGCTTCAATTAAATATAATCATCTCTCTTTCTCTGTCCTTCCCTCTTTCCCTTCGTGTGTGTGTGTGTGTGTGTGTGTGTGTGTGTGTGTGTGTGTGGTATGGGGGATTGCATCCAGGGTCTTTATACTAAGCCACTTCCCCAGCCCCTTTTTTTATATTGAGACAGGCTTTCATGATGTCACTCAATTGCCCATGCTGGGCTCAAACTTGTGAACCTTCTGCCTCAGCCTCCCAGAGTGCTAGAATTACATGTGTGTGCCACCATGCCAAGCTCAATGTTCTCATTTTATTATGAAGAAATAGGTTCCATATGGTTGAGAGAATCACTGTGAGTCACAAAGTCACTAAATCTTAATGCCAGAATACAATCCAAGTCTTCTTTTATGTTTTAAATGTATTTAATTTTATTTTTAAATTGGAATAAAATTGTACATACTTATGAAGTATCATGTGATGTTTCTGTATGTGTATACATTGCTCAAAGCAGGGTAAGTCTATCCATGTCCTAAAGCATTTGTCATGTCTTTGTAGTAGAGATCTTTTTGTTTTTGTTTTTGTTTTTTAGGGTGTTTTAGGAAGTGGTTTGAGACAGGGTCTCACTGTATAGCCCAGGCTGGCCTTGAATCACTTGTAGCCAAGGCTGGCCTTGAACTCAGAGATCCTCCTGCTTCAGCCTCCTGAGTGATAGGGTTATGGGCTTGCACCACCACACCCAGCTTGTGATAGAGAAAGTTAAAATCCTCTCTTCTACCTCTTCTGAAATACACAGCACATTATTAGCCACAGTCATCCTAATACGCAACAGGCACCAGAATTTATTTCTCCTGTCTAAGGTGGTACCTGTTATCAGCTTTCTCTGTCCTACCCTCCTGAATCCAGGTCTGTGTTTGTAAGTCCAGGACTGCTCTCCCCTCCTTTCTGCATTTACAGTAGCAGGCGTCACACCAGCCATCTCCCCTGGCTGCTGTTTGCCATCATCCATCCTTGGGTCCTTCTAGGAATAGCTTCAGAAACCACCTAGTTGTCCACACTGGAGGCCTGGCTGTCGCCTTGCGCCCTGTCCTCTCTGTCATGCTCAGTCAGCCAAGAGCTCCACCCCATGCCCTCGGCCACGTCTGGAACTTTCATTCATCCCCAGTCAGCCTTTCCCTCCCCTGCCCTTCTGTTGGGTATTGGCGATTGAACCCAGGACCTCCCACTGACCTACATCCCCCCCAGCCACCCTCGCTGTGCCCCTTTTTACTCAGAGACAGGGTCATGCTGTGTGTGGCCCAGGCTGGTCTCCATCTTGTGATCCTCCTACCTCAACTCACCAAGCAGCCGGCATTACAGGTGTGCATCACCACACCTGGCCCCTTCTTTCTATTCTTTCATTCTGGTCCATGTGGATCTAGGCTTCTGGCCTCTCGTGTGGCCTCCCACATGGTGAGGAGTCGTCTGTTACCAAGGGAAGCCCAGGATGACCACCTTCCCCCCCCCACCTGCTTCCTCCACAGCCTGCCCTGGCCCTGTGTAGTCTCCTCAGGACTCACCTGCCTTTAGCCTCTCGCAGATGGCGGCCCACGCTTGTCTCACATAGTTCTCTCTGCAGGGCACAGCTCCATTCGTCCTTCTCTTCCTCCCTCTCCTGCCCCGTCCACTGCTGGTGAATGTAGTCATCTCAGAATAATCAGACTCAGCAAGAGAACAGCACCCCTTCCAGGCAGCTGCAGCTCCTCCACTACTTCAGCCTGCACCCTCTGCCATCCTCCGGGGTCCCCGGCCAGCCTCTGGAGTCCTCTGTCATCCCCTGGGGTCCTCTGCCATCCTCTAGGGTCCTCTGTCAGGCTCCAGGGTCCTTCCAGAATAGGACTTCAGGTCCTTAGCAGTGGTTTGAAAAAAGGAAAAAGGAAACAGGGAAACTGGTGTGGGTGAAAAACGGCAAAGGAAGCAAACAGGTGCAAACAGCGACACACAGCGAATGTGCAGGGGTTGGGGGTAGCTGAGCAGCAGGCCCTGAGCTTTGGTTGATGGGCAGTGAGCCAAGAAAAAAGATTCCCCAATGGTTTACCTGCCCCTGTCCCCCTGCCAACCCCCAGAATCTGATCATGTATGAGTGCCAGTTTATCACGTCTTTACTAGCTTTGAACAAATGCCATTTGGGAATGGGATGGGGCGAGAAGGTGACACAGTGGCTCCCCTCTTCCCTTCTCCCTTCTCCTTTCCCCAGAAACTCATTCCACCCTAGAGAGAGAAGCACTTCGTTCAGTCTCCAGGTTCCTCATGGGACCCCAGAGCTGTCCTAGTTGCCGGCCGCCCTCTCCCCTTCTCCCACTTGAGACCGGGCTCTCCCTCTCCTCAGGCCCAACCTGGGGTCCCCAAAATGAGGTGTGCCCTAGTGAGGACAGCTGTGAGGCCGCCACAGGCAGCTCTCCTTTCTGAGAATTGAGGAACCCACTTCAGATACTAGTGTTTACCTTTCTATTTCACTGTATTGACTTAGCCACTGTTTGAAAACAATTCATAAATATCTATCTGTTAACTTTAGGATTCTTTGTTTACTCGCAGTCTGCTAGAGTTAGTGTTCTTGTCTCAAATAGTTAATTAAATGCAAATTAAGTGCAAGTTAATTCCTTTTGCAATAATGGAATTATTTTTCTTTATTACCAGTTCACTTGAGCTCTGAATCTGGACACACAGTAGTAGACATTTCCTTTTGCTTTTGTTTACATTCCAACAGGACTTCGGAATCCAAACAATTCGGAGACCGAAACAAAACAAACACACAAGTCTTTCTACAAATACATTGTCCAAAAGAAGTATCTTTGGAAGATTTAGTAAAGTTTGGGAAATGTTGGTATACTCTTAAAAGAAGACTCCGGGGAAGATTTCCGTGGCGCTTGGAGAAAGACTCCTTCCATAGTGCAAGAAGGGTCCCTCAGTGAGTTGAGTGTTCTTGGTAATATTTCACTTTAGAAATGGCTCCATACTTAGGGTGCGCATACATCTTGGTTTGTGCCCATTTGCACTCTAACACTGTTCTGGCTTGCGTAGAAATTATACATTCTTCCTATCTGCATTTTATGTAAATATCAGACAATGAATCAAGATTTCTCTTTGTCCATAATTAAGTCTTGCAGATGAACGCAAAAAACTACTGGGTTAAAAAAAAAAAATTCTAGGATTTATGTAGTTTTAGAAAAAAATAAGTCAGTATGCTTTCTCCTCATCCTAGGAAGTCGTACTTTGCTTGCCATTGTAGCATTAAGTTGGCTGTGTCTCCCAGAATCATCTTGGTCACAGTTTAGATATTTTCAGTAAATCTGCTAAAATGTGAATGCAAGCACTGTTCTCATAATGCACCAGCATTCCTGGGCAGTGTTGTCCCTCAAACTACCCACACAGAGCTTCTCTCAGCTTTATCTAGTTTCTTTTTCTCTTTCCTCTTATGATTTATGGTATTGAAGCTACTCTTCATAGAAGAAAAGTGTCCGTGTTTCTTCTCCTTGGGAAATGCTATTCGAAGTGTCTACTTTCAGATCTTTTGCCTGGTTTTAGCTTCCTGTGTATTAATTAAATCCTCACATCTCTGCTTTTTCTTACAGTCATTGTTCTGATTTTTTTCTTATTTTTAAGATCTCTTCCAGAGGTGTTTTATTTCAGAATTCACTGTAGTTAATAGTTTAACAGCTGACTCCAAGTACATTTAAAACTTTTGTAACTTCCTTTAGTTCTAAAATGTAAACAGTGCACTTGGAGTCTGCCTTTTTAAAATGTTAATAATTTTTACATCCTCCAATTGAATTTCACTTTTTTTTTAACATAATCTCTAGGGATTTTCCCACCCCTACTCAAATGATATACTTTAATGTTTTCTAATACAAAAGTAAGATCCTTTGGCCTTTTCATGGATTTGAAAATGGGTGGTACTTTACATTTTCACCTGCTTTCCTTGGAGGAGCCATCAAATGGTAGCTCAGTGACTAACATATCCCCAGTATGGTTTTAAAATAGCAAATGCCTACTGTTAACTGAGCCTGTGGCCATTCTAGGACAAGACTTTTCACCCATGCTGTACATAATTATTCCAGAGCTATTGAATATAAACATTGGGTCATGGTTGTTAAAAACTAGCTTCTAAAATGAAAAATAAGATAAATTTCATTTTGTACTCTGATAAAGTTTCTAGTGAGGATTTGTAGTATGCTGGTTAGCCAGCTAGTAAAACTATTTGGAACTTTTCTAAAACTATGATATTTTTTAAACTTAAGTCAAATCACTTCATTAATTCTTGAACTGATAGAATTAACATTGTACAGAAAACGATACATTTGGGACATATTCACAGAAGATAGATGTCCTCAGGAAGCTATTCCAAGACTGCTACAAAATTCATTAGTTAGGTGGAGTAGAAAAACACACACACACACACACACACACACACACACACACACAAACAGCATTCCGTAAAAAAACTTGGGTGCAGTAATGGAAAAGTTTGGTAGAACAACAAAGGTCAGAGAAATGACTGGGTGTGGTTTGAAAGGTCTTTTCTGAAAAGAAGAATGCTTCTGACTACTGGTGAGTTTTCTATTGTGTTTTTAAAATGGCTGTTTCCCTTACAGCACATACACTCACACACACACACCAAGAAGAAAGCAGAGTAAAGGTTATGACTGAATGTGCAGTCCCACTTTTGGCTCCTAGTCCACCATCCTGTGGCAGCAGATGACAGTTTATTATTAGTGGTCAGCATGTGAAGGATGTTGGTTTGATAAAGTATAACCTCTAAGCCACTTCCCCAACATCATCGGTCTAATACCTTCAAAAAGTTCCCGAGGCTTATCTCATTCTCATCTTGTCTGGCACTGTGACAAATGCCTCAGGGAAGTGGGAAGGATATAACCTGTCTTTAGAGATTTATGGTGTCTCAGGCATCACAAATCCTGTGATACATTTTTGTTCTTTTTGAGGATAAGACTCTATTAATATTTTTAGATTACTAGCCAAAGTTAGCAATATTGTTTCTAGTTATCAGAACTCCCAAAATTTCATGTGGTTTTTTTCATGAAAATGAAATTTTCAACTAAGATTAAGAGATTTTTTTTCCCCTCCAGAATCAGATATACATCTACCCTTGCCTAACTTTGCTTACAAATGAGTCACTGTGGCCTTTCGTCTGATGACCACCCAGGATTAGAGACCCTGGCTGCATCTGTGGCAAAGCACAAAGAGACTACCACAACTGCCTAGTCCAGAATAAAATATAGGAATAGTAAATGGTATCCTCCAATGGAGAACTGGGTTATATTTTCTCCTCTCCTCTTTCTTTCCCTGTCCTTTTTCCTCTATTTCTGCATAAACCAACCTAGTCTCAAATAGCCCCAAACAAGAGAAGTAGTGTTACATATGAGTACAGATTTTGAAGACTACAACTACCTAAAAGATTTTGCATTTATCTATTGTATCTAAAAATTTAATTTCCCACATTAAGTTTGAAGAGTTGGTTCCTGTTTACTCCCCTTTATATTAAAAATTGTTGGGTAACATATTACTTTTTAAAAAATTTTATTAGTATATGTCTGTAATGCATAGTAATTACATTTATCTATATCTGTATCTCACATGTTGAGCAATTTCCCCCCTATTAGCACATTCACTTTGTGAAATAATATTTAGGGAACAGAGATAGACCTTTTTGTTTGCCTGTGATTTGTGTATTGCATCAAGCTCTTCAGCACCGGCTCCAGTCTTCACACCTGAATTGTAAGGTCCCCTACTGTGGGCACTTGATAAAGACGTGTTTTGTCACCGAGCATGCTGGCAAACATCTGTAATCCCATCACTTGGGAGGCTGAGGCAGAAGGATCACTGCAAGTTTGAGGCAGCCTGAGCTATGTAGCGAAACTTTATTTCAAAAAAATAAAAAATGTGTTATATCAATCGAGTCAGGTAGAATTGATACCAGTGCCACAGAGAAGGTGAGTTACCTGTATTTCTTGAAGAGAGAAGTGAGGACCTTTCCCTCATCTGGGAAGTCCCGAGTGGTTTTGGAGGGAGGTGTTAATAAGGAAGGGGTACCATTAAGCATCTTTACAGCTCACTAGGGTTTCTGAATTCAAGATCCCCGACAAAGCAAATGGATTATGTCAGTTAATGTTATTTTCAAAAAGGCACCAAGAAACAATTTGAAAAGAGATAGGATGGCAGTGACAAAGAAGAAAAACGATTTCTTTGTGGGAATTTTGATGCATGTCTAGTATTTCATGGAGGCCTGATCTCAATGTCCATTGATTTTCTTTTTTGGAAATAGAAATGTTCCATTTTGAGACCCTTTAGTACTCCCAACTTCTTAATTTTCTACAGAAATTTATGCTCTGCACTGCAGCCTGGAAGCTAAGACTTCTTGCAAATGAAAAATGACACTATCAATCATGCCATTTGGCACATCTGGTTAAATGTCAGGTTTTTTTTTTTTTTAATTTACTGCCTATATCCTAGCTATTTGACTAAGAAAAATTAACTCAATCTACAACAGTTCTTTCAACAATTTCTTAGTTGCTCAGTATAGCACCCCTGACTGACATGCTATTTTCAAGCAAATATTGCAAGGGCTGGGGATGTAGCGCAGGGTTAGAGCACTTGACTGGCACGTTCGCGTCTAGTACCACACAAAAAACAACCAGAAACAAAACAACAAACCAAAAATCCTGCCATATATTTCAGCACTAACTCCTTTAGAGGAAAATGAAGTTCTTTAGAAGAAAATAAGATCATGAAAGCCAAGAAAGAGCGCGTTATTACTTTCTGCAGGAAAGACATTAAAACAGTGTTGCTTTGTAGCTGCATAACCCAAGGCAGCGGGCAGCCTTAGCCCCAAGCCCTGGTCAGTGCCCGCTGCTCAGCTGGCATTACTGGCCCAGGCAGAGGGCCGGGACCCAGACAAGCAGCGTCCTGTTGGAGCCTTCCACCTCCCCCACATTTTCCACAACAGCAACGGAATTCTCCTAAGGCGATTTCACATCTGGAATTTTAAAGAAAGTGTGCCCTTCAATAAAATGGTAGTAAATCTTTGGAAACATTGTGCCTTTTTTGGGGTTTGTCTTAATTAACTTGGGTTTCTCTGCTACACCATTAACAAATTATTGGTTGTTCCCTCCCCCTTTTCTTCCTTAATAGTAATGATGGATAAAGAGAATTACTATGAAATGCTTCTTATGTATTACTTTCAAATTAAAGGGATGTAAGTGTTTCACAGAATATCCTTTACCTTTCTCACCAAAGAATGTAACAGTCCGAGAGGTAATTGTTACATTTTGTTTATGCAATTTGGAATATTTTTATTTTGAAGACGTATTGGCATGGTTAAGCAATACAGAAACACTGGTAGTTGGTGTGTATCCCGTCTTTAGAGACACCATCTTGGAAGCCTGTTTGGAGATTGTCATTACTCCAACATGCCAATCACTAAGCCTGAGAAGTGTCTATTGAAAAGCCAAGTTGAATGACTCCAGCCTGCTATTAGAATTGTCTAATCAAATTCTAAAAGTGACAGTTTCTTATTATAAAATGTCAAAGCTGTGCACTTTTTGATTGAAACGGCTTGTACTGTGTTATAATGAGTAGCCTAGTGTGTATTTAAGGATCTTTTATATAGGTAAAGAAAACCTTTGCATGGTGTCATGGAACAGTCATGAAACCTAAAATTTTGACTTGACTTTTGTATAAAAATGGTGACTACCACAGAAACCTTGGAATTTGTAACAACTTAAGGTTTCCCTGAATTGTGCATAGCAAAAAATAAGGAGAGACAGTTCTTCTGACTCCAAACTTTGGGGTTTTTCTGTTTTGTTTCTATTTTTTTGTTGTTGTTGTTGTTTTGTTTTGAGCTAGAGTCTTACTTTGTAGCTCAGGCTGACCTCATCTCAAATTTGTAATCATCTTGCCTCAGCCTCGTGAGTGCTGGAATCACAGGCATGCACCACTCTGCCAATGACTTTAAAGTGGACATCTTTAAACATAGAGCATTTGCGGAAAGGAAGGAGAACAGTATGTGACTGGAAATAGAAAACCTGGGGTTCTGTTTGTTGTTTTGATTATTGATTTCCCCTGGCTTTAAGGGAAACTTGTACTGCGAGACAGGCTGTAAATTAGAGATTGTCTGTTGTGCTAGCACATGGGAGAGGACCGATGTGCTTGAGTTTGCAATTTGTTTAGAATTTGAAAGGCACTGTCCCAAAGATGTGGCCGTTTATATATGTGTCCTACTCCACTGTTCCCAGCTAGTCCATAAGAGGTTAACACTTAATGCAAACAGTGTAACATTGGCTTGAATCCTCCCAAGGCTTAACATACTGCACATCCTCCTGTCACCAAGTAGCACCCAGCAGTCTGATAGTACTGAACGGCCTCTTCCTTGTTCTGTGACCTGCATTAACCCTAAAGCCACTGAGGGCAGGACAGTGCCCCACCCTCACCTGGTCGACTTACGTACCCTGAGTGCCTAGAAGTATCTGTTGAACAAAGGATAAGGATAGACATTTGTGAATAGTTTATTAATTCCACATGCCTCTGTTGTCCATTTTACTCCTTCAAAGCCCGGTTATACACATGGGGAAAATTAAGAAGTAGAAATGGACTGTGTGTTAATCATCTTTTTGTTGCTATGATAAAATACCATACACAACTTAAAGGGGGAAAGGGTTATTTTGGCTCAGTTTTAAAGGTTTCAGTCCATGGTGGGCTGCTTCCAAGGCAGAAACATCATGGCAGAGGAGCATGGTGGAAGAAAGAAGCTTACTTCATGGCGGCTGGGAAAGAGAAAGAACCAGGGAGAGAGGACAGGGCTGGGGACAGGATATACCCTTCAAGGTACAACCCCAGGGAGCAGCTTCCTCCAGTTGGGTCCCCATTGAAGAGCCTGTTCAGTATAAACCCGTCAGCAGAGTGATGCATTGATGAGGTTCGTTCCATCGAACTTCCAATCTCTTTCTAAAAGACCCACCTCTGAACACATGAGCCTTTTGGGAGACGTTTTGATCCAAACCATAACAGTCTGTACAGACTTCTTCTAGACTGATTATAAAACTCATTTGTTCAGTCACTGATATAAAAAATGTCTGGAGGCCCAGCTTTATATTGGATCCTTCTCAAATAAGGTTCAAGACCAAGTACAATGGCCTGTGTTTGAATCATGACTGTGACACTGGACACTTCCCAACTCGGTGATGCCAGACAGGTCGTGAAGCCTCTTCTATGAGTGATAGTCATAATAGCACCCCATACAGCGGAGTTGTGAGGGTTAAATGACACACTGTTTGTGAAATTCTTAGGTATCACTGTGGTTCCTTTGGGGGTGATGTTACTAGGAAGAGAAAAGACGAGCCTGTCTACGGGGTGGGGCCGGGTCCCTCCCCCTTGCTCATATTTGGATCTTGTCATGCTGAAATCTTCCTCTTGCCTCAAGAATTTAGGGCTTCCCCCTGAACCCTGGGAAGCCACTGAAACGTTTTAAGCTGGAGCTTAAAAGGGCTGTGATGAGACGTGTTGCTTTTTACTTCTGCCAAGCTAGAAAACCTCATTTGGTGAATTCAAGTACCAGTTGCTTAAGGTGACATTGTAAGTGGCCACTTGAACATAATCAATAGGGCTTTATGCCAGAATCACAGAAAAGAATATGGATTGTATTCAGCCCCCCCCCCAGTGGGGTAGTAAATGTTTGCTTACCTCCAAAGTGAAATTAAGAGATTAGTAATATCACAGACTTAACCCCAGGCTATTTGCAATGAAAATCAAATTTGGTGATTAAATAGTGAAAGGTGTAATTCTTTTTACTCTATGGGCCATTCACATAATCGAAGGTTTATACAGGGACTGGGGTTAGAAGTGAGGTTATTGCTAATGCTGAACAACCAATAGCACATACAGAAGATGCTGTACTAGAAAGACAATGGCCATTCCAGAAGGGATCTGGAGAGATGGCTTTTAGAAATGTCCCTTAATGTTACCCATATTTCTTACTGTTGAAATATGTAGAATGTATTAGAGCTTACAAATAGCCATTTGTTACACTTCAGATTTTTTGTTAAGCCATGAAATGCCCTCATGAAAACATTTCCAGTCCTGAGTTCTTGTGTTGTTTGCAATTTGACAGAACATCAGACTACAGAGCTTTGTGTTACCTTGTGTGAGAAAATTAATTATGTGCATGTAGCACTCAGGTATGTTGTGAAAGGTGTTAACTTTTAAAGGTGAAGAGTAAGAAAAGCAATGAAAAGAAACATTGCTAAGCTGATTTTATACTCCCACATTAAGATTGTTTTTCACATACATGGGCACAGTAATGCCATTTAATAATGAAACAGTGTCATTGAGCTCAGTCTGTTTTGTTTTCCTTTATATTCTAATAGAACTTACATATTCTAAAAGAGTTTGAAAACTGTTTTTGACTTCCCACCTGCGATTGCACTTTTGAACAGGTTATCTCACCTACGTGAGCACTGCATTATCTACTTTGAGGTCCATTTTGTTTTATTCAAACTTGAAATTGCAGATTTTAGTACATGTGCTGCCGAAGTTGCCACAGTATCGCTTAGGGAAAAGGTTGGTGAAGGGAGCCTGGGCCCCGTTTCAGGGGAAGGCACTGTGTGTTACGACCTTGCACCAAGGTGTTTTGCCTCCTTGTCCAGAGCTCGACTCTGTTGGCTTTAACAAATTCTCTCCCTTTATTCGCTTGGATTGAGCTGAAAGTCTTTTTTAAGCTTGAAACTTCTCCTTTTCTAGTAGCAACTTGATTCGCCTCAAGTGATTCTTCTCCTTCCATAAGTTTTCAAGTTTCTCCTTTTAACAACCTGTGAACTGTTAACCAAAGAGGAAAAACTATAAGCCACCTCCGGAGTCCTGTTCCAGTCTCCTTTTAAAAAGATAATTAGGGTAACTCCCATACTTTTCTTACCTTGTGCACCGTGGATGCTCTCATCCCATCACACCCGCATTTGCTGCTGTTAGCTGTGTCTGAGAGGTGCGTAAGCTGCAGGTCAGGCTAAGTAATGGGTCCGAGTGACCCTGCTGGTGGATGTTGGAGCTGAGAGACACCCAAATCCCTCAGCTGGTGCCCATCTGCCTGTTAGCAACAAGCACACACTTTATTTGAAAAAAAAGTTTTCAGAACCTGGAGGTGCATATTCATATCCTAAGAGCCACTTCCCTGTTCTCAGGGGAAATCAGTTGTGTTTAACTCTATTTAAAATAGAGTTGCTGTACACAGTCCCCTTCCCAGTGCTGCTTTTTAGTCCTGTTCACAGCTGCCTGAGGCCGTCCGGTCACTCTGTCCTCCAGACCTTGTCAGAGGAAGAGAGGAGAAATGTCTTCTTCTAGGCTGCGGGACCCGTGTCGGCTGTGCCAGAGGACTTCTTCCCTGTCCCTACTGTGACTATGATGCTGTTTGGCCACAGTGGTATTAAGAATAAAAATCACAAACACAAGATTATTAGAAGAGGAAGGGGACCAGGGCAAGGGGGAGGGAAGACTAGAGGAGAGGCGTGGGAATGGTTGTGATCAAAGTATGTCGTATGTACACAGGGGAATGCCACGGTGAAACTGATTGTTCTGTATAATTGATATATTTTTGTGTTTGGTTTTTGTTTAAGCCAGGGTCTCACTGTGTAGCCCAGGCTGGGCTCAAATTCGCCATCCTGCTACATTCAGCTCCCCAAGTGCTGGGATTTCAGGAATATACAACAACCCCCATATTCTGGGTAATTAATATGCCCTAAAAAAAGACTTAAATTTTTTTGGGGGGGTACTAGGAATCGAACTCAGGTCCTTGTGCTTGTGAGGCAGGCAGCAGAACCACTGAGCTAAATCCCTGGCCTGACTATTTTATCATTGTAAAAATAAAATGCAGTTTTGGTGGTGGTCTTGTTTTTTTGTTTGTTGATTCTAGTTTTTTGTGATGGGCTGGAGTAATGTTAATCAGCTGGTTTTAAAAATTCAAACTCCTTGTAGTTGACGAATAACTACATGGACTCTGCTTATGAAATTAACTGGGCTCTAGCACTGGACCCATCCAAAAGCAGTCCACTGGCTTCCTTTCAGAAGGAACCATGTCCAAATAAACATCTCCGCCCCTGGCCACACACAGCGGAGATGGGCCTCAAGCAGTTGGCTTGTGCACATGTTTCTCCTTTCTTTATTTATTTACCATCATACAGTGATGGCACCCTTACCCTTCACAGGTGGGTCAATATTTACGGCCACTCAGAGGGGACATCTTGGCTCCCTCTGTTCTGCAGGCTGCCGTGTAACAAAAGCCGCCTGTGTTCCTGGAACCCTCCCCATCTGCCCTCAGAACCTTCGTTAGCATCACCCGGAGCATGGAGATGACCAGTTCAAAGGAAGCTCGTTTGGAGATTCGCTGCCAACTTCCTGTTTGCTAGGGAAGGAAAAGAGCTCTAGGAGCCATAGGTATTGGACCCAGAAGGCAGATATGTCATTCACAGCAGACGTTTCTTTCCCTGTCTTTATTTTGTCTCAAGATTGCCTCGACACTCTGGGGTGATCACAGCTGTCTGTACAATTATAGTTATTTAAACTCCTCTAAGTTTAAAATTGAAGGTTGCATAGGTGCATATTAACAAGGGTGGTGCTGATAAATAAGAAATAAAGGCAGCTGATCAAAACAGCGTTTATAAATTAATGAATGCGATTGGCTTTAATTATAAAAAATACGTATGTCTAGCAGGCTTCCTCAATAAGGCTTTTGCTGACTACAGCACATTTTTTTCTCAAATAATTGCAGAGCTCAGCTTTATCATTACAGATGGTTTCTATTAATTCCCAAAGAAAGTCACTTATTGCAATTATCTGAATCCTCAAAACCTGAGGATTTTAGAGTTCGGCCCTACTACCTTGGGCATTTTGTCTGCTTCCCACTTTCTCAAGGGATGCCAAGGAAACCACCCCTTTTGACAATTTCAAGACACCCCCCACCTCATACGTGGGCTTTGAAAGTAAATGTTCAAAGTTCTCAGAAATAAGTTAGTGCCAAGTCTCTGCCGCCTTGCTGCTTTTGCTTTGATGGTGTTTTTTGTTCATTTGTTGTTTGATAGCTGAGAGGGAAAATTGGAAATATTATAGAAAAATTTTTTTGAATATCGGCTGACCAGAGTTCAAAACTGAGTAAATTCACTTACACAAATACACTTTGTTTCTTTATCTTATTGTAAAACCCATGAGATTGAATATTTTTGCAGATTCAGGGAAAGGATAAACTGAGGGAGCATATTCCATCCGAGTTCCCCAAACCCAGCTGTAAACAATGAATATTTGCAGTGGAGTTCTTCAAGCTTGTTGGTTTTAACCAAATGATACCGTATCCTAGATTTAAAGTTTAGTCATTGGCTTAGTTACTTTTCTCATTGCTGAGACAAAATACCCAACACACAGAGTTAAAAAAGGAAAGGTTTATTTAGCTCACAGTTTGTAGAGGTTTTAGTCCATAATCAGCTGACTCCAAGGCAGGGTGGCATGGCAGACAGGCATCACAGAGGAGAAACAGTTCATGGCCGGAAGAAGGTAGCAAAACAAGGAAGGGCCCTTCTTAGCCACTTCTTTCTGGCCCTTTTCTACTCTATCTAGGCTACCAGGATTAGGGTGGTGCCAGACTAATCTGCGTACTGATTTAGTAATCGCACACCCTTGATCCAGCATCACACACTCTAGATCCAGCCACTCTGAAAAGCCCTACCAAAGACTGCATGAGGATTTGGGAGGACATCTAGACACAAACCACAACAGTCATTATTCAGTGTAATTTTGTTTGGGTGGGCTCCTGTGTGGCAGGCTGAAGAGAGACGATGTTTAAGGGTTCTGTCCCTGACTTCGAGGTACTTACAGTTTATGGGTGCAAAGCCATCATGATACAGGATAGCATCATTACCCATGGAAAGGCATCTGGAAAGAGTCAGTACAGAAATACAACTGAGCTTGGCCGGGCAGGAGTCAGTGATTCTTGGTTGCCACATGGTGAGGGGCCCTTAAGCAGGGGAGGTTGAAGAATCTCTTAGGTAATTAGATGTTTCCAGAACACGAAGTTCAAGGGAAGAGTATTGGAAGTTCAGGTGAGACTAGTAGGCTGGGGCCAGATAATGATGCCCTTGGATACTGTGCTAAAAGGAACTCAGATTTTATCTTCTAGGGGATTCTCCTTGTGGCAGCGTTCTGGAGAATGGAAATTAGAGAAGGTGAGGCCAGCCTGGGAAGTCGTCTCCTGCAGAAGTCAGGTAGGAAGGGGAATCCTCTGGACGCTTGCACGTTTCCCATTTCAGCACTTCCGGGAGGAGGTGTGTGCATTCCCTAGGAGGGGGAGGTGAGGAGCAGCAAAGTGGAGTGTTTGAGTCACCAGGTGGAGAGGCCCACATGTGGCAGGCTGAGGCGTAAAGATGTGGCCTCGTATCACCATGATCCCTGAGCTGAGAACTCTGCATGTGACTCGTGAAGCTGTGTCGAAATCGACTTTAACAAATAACCTTTCTCTCCCTGTTACGTTTTTTCTTATCTTGTATTCACACCAACTCCTTCAGGTGTGGGCTCTGCTGGAGCTTGTTTGATGTCTGTCTGAACCCTGACCAAATCAACAGCTTGATGCCCACAATGGCTGGAAAGTGAGGCACGCTGGCACACGTCCAGGTTGTTAATTGGTATCGGTCCTGGTGCCCTTACTCTGGCTTCCTGTGGGCCGTGGCAACCTGTAGCTAGAAAGCTGGAAGCCACACAAGTTCCTACCTACTTCTTCACACAAACCGCAGGATCCTCAGAGACTTGGGCTTGCATTCCTACTGCTAGCATTTCTAGTGTACACGAGTGCCTTATCTTTCTCCTCACTGAGATCTTCTCGTGGAAGTTCCATGTGTTAACTTCTTTGGACTCACTACTTGGTCTTCTGTATTGCTTCATGCATAGAAAGCAAAGAATAGAATTTTTTTGTGTCATAGTAAGAGAATTTAAGATTTTTTGTGCTCTCCATACAGTGTGTGTGTGTGTGTGTGTGTGTGTGTGTGTATATATAAACTGATTTTCTTCTCTCATAAATAAATATCAGTTATAAGCGTATCTCTACCCTTATTAGGTATATCGTGTTGTTAATCTGAGAAACCTACAAGTGGACTTACCCAGTTTGTGGCTTTCAGTCTGATTTGGCCTAATGACAATCGTTTAAATAAAGCTGTGCCACAGTCTTTAAAAATAACATCAGGGCTGTGGTTGTGACTCAGTGAGCAGTAGACCACTGAGTCAGCATGCATGCAACCCTGGGTTCGATCCCTGGCACCAAAAAAAAAAAAGAATGAGTGAATAAGAATTAGATGTATTATGTTTTCTGTTTTGCAGATAGGAAAATGGGGCCTTGGAGAAGATAAGTAACCTACTGAGAAGCACAGGTGCAGAGGGGCAAAATTGGCATGTGGGCCCCACTGGTTCAACTCCAACTCCAAATCCTGGAATTTTATCCATTGCATTGTGCTTCTGGCTCTGGTGCCTCTGCTATTTCACATAATCTGTCCCAGGAACTTATAAATGTGTATTGTTAGCCTCATTTTCAGATGAGTAAACTGAAATTCCAAAATTTTAGGTCACAGTCCAAGATTATTCAGTTTTCCCCACACGCGCTCGCTCTTTCTGCCATTCGGGAGTGCGGGGAAGATGGGTAAGGGAGAGGTTCACTAGAGCTGGTCCCAGGCAATGCCCTGGTTCCATCGCAGGAGACAGACTCATGAAGGAAATAACGGTACAGGGTTAGGAATTATTCCATCTCCTCTAGATGGCGCCTGTATCAGCAAGTGTACACAAATATTTGGCAACTGGAACCAATTCAACACAAAACAGTATAATTTGTCCAAACTAGTAACATGTAATCAAAATAGCTAGTTTGATTTTTCTTTTCCTTTCTTACAAAATAGTTGAAATGCAATGAAAATGAAAGGCCCCAAAGGCAGCAGCAATGAAACAGGAAATGGTCAGAAAGTTCATAAAACTACGTAATTCTGCCAAAGATTCTTTTTTCTGGTACCGGGGATTGAACTCAGGACCTTGCGCTTGCAAGGCAGACGCAGTGCCACAGAGTTAAATCCCCAGCCCATCAGCCATTAAATTTAAGAGCTTTCTGGCTGTGGAAGTCAGCTTGAGAAATTCTTGAATGCTAAATAGAACATTCACCACTTTCAAAGGTTCTAAGTGAAAAACATTTAATTCTTTTCGTCTGTCGCCTCAAATATTCCTGAAAAACAGAAAAACAGAGCCAAAATCAAGTTAGATGGAAAGTTCCTTCCCTTGTATGAATCTGTTTTCACTTTTATGTCCAGTGCTCTCATTTTGTCTCTTCATAACATGATTTCATCTATGATTGATTGCCGATCCATTTCAAATGTATAGATACTGCACTTTAGTTAATGTTACCTGTAAGCACTTTGAGATATATTGAGGTGGGAGCCCATGCAGAATATTCACAACTTATACTTCTTCCTTTTTTTGACCTAGCATTAGAATTTGAGGCTCTGTAAGGCCAAGGCCAGATTCTGAGCCTGTATAACTCCAGGGCCTCTCACATGCATTTTCAGAGGTGTTTGCTCATCCATATTATAATAATTATGTTCTTACATCTAGGATCTTCTTTCTTTATTGCTGATGAAGAAATTCCTTGGGAGTCAGAAGCAGTGGGTATATCTGTAATCCCAGCCGCTTTAAGGGCTGTGGCAAGAAGATGGCTTGAGCCCAGGGCCTAGAGACCAGCCTGGGCAACATAGTGAGGCCTTAGAACAAAACAGATGAATGAACAAATAAGAACAGCAGAACATACCTGAAAGAAAGGAGAGACAGAGTGATGTTTAACTAACTTGGGACTGGGTATGTATTTCAGTGGCAGAGCAAGGGCCTGTGTTCAATTCCCCAGCAACCAAAAAGGAGAGGGGAGAGGGAGGGTGAGGAATGGAGAAGGAGCAGGAGAAAATGGGGCAAGGGAAAGGAGGAGGAGGAAGAGATTACTTGGAAAAATTCTTTTAGCCGCAGTCTTTGTTTAACTAGGTCATTCACATTAGTTTCAAGATCAATCTCCCTTTAAGACTAGTCCAGTGTGTTGAGTTTTAATGCTTATCGAGAAAGTACTAAAATGGAAAACAGATTACCAGAATCTTGCCAGGCAGTGTGGGAGAGGAGCCTCTCCATTCTGCTCGGCCTTGATGACAGGTGCTGTGCTGTGTAGCGCCCGGCCTCTTGCACCTGTCAGGTGATATCCAGTGGCATCCAGCAAGGTGCTCAGGCCTGCTGCACTTGTGAGCTCACTGCTGTCCGAATTCAGCATCCTCACCCTTGAAAACAAGGAAAAGCAAAAACAGCTGGTCCTCATCTGTTGTAACAGGAAGTCAGAAAGAATGTCTCAGCTGTTAAAGTCAAGCAGTATCTGTATAGTATTTAGAAATATGAGCCTGACATAGTGGGCACACGCCTGTAATCCCAGCACCAGGAGACTGAGGCAGGAGGATCACTGTGAGTTCGAGACCAGCCTGGGCTACATAGTGAGTTCAAGGCCAGCCTGAACTGTATAGCGAGACCCTGTCTCAAAAAACCAAAAATAAGCAGACAAAAAACAGAAATATGAAAGTAAATCTCAGAAGAATTAGCTATATGAGATATAAGTGGTTGCCTCGTGTGTGTGTGTGTGTGTGTGTGTATACACACCCTTTAGCATGCACTGTTTTGCTCTTAAACACATGTGCATATAGCAAAATGTTGGCAAAACAAAATTTTTTAAAGCATAAGAGTTTTACTGATGGCTAGCATTGTTTTTAGCATTCTGGGTGGCGAGTGATTCTGGCTCCTTCTGATAGAATTCTGTGAGTGCAAAAGGTAAAGTGTGGCCCCTTCACTGCTACATCTGTGCCATGGGCCTAAAGTTTGTCCACACCAGGAACAGGAATGGGGGAGACTTGGCCTCACAAGATTCTTAACCCCAAATCTGAATGTTGTGAGCAGGCTTTAATGATAATGAGATCGATGATAGACAACAAACAACAAAAACCAGCCACCCAGTATAAAGGTTGTTGTGAAATAGGATATTGACTCTGCCCCTGATAGTTATCTATAACTATATATACATTGCATATACTGGCGATGGAAAAGAGCACACTTGTATTATGTTTGGTTTGGTTTTGTTTGTGCTACCAAGGATCGAACTCGGGTACTTGCACTTGCGAGGCAGGCCACCGAACCGCTGAGCTAAATCCCCAGCCCCACACTTGTATTTTGTAATGGAAAAAACTAGTGCTCACCCACAAAGTCAAGCGATTGCTCCTTTCTTTCCCCCCAGTGCTGAGGTTGGAACCTAGGGCCTTGCACATGCTAGGCAAGTGCTATATCACTGAGCTACATTCCCAGCCCTTACGTGATTACCCTTAAGTTCAATAATAGTCCCACAATCTGATTTATTTACTGATATGAAGCAATGTGAACTACACAACGTCACAGTAAAAATCCTCTTTCCAAGAACATTTAATGTAGATCTAAACAACCCTTTACACAGCTCACAGGAAATAGATGATGCCTTAGTCCCTTGGGTCTGCTAGAACCAAATCCCTTAGACTCGGTGCTTATAAAAACCAGATTTATTTCTCACTGCTCCTGAGGGTGGGGAAGGCGGAGGTCAAGAGGCTGGCAGATGCAAAGTCTGATGAAATCCTACTTTTTGTTTCAGAGATGACAACTCCTCCCTGTGTCCTCAGACCATGAAAGGAACAGGGAGCTCTCTGGAACCTTGTCTAAAAAGGCACTAATCCCACTCACAAAGTCCCTACCCAAGCCCACACCTTCTAATGCCATCTCCTTGCTCATGAGTTTCAGCAAATGCGCACACACACTGAGACCATAGTAGGCCAGCAGAATATGCTAAAATACAAGACAAACTGCTAAGCCAGCAGCATGGTCCCTGCTACAGGACAACTGTCCCAACCCTTCAAAAAGTCAGTATCATTGAAAGAAACATGGGGATGCCACTCTAGACTAAAAAGACAAAAGAGACTGAGAAACGCAGCGCAGATGTACTAGTGTACTAGTGTACTAGTGTGGATCCCAGTTAGGAGGGGGAAAAGCTGCTAAAAAACATTTTAAAGCAAATCAAAATGTTGAATATTGATGTTATAAAATGCATTAAGGCTCTAGTTTATAACTAGTTTCTTTGACATCATTAAAAAATAAAACCAAAGTTACAAGAGCCACCACTTAATGGGACCTAGCACTGTCGCCTCGAAATCCCATGTCTCTGTTCCCCTATTCCTTCCCACGCTTGGCCCATGGGTGGATAGGACTGTAGTTTCCAGCTCTGCAACTCGCCTAGCTGCAGAGACTTCCAGGGCACGCCATGTTTTCTCCGAGTCTCATTTTCTCCCTAAGATAAGATAATTACGCTTGCCCCATCAGGAATGTGTTTAAGTGGGTTCTCGTGTGACTTTGTTCACTGGAAAGGACTGCAGAGATGCGAAGCTGTTGCTGCTGCTTCCCCTTTGATATCTTCCCTGTCTTCTTTTCCCCTCCCCTTGCCTTCCCCCTTCTCCTTCTCCTCCTCCTCCTCCATTTCCTCTTCCTTCTTCTACTACCGGGGATTAAAGCCAACACCTTTACACTGAGCTCCATCCACGGCCTTCTTTTTTAGTTTTTATTTTGAGAGTCTCATCAAGTCAATGAGTCGTCCAGGCTGGACTCTGTGGAATTGTGATCCTCCTGCCTCAGCCTCCCAGAGTACTGCCAGGAATGTATCACCAGCCCCGTTGGAAATGGGAAGTTTCAAGCCCTGTTTCTCTTCCTTGGCACAGAGCTCCCTGAACCTGTGCCCACAAGAGAGTGGGGACTCTTTCTATTGGCTTGTAGTGGCACAGACTTGATCTTGAATGCAGACTATCCCCCTACTCCCCCTGCAGAGGAAGGTCAGCTTGGTGTAGGGGATGAGCACCTCGGACCCTTTCTGAGAGGTTTCTGGCTGAGGATGGGTGCTGCCACCTTTGGGGGCAGATCCTGGGGAGACCATCCCTTGACTCCGATGAAGAAAGCAGTCTTTATTCTGCCTCCATTGGCTCTGTTGCAGTAAGAGTGCAGCTGGCACAATAACAGCAGTGAAACTAGATAATTCAGGACTGAAACAATCCTCTTTGTGCCACAAGTTAGTTTTTCCTTTACATTATAAATTGTGGATATGAGTATGAACTTCTGTTCTGTTCTGAGCCTTTGAGATCTTACTTCAGCAGCCTTGTGGCTAAAACTTTTCTCCTGAAAGAGTGCATCTTATGCCACATTTGTATATCAGCATATTTCCTGAAAGTGTACTCCAGAGTCTCTGAATCATTTTGTCTCTGGATGAGGCTGTCAGGCGTTTTGGTGAGCAGGTGCTATGCTTGGATCTTGAACAAGGCTTGACCCTCTGGCATTTGGGAGGTGGCAGAGCGTCTAAGAAAGGCAGACTACAGGAGATCCACGGGCCATCCTGGGTGTGCAGGATCACCCCACGCCCTCCTTGCCCGCTCTCACCTCCCAGCCGTGGTGTGTGTTTTTACTCCACTCCGTGCTCCCCACCACTGCCACTGAGCACTTCCCCTGAGGCCTAAAAGCAATGGCCCTGCCGACCATGGACTCCAGAAATCACGTGCGAATATAAACCTTTCCCAAAGCTGACTAGCGCCATAGATAAAATACTTTTTGGTTTGTTTTTTGGTAGTTTTTTGTTTGTTTGTTTGTTTGTTTTACCTCTCTTGCTCCTCTCACAAACAGATATTTTGTGTCTCTTAAGGAAAGATTTCCAGGGGCCGGGGATTTAGCTCAGTGGTTCTGCTGCCTGCCTGCAAGGTCCCAAGTTTGATCCCCAGTGTAAAAAGAAAAAAAAAAGGGAAGATTTCTAAATACAAATATAAAAGTAGGGGACTGTGAGGGGGGATTGATGGAAGTGGGAGAGAACATTTCATGGACACTAATGATAAATCTTTCGGTTCTCATAAAAATGACTAGCATTCAGTGAATGCTTACTGTATGCTAAATGCCCAGTGCCATGGGGCCCACACTGCATTCAAAGCTCCATTTGTATTTCTCTCCCAGATGACAAAACCAAGTCTTAACCAGAGAATCGACTTTCCCAGAGCCAGTAGTTCGAGAAGGCTGAGCAGAGAGTTGGTGTTCTCTCCGATCTTGAACTGCTGCCATTTCTGCCAGTGTAGTTTTCTCTCCTCCTGGGGAAAAGGCTGCGGTCGTGCAGTTACCCCCACAAACACACACACACAGTGACGTGGGAGTTTGAGGAATCTCAGCACAGACTTTCATTGGCTTCGGTTTGTGTAACATGAATTAAACTATTGATTTAATTCTTGAAGCATTTCCATCTTTTTTGTTTGTTTGGTTGGGTTTTTTTGTTGTTGTTGTTTTTGTTTTTTTGTTTTTTTTGAGATAGGGTCTCACTATGTAGTTGAGGCTGACCTGGAACTCACTAGGTAGCCCAGGATGGTCTTGAACTCACAGCGATCCTCCTGTCTCAGCCTCCCGAGTGCTGGGGTTACAGGCGTGCACCACCATGCCCGGCTTAGCATTTCCGTGTTTTAATGTATCAAACATGATCTTAAACAAAACCAGAGAGGTTTGTGTTGTCCGTACTGTAATTCCTGATTACCCGGCCTAGGTGGAGTGATCTGTTGTAGCAGTCACACTCAGCCCGCCTGGATGCACACTGGAGGAATACCATGGACCCTTGACTTAGACGAACTCGATCGGTTCCCAGGGCTGGTTATAACTCAGTCAGCACAGTGAGACCTGGATGTTTACCCGGGTACATGCTATAGATAACAAGAGGCAGGTGAATCTTCCAGTAACCTAGTTAACCCAAGTTGTTCATATGTCAGGCCGTAACTCGAGGATCCACTGTACCAGATTTCTCCAGGAGTTTGGCTTACAATTTGAGGGCTCTGCACCACCACTTCTCTGACTTCCTCTGAAGTCCAAAATCAAAACCAGAGCCCCAGCATGCTTCACATTTCTTTCCGTCTTCTGCATTAATAAAACTTGTTTTTAGTTGCTTTGTAAGAAGGCACAAAAGACTCTTATTTCTTAAAAATGTATAAACATGCGACTTTTTAAAATACAAAAAAAAGACTGACCTTTTAAACTTAATGGCAAAGCTCCTAATTAATAACTGATAACCACTCCGATTTCTAGAAAAATAGGAAATTGTTGATGGAAAATTATACTGAGGATTATAGGGGTGCCTGCTGTCCTGTTTAAAAAGGTTGCTTTCTGTTTTCCAGGCAGGATATAAGGTCTCAGGAATATAAAGACACGATAGTTCTGACTGTATTCTTTTGGGAAACTTTTTAATTCTTTTCAACTGTAAAACAGAACATTAATGTTCAATTGATTGTGCCTTGGCTATCAAATACTGTACACACACACACACACACACACATATGCCCATATTCCTTAAATTATTTTCAATATAGTAAATTTTACAATTCATCTTAAGACTGTTAAATAGAATCAATATTCCTGTTTTTTCTTGAGGTTGAGATAGTACAGCTGCCAGTATTTGTCATTTAGGAAATCTAAGACAATCAATGGTTTGGTTAAAGATTGAATGTGTTTTTAAAACAAAAGGAGAGGGCCAGAGATTTAGCTCAGTGGTTCCTGCCTCGCAAGCACAAGGTCCTGAATTCAATCCCTGGTACAAAAAAAAAAAAAAAAGGGAGAGCCACACATGATGGCACATGCTTACAATAGTGGGTGGAAGCTGTAATCTCAGCACTCGGGAGACTGAGGCAGGAGGATCACTGTGAGTTCGAGACCAGCCTGGGCTACATAGTGAGTTCCAGATCAGTCTCAACTACATAGTGAGACCCTGTCTCAAAAAACAAACAAAACAAACAAAAATGTATGTGTGTGTGTGTGTGTGTATATATATACATTTTCATACATATTTATTTATTTATTTATAGTAGGTGGAGGCAGGAGGGTCAGCATCAGTTTTGAGGCCAGCCTGGGCTACATAGTGACTTCAAGGCCAGCCTGAACTACGTAGTGAGACCTTGTCTCCAAAAAAATAAACAAAATAGGAGGACGAGGAGTGGAACTGTGCATGTGACACAGCAGAAGTTGTATCAGGTGTCATTACACAATGCACTTCAAGACAGGAAATCTTGCTGTGTGTCTCTGCACTCTGTAGTCCAAGTTGGGGCGGGTGAAGAATAAGGTGCGGTGCTCTGTCCTGGGGATCCTAAAAACCTAACCGAGAAGACAAAATATATGCATTAAATTATTCAGGCACTACAGCATGCAGTACTCAGTAGGAATTCAGAGAAGGGAGAAAAGGCCCTGAGCTGGAATCCCGATACCCGTTACCATGCGAGTCTCCAATCAGTAGTGGTCTCCCTCCCGCTAGGTGCATCTTGGCGCCCACATCCCCACGTACCGTTGCGGAATCAGTACTCTCACTGCATCCACAAAGAATACCCTGCGTACTGAAGAAGAGGAAATTCCGAGGTGGAGTAGTGCGTGTGACCCTAAGCACTGTCCAGTAGGAATTTGTGCAGTGACTGGGGCCTGTTTGTCTATTTTCTTTGCTGCCCACTGTGACCACCACTACTGTATGTGGCTGTTAAGCCCTTGATGTGTAGCTAGTGCAGCTAGAGAAATGAGTTTTTAATTTGAACTCTAAATTTAAATAGTCACAGGAGGCTGGTGGCCACCACGGTGCCGGGGGTGGGGGGACGGTGCCAGCGGAGCACTGGACAAAGACTCGAGAGATTTAATACTTCCTTCAAAATGGACCCTCTCTGGATGGCCTGGCAGTTGTGTTTTTAACTTCCTTTTGCCTCAGTTTTGTCACCTGTGGGTGATGAAATGAATTAGGCCGTTTCATGTTTTGTTTCCCTATCGTTACAGGATTGCTGTTAAAAGAATGCTTCCAGAGTACGTGACTGTGCGGTATATGTGTAGCACAGTGTCTGGAAGTCCAGCTTTTGTCCCTTCTCACCTTGACTTGGCCCATACACACATCTCTTTTTTTTTTTCTTCTTTTTGAGACAGGGTCTCAGTATATGATGAGCTCAGTATGTCCTTGAACTTGCTATATATCCCAGGCTGGGATCGAATTCACGGCAGTCTTCCCGCCTCAAGGAAATTCCAAGGTAATTTTCACTGGACCCAGCTCGGGATATACTTTTAACATGACACATACACCTCTAGACACGTGCCTAGTGTGTGTGAGGCTCTGGCTTTGATCCCCAGCACTAGAAAAAAGAAAAAGAGAACTTGAGAAGAACCCAAAAACTCTATAGGTGAATTGCATGTAATTTTACCAAATAGTTAATTGAAGAGCGTCATCAATTATAATAATGCGTACTTGCCAGAGGCCGCCTGAAGGATGGGAAACATTTTCCATCATATGAGAATAATGACAAGGCAAAAATCCGCACATCTGCATACCAAGTAAAGCACACTCCTGAAAGCAGAGAGGCTGGGCAAGATGAGGGGACAGTGGGGAGCTCAGGGGCCGTGCAGGCAGCCTTCGCATCTCGTTGCCCAAAGGAAGTGGCAGCATCTTGGCCAGATGAGCAGAGTCCATGAACTCAGAAGAGAGCCCTCTGCACTTGTGTTCAGGTGTCCAGGTGAGAGCAGCTGTGAGCACTAAGAAATGCAGCAGGAGCCAAAGCAAAATGCCCAGTTCCAAAGCCTGGCATCTAAGAGTGGAGTTCTTGGTTAGTTCTGAAGCACTGGGTCCTGAGTGTGCAAGGACTAATGTCCAGCTCTGCTAGGAGGGAGCTGGATGGAGACCTGGGCCGGGGGATCATGTTTTGGTCAGGAGTGTGCTCCTCTGCAGAGAGGAGCGTCTTCTGATCTGGTTGGCCACCCCTCACCCTCCATATGTCACTGTCACCAGGACTTGCCAGAGCCCAGCCCTACCCAGAGCTCTGTGTGTTTCAGAGCAACCCTGTTCCTTCCCTTCATTGCCTGACCACCATCTGTGTGTTTATCTGTCTGTTTTCGTGTCTTCTCTTAGTGACTGTAAGGCCCACTTAGTTTCGATTGTTCTTTTTTCTTTTATTTATTTATTTTTGTGTGTGTGCCGGGAATCAAACTCACGACCTTGCACTTGTGAGGCAGGTGTATTACCACTGAGCTAAATCGCTGGCTGTAAGCCCCAGTTCAATAGGCTTTCAGTAAATACTTTTCAATAAAATAAATTACTCTACTGTCGAATATTTTCTGGGCCTGCCTGAGGATGATAGGAACTTTGCTGAGAAGCCCACTGGACAACTCAGAGCTGATGATGAGGGAATCAAAGAGTGCAGATGGGCTTCTTTTGTCCTTAGAGCCTCTGCTGGGAGGGGTCGTGTGGCACAGGGTGAAGGGGGCCCACAGAACGAGACCTCTGCATGCGAAGGGGGTGTCAGGCCTGGGACATGCATCTCAGTGTACTCTCACTGTTTCAGAGTGGATTGATGTCTGTATTTAGCATCTTCGCCAATTTTACGCTTTTCTTCGAGGCATGGGGGTACAAGGAGGGGCTGGTCACACTGCCCATTATTCCCTCAAGAACTCTGAATGACAGCATTATAAATAATGGGTATTTACTATTGTTGTCTAGACCTAACACATGGTTATTTAGCAGGCAGTGACATAATTTACCCACAGTTCTTCCACTGTAATTATCCACACACCACATTTAAGGGGCAAATGTTGGGGCTTACAGTCAAAGTGTAAGTCTTTTTCACAGTGGTGAATTATTCTCTGTGGACAGAGAACAGTAGTATGAAGTACAAAGTACGTGCACTTTTCTGTGCCTGGCTTCTTAGACGGGGTTGAATGTGGTCATCGTAAATCTGATCAGTGTTGATTGGAAAATACTAAACAGCATATCTGCTCATTAACTTCAGAATATTACAAGTTTATTGTCAAACATTTAGAAAAGTACAGAGAAGAAGAAAAGCATCCCCAGAAAAACACTGAAGACTTTCTGGCATGCACCATTCCAGGTTTTTCGTCCCATTCATGAATTTTTAAAGCATTGTTAGAATACTATGGTACATGTGTCGTATAATCTGTTTTTAAATTTTCATATATTGTTAATGATTTTCAAGGTCTGAGAATTGTGTATAGCAGTGATATGTAATACTGTACCCACTAGCAACCGGGCCTGCTGAGCCCTCGGATTATAGTTAGGACGATTGAGATGCACTCTGCCTACAGATAACATGCTAGGTTCCAAAAACAGTGCAAAGAAGATAAAATGTTCCATTATTTTCACTTTGATTATACATTGAAAATTTTTAAGCACATTGGGAGCCTCTAGTTTCTTTTTACCATTTTTAGTGTGCCTACTAATAAATTTACAAATATTACTCTCATTCTAGTTCTGTTGGAATCATTTTGTAGCAGCATAATTTTCTGTTTAATCATGTCTTAACCAATTCCATCTTGTTGAATCTTCAAGATACTTATTTTTCAGTTATGAAAATTATTCTCTAAACACCTGTACATAGACTTTTTTGGCATACCTCTGATCATTTCGTGGGATTTACTTTTAGAAATAGAATTGCTAGGACTATAAAATTTTTAAATGAACAGTAATAAATAAATGAAAAATTTTAAGTGCTTTGGCTTTTCATTATTTATTTTCCCCTTCTAAAAAAAGATAGCATTCCAATCTACTGATTACTGATTTTACATTGAATCAAAAACATCATTTTAACTTTATCCAAATAAATTAAAATCATTTATTACCAAGTTGTTACTGAAAAGTCAGCTCTGACTTTTCATGTTTTACATAAATTGCAAAGTATTAAGATTGGAACTCAACATATTTCTTTCTTCTGAATTAAGATACATACACTAAGTGGATGGATTTTAGACAATCATGAAATGCAAAAGACTAACAGTATATGAACTTTTGCCTTGCTGATGCCTGGCGTGGGGAGTAATTCATCAGAGGTCTAGAGTATTTGATCTGTTATTTGTGTAAAGGTATCATCTAACACTGTTTTAACATTAGCTGTTATTGTGCAATAAAAAACAAAGCCTTAGGCTATTTGGCAGTAGAGTATACATCTGATGAACAAGGTTGTACTTTTCTTGTAGTATTAATTGAATAAAATACGCTGCACTTTTGGCATCAGATGACAAGCAGAACCTCTATAAAATTACCTTCCTTGCTTGCTTAGAATTTTTGCATTTTGTACGTTTCTGTAGTGTCTCAGGGAGTCTCAGGGAAAATGCTAGGACTTTTAAGAGTTGCTGAACTCTCTCATATCCCCTGGGTCATATTTTTAAAATGATGATTCAAGAAATAAAGCTTATGCTTGACTCGAGAATTTAGTATTCCAGAGGATTTATTGGACTAAACATTCACTTGAATATAATTTAGGGGAGTGAATTACGGCATTTCTAAAAAAAAAAAAAATGAGTGTCTGGTTCACTGTTTTATTTGAAATAATGAATTATATTGTCTAACAGTGGAAGAAATGAAAACCTATAATTTACTCTAGCTTGTAAAAACTTATTTTTTCCCCTAATTTCCAGTCTGAAGAATTTGAAGACTCAACCCTGCCCTCACTAAGCAGAAACTCCACGCTGGATTTTTCTGTATGAGTGAAGGAGAAGGGACAGACTGATTTTCAGTAAAATAGTATTCAGAATTAGAGAAAAAGAGAAAAGATTTAATCTGGCTTTCAGGTAACACACACACAGAAGTGTAGCATGTCATACCGGCATAGGATGTTTTTCAGTATTAGATCAGAGTAGCAGGAGATCTGAAATGGCGTAACTTCTGTAAGAATCACCTTTGTATCCTTCAGTGGCTTTTTTAACAATAAAACTAAGATTTCATATACACAAGTAGAAAATACAAGTACTTTGCCTTTACTCTTGGCCTAGCTGGCTCATTCATTTCTCCCACTTAAGTAGACAGGAAGCTGCCCCTTAGCCAGGCAGCAGCATGGTTTTTGAACACACTCGTCTTTATTTTTCACTTGTATATGTGATTAATAATTTAATTTAACTCTGTATTAAGCCTTTGCCAACTGCAGGATGACAGAGTCCCACAGGAACATTTTTAACTGAGGAATGAAGACTACAAAAAACGCTTCCAGAGCAATATTTGGATTACAAATAAAATTCAAAGTAAAAATAGCTGATTTTGAAGGACAAGGTATTTTTCCTAATTAAAAAGAAAAGCAGCAAAAAGCCTGCCATTTCTTTCTGTGTAATTTGGTAAATGTTTCCACGTGTAAAGCCAGAGAGCAGAGAGTCACAGTCTGTCTGATGTATCTGCTTATCTGCAAGAGGGAAAGGAAGAGTAGCAGGATGAGTTTTCGGGGAAGCGCCCTCAGGTGGGACCAGAGCAGCGCCTTTCTCGTGAGGAATCTGAGCTGCTCCAAGCAGGAACTATCTGCTAGTGACCAGGACAGAGAAGCAGCCGAACTGACCTAGCACAGCTCACCCCACACTCCTCGTGGGGCCTACTCATCCTTCTTAGCCATGTGACTGTATCTTGATTTCATTCACACACTCAGTGGAGTTTTTTATGGGGGGGGGGCATTGACTATGAGAATATAAAGTGGAGTCTCATTAACTAGTGCTTTCCAAACGTTTCCAATTATACCAAGCTCTGCCTGATCGAGAAAAGATAAAATTGCTGATTCTCAAATACATTTAACTTTTTAAATCAAACTAAGTTTAGCTGCTTAACAAGTTAAGGGTATTTTAGACAATAATGCTTTATTATGAAATAACATTGAGCTGGGTGTGGTGTGGCACACTCTAGAGGCTGAGGCAAGAGGATCAAATGTTTAAGTCCGGTCAAGACTACTTAGCAAAACTGAGTCTCAAAAAAAAAAATTAAAAGGCTGGAGGACTGGACATGGTGGTGCACACCTATAATCCCAGCACTCAGGAGGCTGAGGCAGGAGAATCACTGCAAGTTCAAGGCCAGCCTGGGTTACATTTTTGGTTTGAGACCAGCCTGAAGTACATAATAAAGCCTTGCCTCTAAACAGCAAATAAGAGAGTGGGGAGAGGGGATGTAGCTTAGTTTGAAGGCCCTGGGTTCAGTCGCCAGTATGGGGAGGGAGAGAAGGTGAGAAAATAGGCAGATGTTACACCAGGCTCTTAGTATTTTGGGGTTATGTTGTTTATTTGTTGTGTTTGTGCTGGAGATTGAACCCAGCCCCTCCCTCTATTTTAAGTGAAGATTTTTTTTTAATAAATGTTCAGTTTTTCTCAAACTAAGAGCCCATCTTAAACACAACATTTTTTTAGCCAAAGTAAGGACTTCTATACTAATTTAGCTTTACCGTGTTAATTTAAGAATGTTTGCCTTTCAGGGCCGGGGATTTAGCTCAGTGGTGCTGCCGCCTGCCTTGCGAGTGCAAGGTCCTGAGCTCAATTCCCGATACCAAAAAGAAAAAAAAAAAAAGAATGCTTGCCTTTCATTTTATTTGTGAAACTGCTTTAGGGCAGAAAAGTAGAAGATACATTATAGATACATATAATGTAACACAAAGAGCCTACGTGTGTCTAAAACCTAGTTAGTGGCCCTTGCTTAACAGATACCTGTCACTATTACAGATCTCGGACAGTGCTCGCTCTTCCCAGTTTCAGTGCTTCCTGACTGTATATTGCTCATTTTAAGAATTTCCCCTTGTGGCCGGGCGTGGTGGTGCACACCTGTAATCCCAGCACTTGGAGGCTGAGACAGGAGAATCACTGTGAGTTCAAGACCAGCCTGAGCTACATAGTTCCAGGTCAGTCTCAACTACATAGTGAGACCCTGTCTCAAAAAACAAAACAAAACACCCCCCCCAAAAAAGAATTTCCCCTTAATCCCTGAAACGTCCGTTTCCATTTTATAAATGAAATCAGGTCAAAGCGGGATTCAGAGGAGTTCGGAAACCCAGTGCACTGCTCTGTTCCCTTCTGGCTTCACGGAGCCGGAGGAGAAGTGTTCCTGAAGTCCAGATGGCCGTCCTGTGAGATGCAACGCGCAGCCTTGCTCCATCTTGCCGCCTGCTGGGAGGGCCAGAGTCGGTAGCAGGAGGGAGGGAAGCGGTTTCCCTCTGGGAACTGCGCCCTCTCGCCAGCCCCACCTGATTCTTCACTTTATTGTCTGTGTCTCTGAATTTGCGGAGATGGCACCGGTTGCCAGTGTGATGTGACTACGTCGCCGTGGACGAGGCCCTCTCACTGCGCCCCAAGTCATCCCCGCGCCCTAGTCTGGTGGCTTTGGATTTGGCCTGGCTGTGGTCCTGGACTGAAGCCCTCCTTGCGCGTGCTAGGCAAGCTCTGCGCCCCTGAGCTGCTTCCCTTCCTACCCACCCCGAGTCTTAAATTATCTTCGCCACTCCAGTTCCCGGAAAACTGCCACAAAATACCTGCGTACATCTCGGGCCGAGTTTTGCCTGTGTACTTCGCTAGCTGAGCTCAGTCTGGGCCTCTGGTTTCCTTACAGTGCAGCCTTCCGGGTCACAGCTCAGCAGGAGGCCCTTGGTTGCATCCTTTGCAATGTATACGTTGAAGTTCTAACGTCATGCAGTGCTATTACGTGTTTCCAAACACTTAAGACCCCATAATTGCGTTTTGAACAGAAGACGGCTCAGATGCCTCTCTTACCTCCTTGGGAAGTGGCCCTCACCCTCCTTGTCCTTTTGATGAACCTGGGTCCCCTGACTGTAGCAGGACCATCCGCTGAACGCTGTGTGGCAAGCATGGCTCTGTGTATGTGGTATCATTTCTACTACAACAGCGACCACACTATGAGGCAGCTGCTGTCATTGCCTCCGTGTTAGAGAACAGGAACTGGAGATGCAGGCAGGGGACAGAACCAGTGAGTGGCACAGCCAGCACATGACCCAAGGCTGGATGGCACTGGGATTCATGTCCTTAACGCACTATGCATTGCTGTCTTCCAAGCAAATATCTACCCTGGAAATAATCATAACTGGTGTAGGAAAAACGTTGTTTTTTCATGGTGGTAAGGGTCCATCCCTGCACCTGGTCCACGTAGGTGCCCCACCGCCAGGCTACATCCCAGGCCGTTGAAAGTTTCAACACTGACTTTGCTCTGCAGTTTGACTTCAAGCCTTTTCTTTTTAACTTTTAAGCTACCTTTGGATTTGCTACATTTTTAAACTGAGGGGGGAAAAAAATCAAGGTAACATAGCTTGTACTTAGTGCTCCTTTGTTTTTCTACAGTATGCGGTGCTTCAGAACAGCCTTGACTTTTATAATCAATACCTGCCCCAAACACTTGGTGGACCTGCTGTATTATGCTCGTCCTTGCTGTTTCAAATTACCTGTGTTGCACAGGCCATTTTAATGGAAGCAAAATTAGCTTAAACATAGGAAGTGCCTTTGATAAAGTCAAAGCATCCATAGTCAATTCAATTACAGTGTTAAAACCTATTTCAGGGAAGAGAATGTTTAGGGTGATCAGTTAATTCAACACTGTTGTTCCTAAGCACTTAACTGTTTACCTGGGAATGTGTAGTATGTTTGGTGCTTTGAAGATAAATGTGATTTACAAAATGTGCTTCAGAATTCTGTGTTAAATAGCAAAGATCTTCATCCTGAACTTTGTGGTTGCTGACTGAGGTTTCGTTTCAAGTTGGGATGGGTGAGTGTTACTGGAAATATTTGCATATGGATAAAAAGTTGCAAGTATCCAGAGGACCTGTTTTGTCTTTGTATGTGTATTTCCACCTGTAGTACATGACGCGTCCCCAGATTGTCACCCTTTAACACGTGAGTAGGGCTCTTGCTGGGAACTGAGTGTCCTTTGAAGGCCATTTTAAACACTGTGCCAGCATGGTGGTGAAGACCATGCCCTCCACAAGGTCCCTTCTCCCCTTTCTGGGTTGTTTCAAGACTTCAGGGCAGTGGTTCCTTTCAGCCTCTTACTGCAGACAAGATGGGGAACAGCTGCCCTGGCGGTGAAATATTTAACCTCTGTCTTGTGTAGAGTTAAGTTCAGAAAATGAGTGCTGTGGTTAACCTGCAATTGCTTATTCCGAGTTTAAGAGGGATAAAAAAAAAAAAAACTTCTTGGAATCACCTTTCAACTAATGTGAACTGTGAACTTCTTTGGGACACGGATTGTCTTTATAATTAAAAGTGATTAAAAAATAAAAGTGATTAAGGATGAAATGGAGCAGCACAAAGTAGACAGATGGGAGAGTCATATTCTAAATCAGGCTGCCTGACGCTGTCTGTTAATACTCTTAGCGTGTACATCCCACCGTAGACTGTGGTCTCTCTACCCACACTTTAGATTATGTTGGAAACACAGAAAGAAGTTCGATTATGGATGTATTAGGGGGTTCACTGATCTTCAGTGGAGATCCCACGCCCTGGCGTCGAGGACTTGTGTAAGTAGGGTGGCCTTATAATTGATCATCCAAACCCGGCCAGTTACTAGGGTGTTTCAGGAACTGTTCCTGGGTCCCACAGCAGCACGAGACCTGTATGCTGTTACCCCACCCTTGCAGTGGTCCCAGAGAGGGCGGTCCCCTATGGGGATGGGGTTCAGGGCTGTTCCTGATAAGAAGGAAGATTGAGAATTTCTAGTATAGACAGTGCCTCTCGACTGCATTTGTGTTAGTTGAATTGCTAAATAAAGTAAACATCAGACTGAAGCACTCAAAGCCATATGTCAGAGGTCTGCTCGGTTTTCAAGCCACCCAGCTGCACCCCACTCCTCCAGTCTCTCCTTTTCCTACCCAGCCATGGTCTGCCATTTACTAACCATCAATTCCTACTCCCCAAGCGCAGGGGCTGGAGTTGCTCAAGTAAATTATTTCCTCTATTTGGTAAAATTCTAAATCTAGCGCTGAAATTCAGTAAATGTTCACAGGCTAGTTCCCTAAATAACATTACCAGAGAAGTCATCACATTGAGGACACTTTGAATGTCACTACTCAAAAGTTACGTCTCTAGAGAGGGAAATGGCATAACCCTTCTTCGCAAAATCTCAGGTTTGACTTTCGTACAAGAAGTAGAGAATTATCAATTCTCAGGCCATGGGTTGTTTCATCTTTACTTCCTCCAGTGATTTGGAAAACTTAACCTGGTACCTGCATTATAAACATATTATAATGTTTATCATTTTTTAGATTAATAAGTGCAATTTGCAAAGGCTGTTGGGATATTTTTGCGAGTGCTCTGGAGAGTAGAAGTTGTATGACTTCTGCTTCAGGCAGGAGACCCTGCCGCATATTTCCAAGATCATGTCACTGGACATTAATATTAACACAGTTTCAAGTAAAAATAGGATTAAAATTCATCTTGTATCTTTTATTTAGGTGAATTCAATAGTGTTTCAGTTTTAAAATTGGAAGACAGATGCAAGAAATGAATACAGGAAAATTAAAGACCATGGAGCTATTTTTAACAGTTTCAAATTAAGTTGGCAGCTGTTGTTAGTGTCAGACTTTAAATAACTTTGCTTTGTTAAAAAATAAATACACACACACACACACACAAAAAAGCCCCCAAAATAAATCCACAACATATGGATTTCAGCAAGTTGTACGTTTATTGTTTGTACTTATTAGGGAAAGGCACTTCAGTTTTAAAAAACTAAGACATTCTCCAGGGTATGGAAAACAATCTTCCTTGTTGGCAGGCAACTGATTATGGTATTATCAAGATATCAGTCCTTGTAAACATTGGATGCATTCACTTTCACCACCTCTTACAGTGAAACCAATCTTTTGCTATTGCAGCGAAGGCTTGCATTAGACTGGGCTTTATATTTTGTTGTTTTTGGAATCATAAACTCGCGTCTACAAAAGATATTCTGAGACTTTTTAATTCTTTTGAACTCCAGAAAGGTATGGCTAGCTAGCTGACAGATATAAACCCATCTATTACATAGGAAAAAAAAAAGAGATCTTTCAGACTACCAAAGGAAGTATTTCTCCTTTTTAAGTACCCAACTGAGTATGTATTTAGTGACGCATTTGCCTTTTTACCAGCTGAAATTCCTCTCCTGTCCTTTCAGACTAAACTCTCAAGGTCTGCAGAGTGAATTTGTGCCAGGAAAAGGCCGCTGGGCTGGTGTGCAGCCATCCGTTGGCACAGATGGAACAGGCGCCTCTGCTTAAATGTGGAAGACTGAATACATGTGTTAGCTCTGTCCCCTTTCACATTTTCACTAAAATGACAGTAAGTCATTTCGTAAAAAGATGACCCACAAAGATGGAAAGGATGAGAAATGAGAAACAGTGATGAACTTCAGAGGCTGCAGCAGAGCAATTGGTAACTGAATTGGGAGGCCGAGGAGGCCGAGAGGCGGGTCCGGATTGCAAGTAGGGAAGGCTGCAGAGAAGAAGCCTGAGTCACACTAGAGAACTCCCAGAAGGCTCAAGGAGGTCCAGCCTTCAGCGAGGCTAAAACAGGGGTTCTAACAACAGACATGGGCACAGCTGGGAGGACACCAAACCCCAACCGGAAGCTGCAGATACCCACTTCTGCTTGGCTCCACACAGCCAGCTGGCTGTCGGCCTCTGGGCCAGACACAGGGAGGCTGTGCTAGAAAGTCTGCTGTCCCCAGGCTGGGAGAGAGATGACTGAGGGTACTAACCTTAGGGTTCCTCAGCCAACAGCCCAACCCAGGCCATCCTATCTAGAGGGAAGGCAGACTCAAAGTCCTTCTCCTGGCCCAAACCCTGCCTCCCATCAGCTTTTCAGTATCTCCCTCTTAAATATGAACAGATGACAAAAGATCAGCAGAGATTGGAAGGAATATTTAACATTAAATGACAGAGGAAGAGAAAGGATAAGAGCAGGAACATCTCAGGAGCACATTTAAATATGTATGCATATATTTATCATTCAGTTTATATAATTAATATACATGTGTGTATAATTAACATTTTCTGAGGAAGATATTTCACGTAGTAAATAACAGAATCAGAATGCTACAAGACAGGAAACTTCATGAACAAAGGAGCTCTGAAGAAATAAAAACATGAATTCTGCAGTTGAGTTGCTAAATGTTTAATTTAAAAATTTTGCATTTAGATTGATAAGTAAAATTTCACTAATAAATTGCTTTTTCATATTGAAAAAACATATGAGAGAAGAGATTGAAACCATTTGCTAGAAGTTCTGCTTTGTTTTTTGCATTACGGGGGATGGAACCCAGGGGTGCTGTACCACAGAGCTACATCCCAACCCTTCTTTTTAACTTTTATTTAATTTTTTTGGTACCGGAGATCAAACTCGGGACCTTGTGCTTGTGAAGCAGGCGGTGGAACCCCTGAGTTTAATCCCCAGCCCTTTTTTATCTTTTATTTTTAGACAGGCTCTTAGTTGATAAGGCTGGCCTTGAACTTGTGATCCTCCTGACTCAGCCTCCTGTGTAGCTGGGTTTACAGGCATGCACCACCACACCCAGCTCACTAGAAGGTGCAAGATAGGAAATCTTTTAGAAAGTAAAGTAAAAAGAAATGTAGAATAGGAGCAAAAAGGTGATAAAACCAATAGTGCAGTCCAGAGGTCCTGAATCTAACTAGCAGGAGAAAATGGAGGGAGGATTAGTGTCAAAGGAATATTTCCAGGACACACATTCCTGGATTGGAAGGCCCACCATGAGCCCTGTATGCAGTGTTTGGAAATAGACTAATACCAATGTCTGTCACGAGTTCATTTTAAAATACTGGAGGGTGTAAGCTCCTGCAGAGAAAGGAGATAGCAGGTTTTCTGTGATGGGTGAAGAAGAAGCCAAAACAGCAACACTGAAGGCTGAAAGACAGCAGGGCAGCACCTGCTGAGTTGCAGGGTAGAATCTGGGTGGGTTTAGAAGTCAGGTCCACCCAGATAGCATCCTGAGGCTAAGGGGAGACGAAAGCCTTCCAGATGCCGTGCAAGGTATAACAAGTGCGCCTCCATAATGGGCAGCTGGGATAGAAAGAAAGCGGGGAAAGGGAAGGGGAATCAGAAAACTAACATCAGTGCACCTTAGAGAAAGTGAGATAGGCCAGAATGGAGAAACAAACTTTGTTCTTTAGGGACCTAAGATGGGTTAAGATGGATTTTTTGTTTTGTTTTGTTTTGTTTTTCCTATAACAGGGTAACAGGGATCAAACTCAGGACTTTGAGCTTGCAAGGCAGGTGAGGCGCCCTGAGCTAAACCCTGTCCCTGGATCTTTCTTTTCTTTCTTTCTTTTTTTTTTTAAGTACTAGGGATTGAACTCAAAGACTTCTCACTGAGCTACATTCCCCACCCTTTTTATTTTCTAGTTAGAAACAGGGTCTAAGTTGCTCAGGTGGGATTTGAACTTGTGATCTTCCTGCCTCTGCCTCCTAAGTTCTGGGTTAGTAGATCTTTCAGTTTCACAAGCTCTCTGACAGCAGAGAGAGATAAATTGTCCAGATTTAATTTTAGCTCAGCAGCCTTGGAGTTTCCCAAGGGGTTTCTCTTGATCTGCATGCCTTTGTGAAATCATTATTTTGCAACAACAATTAAGCCGTGTGTGTGTGTGTGTGTGTGTGTGTGTGTGTGTGTGTA
>NW_022900927.1:11540878-11548424 GCF_012274545.1 Fukomys damarensis
GTAATTATTATTGCACCAACAGTTATGCCGTGTGTGTGTGTGTGTGTGTGTGTGTGTGTGTGTGTGTAACTGTTCTCATGGGGATGTTGACAAGCAGTTCTTTCACCAAAGAACTATGAGAGAAGAGAACTGCTGGGGGTTTAATCTTTTGTTGGCACACAAGCACACACACAGGAAACTATGCAATGAAGAAAATAAAAGATTTTTAAATCCAGAAATAGAAGCTGTAGTTTTAGTTGGTGCAACCTGGAACTAGTTGTTTTTATTAGAAATTGATGTTTCTGATCTGGGATATATTTGTATGCCTTACTATTACACTGTTTTATTGCAGCGATGGTGCCTCAAAGGATTTTGAAAAACACCAAATGAATTCTGGAATGTTTTCATCTTAGGGCTACCGTATATACTAAAGTGAATCGCTCCCTATTGTATAATGAGATTGCATCCATTTTTTATTGTATAATAATTTTTTGAAGGCAACATGCAAAGCTTCAGAGAGAGGGAAAGGGAGAGAGAGAGATAAAAATGAAGGATGTATTGAAGATACATAAGCAGGAGTAAATGGTAAACTACACAGATAAAATAACCACTCTCATTTGTCTTCATACCACGGTATCCAAAAAACCCTTTGTATTCATTCACTCAACAAAGACTAATACTTTCTGTGCCCCAGGTACTGGAGCTAGATCAGTGAACATAAATCCTTGGGTTCCCAGAGCTCATCTTCTAGTAGGCCTGGCTTCTGAGAGCAGGGACCAGCAAAGGGATTACAAAGCCTACTCCATATGTCAGATGTTGCTAGGTGCTCCGAAGATAAGTAACTTAAGGAAGAGACATGAAGAGTGTAAGATAGGCAGAGAGTAGAGGGTGCAGTTTTGAATAGGGTGGACACATAATAAGCATACTAAAATGCCTGCTTCGTTTGCTTTTGGGGGAGGGCAGTCCAGGCATCAAACCCAGCGCATTGCACATGCTAGGCGAGTGCTCTACCACTAAGTTATTCCTCAGCCCCTAAAATTATTACTTAACAAAAAAAATCTGTGTATTTCTCTTTTCTGAACCCTTTATTTGGTTTAGTAATACAACATCCTGTTTGGCAATCAAGCACATGACTGGGGGTGGAGCTGCAGAGAACTGCGGCAAGGTTAATTGAACAGCACAACCCCAAGAGGGGTGGCTTGATGGTATGTGCAGGAATCAGTACTGATCCTAACCTGGTGGACCTCAGAGTCTGAGGTTCTCAGCGAGGCCGTACTCTTTGCATAGTACAAAGGCCTCCCTATAATAATGGGAAGTTGTTTGCTTATTTTAGAAACATCCTTGGCATCTTAGAAAGTACAAAGCACAGACTCTGACTTTGAAAAATAAAACCTTGTAAGTAAGTCTTTGATCCTAAAGAGATCAAGCTATTTCTTGTTCACCTCTTGCTCCTCTTTGCAATAATACTATTATTCCCTGGGTTTATGCAAAATACTATTATTTATTTATAGGTCTCTCTAATATACATCTCCTTCTGAGAAAGGGCTAGGAACTTCCAGGGTACGCTTTCCATCACTTTCCTGGACACTGGGGCCTCTGCTTGGGAAAAGTAGATTTTGGTTCTGATTTTCAGGGAATTTAAAGCCAAGAGACCAGAGCCCTAACTCCAGTGCTGGGGCCTCCACGGGGACTTGGTGCTCTGCTTCCTGTTAACGTCACACCTGTAGACCTTCTTCTTGCATCCCGAAAGCCAGTACAGTCCTTTACTTTATCCATATCTTCCAAGCTCACATGCACATTTTTCTACCCCTTCCCCATTATATGCTACAGAGGCAGCCCCTGATGTCAGCTTCACTTCCTTCAGTATCTGTGTCACCCTGGTAGAAGAGCGAGACCCAGGCTGGTGATTTAGCTCAGTGCCACCTGTCTCACAAGTACAAGGTCCTGAGTTCGATCCCTGGTACCGTGAAGACAAAAAAAAGACCCCCATCTTCTTCCCCTATAGAGTTGAGCTAAGAGGAGATTGTGTTTACAGGATGTTCCCCAATCTCAGTGGGGTGCAGCCCTTGCACACTGCTCAGAGCAGTGCATCAACTCCCAGCCTTTATTGTGGGTGGGAGCTGTACAGGCGTCCTGTGCTGTGGCCACTTGCCATTGTACCGTTGTCCAGCTGCCCAAGGTCCCTGGTTTCACAGTGGCAGGGCTCTGAGAGCCAGCTGGTAAGACTTGGGACCTGGTGCGACACTGACCCTGTGAGCTAGGGATGACCTTCGCAGATAAGCAAGCCTTGGTGTTTTGATCACAGCTCCTCCCAGAGCAGCCTGGTGTTCTGAGCGACCACATTGTCCTGTAACAACAGACACAGGTGGGCTCGTATTATATAAAGATACGGACCTTCGATTGCCCATCTCACCAGACATTTTTGGGGAAGTAGCATTTCCAGTACTCATTAAATGGTTAACTGTGCCAGGAATCAAAAGAAAATTAAGCCCAATTAAAGATTCTTTTCAAGAACATGTTAGGTGTTCTGTCTTAAATGATTGTTATTGAGCTAGACTTTGTGGCACACCCCTGTGAATCCCAGCATTTAGGAGGCTGAGGCAGGAAGATTGAGAGTTAGAAGCCCGTCTGGGCTACACAGACCCTGTTTCAAATAAAGAAGACTTTGGTTAGCCTTCAGATCAAAAGGCATGAGTTATTTCTTTGTGAAGGTCATTGGTAGAGCAGGAAAATAAGTGGTAGTTGTTTTTTTGTTTGTTTGTTTGTTTTAATTCACATCGTAAAGTCCTGAGTATTTCCCATCTTGGATATTCTCAGAAATCTATAGATTCATCATTCAGTTACTTAAACCTTTGTCTAGTTCCTGCTAGGTGACCCCGACTAAGCTTAGGTCTCAGTGGGAAGCACAGTACTGGGAATCTTCCATGTCTTCCAGCCAGCCAGAGGTCGCAGGCAGCAAACACTCCTAGAGCAAAGGGTGAGCTTCCGGAATGTGGCAGGGAGGTGACAAGGAACGCGGGACATTCTTTTTGATACTAAAAGCCCTCTGGAACTTTATTCCGGGGTATGCTTTAAGTGGAGGATTTCATTTTTCCCTTCTCAACAGCTCGTAAGGATTTCCATGTTTTACGTCCCAGTGTGCTTTCCAGCCTAAATGCATTTCTAAAGAGTCTTCCCAAAATAGAACTTTCCATCCCAGACTGAGGAGCTACCAATGAGATGAATATGTGGGGTGTCAGCCGTGGGGCTCTCATTGGAAACTGAAGACAGTGGGAACTGCCAAGGCAGCGAGGCTGGGGCCCCGCTCACTCTCAGGCTCAGCTTTGCAGCGGTCCCCTCGTCTTCTGCGAGGGGAAGGAGCCAGTGCAGTTGTTTCCGGCGTAGCAGCAGGTCCTCTGGTAGCCTTTAGGCTCCATCAGGCCTCTGACCAAACAACTGACGCCTCTTCTTCGGCTTTCGAGAGGGGCGAATACAATCTCCTGGGATTTCACCCTGACAAACCTTAGAGACTGTTCCCCATTCCGTGTGTGAAAAGCTGGGTTCTAGAGGGGTGAAGAAAGATCTTCCGGCCAGAAACAGAAAGGGGGACCCCAGCCTCCTAGGACCCCGGCGCCAACACAGCCACACCTCGCCTTCCTCCTCACTGCGGCTGGGGCCTCCCTGCCCCTCTGGTTTGAAGCTGGTGATTTTGAGACATTTCCTACAAGTTCCCCCTAAAACAGATGTCCCTCCCTTTTTGTTCTGAACTCCTAAAGAGTAAAGCCACTTACAGAAAACACTCCTTTACCCATGAGTTCACCGATGAGTTTCTAATTTAGTAGATGTTATATGCCTACGTATAAAACTGTTGAGCCCAGACCAATAAAGCTTATCCTGAGGACTGCAGTAGGGATTTACAGATTTATTACCACTTGCCCTTTCTTCCAAACAGTAGCTCATTTGTGGGAATTACCTTACACATAATGTTCAGACATACATTTTTAAACCAAAGAAGTTTAAGGGAAGGGTACAGAATATTCTGCTAGGAAAGTATGTTGTGCTAAGATTATTGCAATATAATAGATTTCACGGTGCCATTCAGCAGCTGTATGAGACTGAGGATCATTTATAAAAACACTTAGTCTGGGGCCAGTGTTCCACCCTCCCCACTTTGCTGTTCAGAGCCACATTTGCCATGGTTTTCATTTTCCAGTGTAACTACTGTCCCAGAATTATCTTTTCATGAGTTTCTGAAAGTGTAAAAACAGTATCTCTGTCACCATTAAAATGCACTTTCACTGTCATGTGTTTATACAGCCAGCTTTTGTCAAACCCGAAAGTGACAAATTGATGGATTAATCCCAGCGAGATTGACATCGTAGCAGTTCATATCCCGATAACAATCGCACAGGAACGGGAGTTGTAACCCTACCCTACTGTATGTCTTCCCACACATACTTACCTTATCCTCTGGTAATGAGGAAAAATTAATTCTGTCAATACTGAGATGGAAGCCAGAGATAAGCTTATGTCTTGCCTGTCAGATGAGTGGCTTCAACCACCTTCTGCGTCTCCGAATTAAATCAACACAGATGCTTTGGCTTCATGAATGTCAGTCAACATTGCTTAATCCGGATGGCCTGCTCCTGCAAGGCAACCTTCATTGATGGTGGGGTGGGAATTTGAGGTTAGTTTTTCCCGAATCCTTCCTTACAGTAATATGGTAATAATAGCTTAAGAAACGTTATTGCGTGCAATGAAATAAATCAGCACACAGCAGGAGAAGAGCTGCAGAACTGGTGCAAGAAGAAAGGGAAAGACTAGAGCAGAAGAATAAGAGATGTAATTGCAAGCAGAGTGACCTGACCATTTGTCAGCGGTCACTCTGGGATGAAAAGCAACCTGTGGGGCAGAGGACACGTTTCTAGCTAAGAAAGGATGGCCCCGGCAAACAAGCTGGTATTTTGTTTCCCGAGATCCAGATCTCACCCCAGCTTTTGTCTGTAAGGTCATGTGTTGTATTGTTTCTCTGCTTTGTCTACAACTTCATGTGCTTAGTATTTTCAGCAGGTGTCCCCTGGCCCCTAAATGCATGTGATCTGCCTGCTGTGCCTGTGTGTTGAGACATGAAGAACACCCAAAGTCAGAAGACAGTGGGCCGCTCTCCAGTGCCACACCCAGCCCGGCAGGACAACAGCTCCTTCACAGCCCTGGGCCTCAAAAGGTCCCAGGGGGCCCCAGCACAGCCTCAAACGCTGTGCACAGTGGAGCTTATGCACAAGAAATGTGTTGAAATCGCAGAACCCATGCGTAATTAAAATTAAGCATGTGTCCCCCTCACAATGGGTGTAGATATTAGGTGATGGTTTTATAGTCTATATTTTTTGTTTCCTATTTTGTTTAACCCCTTCTACAAACTTCATTGAGAAGCCATAGTTTTCAGATTTTCTTAATCCGAACCAGTTCCACGAGGTACACCAAAAGACAAGTCCTGGTGAACATATTCAGAGAGAAAGACATCTCGTTCAGGTGGGTCAGACCTCTGGGCCACAGTCATCCTTTGAGTTTCCAGGATTCGCTCATCTATATGTGTCCAGGTAGAATTTGGCATTGGCCAACCTCACCTGGTCTGTCTTCTTCTATAAATGCACCTCTTGCTAAGGGCTGCTAATAACTAAAGTGTGTGCTGTGGGTCGAACAGTGGTTCCTAAACTCAGTTACAAATCGTAGTTATCTGTGGAGACAATATGAAATAACAGATTTATAAGTCCTAACTCAGGGTTATGGGATCCAAATCCACAGGGATAAGAGGCTTCCATACGTTTGAGTAGATGTCCAGTTTAGCACTAATTTCTGTTTGGGTACCATTAATAAAAACTAACCTAATTCACAGCCATAATATCTGATAGGAAATACTCTAATTCCATTATGCAAACATAAGTTTTTGTTTTGTTTTTAAGAAAGGAGGTTAAAAAAATATGAAGTCTTGCTATGTTTCCCACACTGGCCCTGAACTCTGAGGCAGAAGAGATCCTCCTGCCTCAGTCTTCCAAGTAGCTAGACCTATAGGTGCAAAACAGCACACCTACCTACAAATAGAATTTAAAAATCTACTTAGTAGACTTTTTTAGAATATCAGTAGATGACAAAAAATTCTATCTTCACTGAATCACTGGCCTCCAGCCCACAAAACACACACACGCTCACACACATGCACGCACACACATTCATCTGTTCACGTGGTTTGACCCAGAGTGGACCCCTCTGCCATCACATTGGACTCTAACCTCAGAGCCATGAACTGGCCTTTTTCAGTTTCACAAACTGAGGAGCCATAGAGTCCAGTTTGGCAGGGAGAGCAATTTAAAGCATTTAACTAGAAAGAGGCAGAGACGGAAAGGAGGGACCATGTGGCCTGCAGTTTGGAGGGCTTTCTGCTTTGAGCCACAGTTATCTCCGGTGCGTGGTTGCACTGTGGCACTTGTGCAACCTGAGACCCCTCCGTATCCTCTTTCCCTTCTCCTTCCAGTGCCCCAGCTTTCCTGATGTGCAGCCACGGAGTGCTGACACACCGGTCCCATGCAACGTTTCTGGGGAACCCCCGTGTACCCCGAGAGCTCCCAGACCCCCTAGGGAAGATGCTCCTCCACAGAGACCCCAGTGCCACTCACACTTTCTGCCCGCGGTGCCTGCTCCAAGGCAGGTACCATTTGGTTCCCAGTCGGCATGTTCTCTAAGCCGCGCAGAATTCCCGCCTGTAAGATTCCCTGTGCTCTGCCCCACCTTTCCCCAGGAGAGAAGTCGCCTTTGTCAGTCCAGAGCCCGGGAGCTGCATCTGGGAGCAGTGGCTCTGAGCTCCTCCGGCTGCCTTCCGCTTGCAAACTCCCTGGTTCCTTAAGTCCTCATCTTTTATGATGAGGCTTTTCCTCCACCCCTGCTTCTCCTAACACCTCACCCCGTGAAAACCATCTGCAGGGCTGAGATGTAGCTCAGGGGCAGCACATCTGTCCAGCGAGCAGGAGGCTCCGGGTTCATCTCCGGTGTGTGTGAGGGCAGGGAGCTATGGACAGAGTTGATGCTCCGTTGCCACTTACTATCTGTCATTCACAACTTTCAAAACCCACGTGTGACTGAGTAAGTGGCGTTTTTAGCCTGTTTTTGCCATAGACTTGGGGTTTAAACTATATCTTCTCTCAAACCTCTTTCCCAAGAATCCCCTTTTACATTGTTAAATAACTGCCACTACCTTCTCCCCTTAACTATGGTGGCTTCCTGGTGGGAGGACCATTGCAGGGAGAGGTTTCTGAGACTGAGGAAACCTCAAGGCTGACTGACCTAGCATTCATCTCATTATTAAGTGAGTTGAATTAGGGCAGAAGGCAGGTGTGGAGTAAACCAGGGGCCCCCACAGCTGAAAACAACGTTTGCAGCCAGGAATACCCCGGTGTGGGTTGCTTTTGTGCCTTTATATTTTCTATGACTGTAAGACCCAGGAGGAAAGTCAGCTTTAGTAATTTCTGCTACATTTTCCTTAAATAACTGTAGTGTGTGTGTGTGTGTGTGTGTGTGTGTGTGTGTGTGTGTGTGT
>NW_022900927.1:11548458-11557234 GCF_012274545.1 Fukomys damarensis
TGTGTGTGTGTGTGTGTGTGTGTGTGTGTGTGTGTGTGTGTGTTCATGCACTCTTTACACTGCAGTGCTCAGACCATCTTGTGATGGCTCTGCTTGGCAACTTTAGCTAAGATCTGTCGTGACAGTCTATTTGGGGGAGATTGCAGTGATTTTCAGGTACCTTCATTTCATGACTACCCGATGCCCCCAAAAATCCATCCCCTGTTTGAAACGTGTGGGGGCACCTGGATACTCTAGTCCCAGGTGGTGGGACTAAGCCCAGGGCCTCCTAGATGAACAACAGGTGTGAAGCGTTGCCAGAAGGTGCTCTCCTTTGACAGCTGAGCTGAGCTAGAATTTTCTAATAATTTACCCAAGTCCTCGGGAGCCCAGATATAGACTGCTAATCCAGGGCTCGAGCGTACTCGTGCTGATTTCACGGTGAAATGCTTCAAGTTAATTTTTTACTGTGTCTCTTTGGCCCAGGTGAAAATATTCAGATTGCATCACAAGTCAAAATTCATTGAGTCCACTCTTATCCGTGGACTAAGTCTTCTGTTCACATTTAACTAGAATCAAAGTTTATCATAATCATATGTTTCCATTTATATTTTAAAATAGTACAAGATGGCCAAGACTAGGGTTAAGAAACCCTTAAAACATCTTTAATTTCAGTTTAACTGCTAAGTTTGCATACTCCTCTTCTAAGCTGGAGTTTTCCTCAGAAAAAGCAAAGCAAAGCAAAGCAACATGTGGTTTGTTACTTTCGTTACTCTTCTTAGCATGTTTTGCATTAGGGGGTTATGGAAATCTAAAACTAAAAGCTCCATAAGGAAAAAAACCTTACAGGGAAGGAAAGAAATAGAAAAAAGACATCTGAGACATGGTTCTTTTTCCCCATCTGCCTTAAAAATACATTCCAGGGCCGGGGATTTAGCTCAGTGGTTCTGCCATCTGCCTTGCAAACGCAAGTACCTGAGTTCGATCCCCAGTACTGAAAAAAAAAAAACAAACAAACAAACAAAAAAAAACATTCCAGTGTAAAGTACAGGTTCTTGGCTGTTGGAAGTAGAAAGGAACAGAGAAGCAAGTAACTTTTTAAAAATCATGCTTAATAAGTATTGCAGTGAAGTATGTTCTGTTGTCCCCTTTAAGAACTATCTAAGACATAAATCCATCTTAAAAATCCAAAAAACTATAAATATCCATTCATTCCCAGGCCATTCTGTAAATTAAATTGGTTCCTCCACTACTCCAGACAAGAGCCCCCCACCCCACCCCACCAGCAGGACCAGCAGGACAGATGCCCATCAACACTAGCAGTGTTGATGGTGACAGGAAATATTTAGCTCAGGGTGTGCAGAAAGTTTGCAGTCTAGATAAGGCATGAGCGGTCCCCTTAAATTCTTTTTCCTTTCATAATTCCATTGGAAATTAATTTTGTTACTACCTAGCACCAAGATGATAGAGCCTAGATGTCCTCATGATGGGCTTTCAAGGATCCAAAATATTTATTTAGATGATCATCATGTTTATTCTCCCTAAGAATTCTCTTTATCAAATGGGAGAAACAAGCATTTTTCTGTAGATTTTAATTTCCACAACAATATTAAAAAGTGCTACACTTTAAAAAAAAGTGTTCTTAGGAATCAGCTGCATGTTCGGGGAAAATCATATTAAAGGTCTTGGAAAAACAGGAAGGTGCTTCTACAAGCTGCTTGGGTAGGATTTTGGCCTCCTCTTTTGTCAAGTGGTGGCTTTGGCTGAAAAGGTTGTTTAACCCTATTGTTGGGTTCTTTCAAAAAACTTCTCCTCAGATTCTAAAGATGCAATATCTCACAAAAGTATTCCCTAAGTAATACTTTCAGAGGCCAGGCATAGTGGTGCGCGCTTATAAGTCCACCTAGTCAACGCTGAGAGCAGGAGGACGTCCAAGTCTGAGGCCAGCCTGGACAACGTAGCCAGACCCTGTCTGAAGAATAAAGTAGAAAGGACGGGGAGTGAGGCTTAGCAAGAATAACAGTAAGAATAATAGAGTCTTCACTAAATTGCTTCCACCTCTGCAGTAATATTTTCCTAAAAGGTAGAGGGGCTGATGGTGAAGCTGAGCAGTACAGCGTGCCTATCACATGTGAGGCCCTGGAAAAAGAAAAGTGAAAGAGAAGCATCTTACAGATCCCGGAGAGAAACAAAAACATTCAGAAATGGAAGCGTGATCTGCTCCATCATAAAACAACAATGTAGTGAGCAGTATTAGACTGAAATTAGAGTTCCTGCTAAGTGAAAATGTCCCCCTCCAGAGGGAAGCAGGTGGCCTCTGCAAACCCCTGTGCTTTGAGTCCTCACATCTCCCAGGACTTGGCCTCATCGGCGGTGCAGTGTTGTTGGAAGACACATTGGTCAAATTGGCCAAAAGTGCTGCCAGGCAGACCATTACTGTAATGATTTTCTTTTTTCATTTGTTGTAACTGAACTAAAAGGCTTTAGTAAAAAAACAAAAAACGAAACAGTATTATGATCGTGTGAGTTGAGCTGTAACCTATTTTACTGAGAAGTCCATTCATGGCCGCATTACCTGAGCGCCTCCTGCCTTCCGGATGTCAGGTGCAGTGTGGTCGGTGCAATGGGACCCCCACAGACCAGAAGCCGAGCCAGCCGTGGGATCAGGCGCTCGTGCAGCACAGTCTGCCTTTGAGTTACATGTAGAAGGGATGGATGGGCTGCTGAACACATCCAAGACTGGGTGAGACTCTTCTTTGGGTAAGAGGTTAGTACACACTGACACGGTCACAACAATAGGCAACAGGGCACTCTTATGTAAAGACCTAGATAAGCCCCGTTTTGTTGTATTTGGACAATAAAATGATTCTGTGTCTGTAGAAATGAAAATGGTACAGTGAATTGCTTCAGGAAGCTCAGGGTCTCACTTGTCTGGATTTCTCCAGGGTAAAGAGGGCTTTTGGGGACCCTTACATTTTTGCCCTGGGCTGCACAAATCTATGATTCTACAAACCAGGAAAGTCAGTGTAACGTCATTGAGCCTCCCTAAGCAAGATGGATAATCATTGCTTCATTGCTGGCTGAAGATCATGACACTAAACTCTTTAGAATTACTCTATATTCCAGTGATGTTGTAAAGAGAATGCTAAGGAAAACAAAGCATTTTATTCAGCTGTTTATGTGAAACTGGTCTTCAGAAACAAAACAGTAGCTTAAGAGTACATAGGAAAAACAAAAAAAGTATATAGACTGTGATGTTAGACCCAGATTTGATCCTGGCTTCTTTACTAATTAGCTGACATCTTCAGCCAATATACTTTTCTCAATTATAAAATGGGGAACACATGGGGAGGACAGACAGGGGTAGGGGGATGCATGTATGTCACATACGTGTAGGAATCTGCTAGAATGAAACCCACTGATCTGTATAACCACTATGCACTAGCATAAATAGGTGTGAAAGAATGGGGAAAACGGGGGCTGGGGATTTAGCTCAGTGGTTCTGCCGCCTGCCTCGAAAGTGCAAGGGCCCAAGTTCGATCCCTGGTACCAAAATGCTGTCATGTTCTCACCCAGCACAGCAGCAAAGGAAGTGATGTCATGCCACATGTCCAAAGGAATCAAACAGCAGGTCTGTTTCTCAAAGCTGCATTTCTTCCATTAATATTGCAAACCCTTGCTGGTGTGGATGCTGAGTGAGGAAGTGTGAGCTGCTGGTGATCCCACAGGTGTCCTAGGGGGAGAATCCCATCGCTCCATTCACAGACTGCTGAGAGATAAAGAAAGCACAGCGATGTCATGAGGGACTCACCCGGATGGCGTGGCAATCTGGGGACTGTGCAGGGAGAGTCCCGGAGCAGTGCAGGAGCCCGAGGCTGAGGGGCCTCCAGGAACAGCTCCTGGGCTCCTCCTGGGCTGCCTGGAAGTGGGAGTCCTCCCAGAAGAGCTAACCATCCTATTGCAGAAGAGACACATGCTACCTACACTCATAGCAGCTCGGGTCATGACTGCTGAAGTGGGCCATGTGCCCACCAGTGACAAACAACAAAGAAAACGTGCTGCACAGAGCGCTAATCAGCCATGAAGGAAACGGGTGGCTCCTGAGGCTGGTATTGTATCCTATCTCTGACACGAGAGACCCAAAATATAAACAGTTTAAAGAGCAGAAGAAAGAGCCATGTTAAGAAACAGGGAAGTTGTCTTGGTAGAGATGGGAAGAGGATTGGGAAAAAGGGGAGACAGGAGGGCCGTAGAAATGAGCAGGATTCAGATTGCCTCGGATCACAGATGTGGGCTGATAACAAAATTCAGGAAGAGGTGGCCAGACTAACAAGAGCAAGCAGCGGAGTATCCCTTGAGCAGCAGAAATAGCAGGAGTCGGCCTCTGTCGTGAGACAGCATTGGAAGGTTGCAGCCCAGCAGCGCTGAGCCAGAAGTAAGGCTTGACTGGGATCAGCAGGGGCTGGAAATGCAGGGGCTTCTCTGCCAAGAACTTCAATGTTATCCCGTGGAGGTGTCAGAAAGACTTAGAAGAGGGGGCTGCGATGGGGCCAGGGGACAGCATAATCGGATCTGTGGTGTCAAGTGGAGTACAATGACCAGGGTACTGTGGCTGTGATACCCTGGGGTGAGGAGGAGGGACTGAGAGGCAGTGGAGACTTTTTTGAGCATGCTGGTCTTGAGCTCCTGGGCTCAAATAATTCTCCTGCCTCAACTTCCCAAGTAGGAGGGACTAGAGACAATTTAAAAGATACAAAGATCTGGTAACTGAGTAAATATAGACTAGCAGGAGGGTGTGCAGGTCTCTCACTGAGGTTTGGTGCTCTGGGAACAGCCCGAGAATAGAGGATTTGGGGAAATTGCTTTGCAGGTAAATAGAGTATGTGGCTTAAAAATCTAAGCTTTCTGAAGAGATTGCAAGTTAGCCAGTTCATTTGCAGTCATAATGATTTTGTAAAGCACATGCATGGGCACATACACACCCATTTTACCCCGTGGTAATGGGACTGAGCCCAGGGCCTTCCTTGAGCTGTGTCCCCAGCCATTGTTTATTTTAGGACAGGCTATCCATACGTTGCTGAGTTCCAGGCTGAGCCAGAACTTTTGTAACTCCTGCCTCAGCCTCTGAGAGTACTGGAATTACAAGCATGCACCACCATGACTGGCAAGATTCCTTTAGTAGAACTAAAACATCGAAATTCAAATCAGTTGACTCACTTTTGTCTATTTAGAGACAGGAGTTTGCTAAGTTGCTGAGGTCATCACCCTCCTGCCTCAGCCTCCTGAGGAGCTGGGATTACAGGCGTGCACCACCAAACCAGACTTGAAAGTCCTATTGTAGCTAGAAATGAACTGTGTTCCCCGCTCAGTAGTTCTAAACATTGACTAGTCCAACTCCCCATTGTCAGAGATGAAAAACAAAACAAAACAAAAAACACTCTCAAGAAGTGCTTTGTCCCAGTTACAGGGCAGCCAGGGTACTTCGAAGTGAAAACTCGCTTCACTGAAGGAGGAGCTGGGGTGGGAGAGGGATGGGAGCTGGAGAACTGGGGCAGAAATCTAAGGGGATGGGATATAGAAAATATCCAGGAACCAGTGGTCTCTAATCACACTGCTTTAATCAAAGGGGAACCAAAGTAATTGGAGACCCAGGGAAACTGCAACCTATTATAAAACTCCATAACGCCCTTTAACTGTAGGAAGAGCTTGCTATCTGCCTTGTGGCCCTACCCCAGGGATGCTATAGACTCAGCTCATGGTATAACTAGAGGGACCGACCAGAGTACACTTGCTGTTCAATCTGAGACATTACAGAAATGTTTAGAATCGATCAGAATGTAACACATTTTATAAACTTTCAATGATAATGTTTTGAGGGGGTCTTTTTTTGTTTTTTGAGATAAGGTCTCGGATATGTTCATGCGGGCCTTGAACTCGAAGTGGTCCTCCTGCCTCTCAGCCTCCTGAGGGCTGAGATTACAGGTGTGTTCTGCCACACCTGGCTTGATTCTTTTAGCTATCTGTGTAGACATTGTCCCAAGAACCTAACTGCTGTCCTAGAGGATAGCCTCCCTGAAGACCGAAAGTGTCATCATCCTTATTATTGCATTTGCCAGCTGCTTCTCCTGTTTAGGCGAGTGAGATGTCATGATGAATACTGGAGCCTTTGATCTGTTGGAAATTTAGACATCTATCTGATCGCTGCAATGCATCTACATTGCAGGCGTTTGCTTATAGACCTTTGCAAATGTGTGCAACCAAGAGCACTCTTAGCCTTAAAACGGAAAAGATCCATTTAGCACATGAAAAGACAGGGATAAGGTGCGGAAAGTGCCTCCCAGGTCACTGTGTGTGAGGGACCGGGAGCCAGGGGTTCGCTCTAAGGTTTCCTTTCCACACAGTGTACCGTTTCTGTCTCTTCCAGACCGTGCACCGACTGGCACTTGCCAAACAAAATACGACCTCTTTATTTCTCTGACCTTGGCATATTTCTGCTTCTTTATTCTAGCCTCTTTCATGAGGACAGGGTAGTTCAGCACACTCTGCAGGGAATTGATGTCCCTGCGAGGACCTGAGGAGATAGCAAGTGGGATTAGTCGCTCACTTAGGTGTTACATACTAGCGAGCCCCAAACCCCAACTTCCGGGGAGAAGACAACAACCCATGCATAAACACCTAATACCAGGCCAGGCGAAGTGGTGTGCAGACGAACGCTGCAAATAGAAGGGTGATAATTTGGGGTAGGGCACTGGAGGCTTTCTGTGGAGGTGACGGTGGAGACCTGGATGGAGGAAATGAAGCCCTGAGGATTTCTGGGTTTTCTTTCTCAACGCCCGGCCAGTGTTATCAGCGAGCAGTGCATATTTCACCTGGCTGAAACAAAAGGACCCAGGTTGGGGGTCCTACTCCGCCTTCTGCATAAACCCTTGACAATAGCAGTGGCTTTCAGACCCGACCAAAGTCAGTTTCATTCAGATTGAAAGTTAATAGGAAGCCTTTACTGTCTCCAAACTACTTCATCAGTGAAAACACTGATAATAGGCCAGTAAGGTGACAGTGCCTATTGAAAACGTGGCAAGCCGAATTTACAAGTACCCACCTTGGAGGAAACACGCCCGGTGGCTCCTGTTTGGTACTGTACTGAGAAGTGCTGCTCTGATGTGGTTGGGAGTATTTTTCCCCGATTCATGTGAAGCTGTCCTTTAATAATTATCCCGACTAAGGTCAGCCTGGGCGGGTGCATTCACCTGTGATACTCCCTGTATCTTAGTGATAGGCTAGTTTGTGGTTTGAAATCAGTAATTGGTTGCACATTTGTCGGGCAGCTACTGTTGGCTGAAATACTCCCCGAGGCAGCCCCAGCAGAGTGAGGGAGGGAAAAGGAAATCTGACTCAGGTATTCATGGTTAATTTCACAGATCCACAGGGGAAAGTGGTAACCTTTGAAGTCTTCTGCAAATCTCCATACCCTAAGGGTAGACCAGTTCTGCATTATAACTTTTGGGGAATCATCTTGAAAACTGGAATCCATTTGGCTGATAGTTTATTTGAATTAAAAAAAAAAAACTGTGTTGTCTGAATCTATGCCACCAACCTATTCTAACAGCGGACCCAGAACTTTTTTGGTCTCTGCCACTTAAAAAAAAAAATTTTTTTTTAATCCATTTCTCACCTGCCTTGCTTTGCAGCAGAGAACAGAATCGACCACAGAGCTATTTACTTGACTGGTCTATTTTTGGCAGCTTGTGTGTTTTTAAGTCAGTCACAGTAGGCTATTGTTCCGCTGTATTGTTGTATACAGCAGAAATGTGTATGTTGCAAGTCACTCCCATGGAATCCTGATGGCTCAGGATTTAAAAAAAAATAGAATATCAGGGCCGGGGATTTAGCTCAGTGGTTCCACCGCCTGGCGCAAGGTCCCTAGTTCAATCCCCGGAACCAAAAGAAAAACTAGAATATCAAAGAAATTGGTGGACCTTTTGTAGCTTTTATGGGACAGCACTTTAGAAACTGATGACGTTTTAAACCCCGTGTGTCTCTCCCTTACTGGGCATCCCTCATCTGGTGATGAGGCAAACTCAAAAACTCTGATTGGTAATTCAGAAGACATCAGACCTCTGCCTGTTACTAATCTATCCTTTCTTGCTGGGCTCGCTTTGAGGTCGCTTTTGGCTTCTGTCTTTTCCACAGACACGTGAGCCCAGTTCTACTTTCTCTTGGTGCTCCTATAAATAGCTCAGAAGCAAGATTAACCTGAACGCGTGCGGGGCGTTTTCCTGTGCCTGAACAGTGATATTCACTCAGCCGGTTTGCGAAAACCCTTACGAAAGTTCTCGAGGACGTCCATCGAGGAACCTATCTCCTTTACTTCTGCTGTTATTTACCAATGAAAATAAATCTGCTGCCCTAAGCAGCAGCAGCCGCTCCTAAAAGCCAGGAAGTCTTGAGGGGAGAACTCATATGTTAATGAGCCCCTACGAGTAGGAACTTGGCTGCGCTGCCATTTGCCAGCTCCGCGGCGGGCGGGGTGGGAGGGACTGAAGCGGGCGCCTCGCACCTTCTCCGGGCACCTGCACCTGCGGCGAGGGTTCGGGTAATCTGCTGCCCTAAGCAGCAGCAGCCGCTCCTAAAAGCCAGGAAGTCTTGAGGGGAGAACTCATATGTTAATGAGCCCCTACGAGTAGGAACTTGGCTGCGCTGCCATTTGCCAGCTCCGCGGCGGGCGGGGTGGGAGGGACTGAAGCGGGCGCCTCGCACCTTCTCCGGGCACCTGCACCTGCGGCGAGGGTTCGGGTGT
>NW_022900927.1:11557671-11565167 GCF_012274545.1 Fukomys damarensis
CCGGGGACGCGGACGCCCGCTCGCCGCTGCCTGAGGGGCGGCCTCGGCCCCACGGTTAAAGGCGCGGCCGTTCACGTTCCCGAGCGTCCGTCTAAACCCGGTCTGTGTGGCGTTTGTTTTTACAACCAGAGCCTTGTGACTTCTCAAACGCTTTATTGAGACGTTTTCTCGGGAAACTTGTTTCAAATGAGCGCTGTGCGTTTCACAAAGAGGAGTCTTGTTCAGGAGCCAACAGGTGACGGGGTGAAACCCGAGTCTGTGTGTACATTGGAGTCAAATCTGGCTGCCGTTTCCTTGGGCTGCAGTTGAAAATAGAAAGTTTAAAAAAAAAATCACTGAGAGACTGACGGGGACGCGGTTTGGAGAAAATACCTGCGTCTCGAGGGCGGGCAGAGGGGCCTGAGCCGTCTCTGCACCGCTTTGCAGCCAGATAACCCGACCCCAGGGGCGTCCCTCTCGCAGGGGCCCCGCTTTGTTATCGCGTTTCCTCCTTTTGTTAAGCAGCCTGTCTTACTGTCGTGGAATGTATTTGTGCGTGAAATTAGAATGCTTTGAAAGAGCTCCACGTTTCCTGTCGGAAAAAATGGATGCTTTTTGGCAACTGTGTGGTACACGACTCTGACAGCCCCGCTCAGCTGTGGGAAAATGTGCGAGTCGGATGGAGATTTCCCTGGAAAATACAGCACAGGAATCCCAGAGGCATATGATCTGGTGCCAGCGGTCCCTGGAATGAAGGACTTGTGCATGGGCAGTATTTTCACCATCGGTGAAATTGAATTGGCCCTGTCGGCAGTGACTTGTCGCTCAGAGGACAGACGTGGGAAGTTCTTTAGGTGCGTGAAACCTTTAAAGAAATCGCAGCGTAGTGTCTGCACGATTCAGATCTTGCTTGCAATCGTGTTGATGCCTCTGGATTTATCACTAAGTTAAGGACATCATAAACAAGGAAATACGTACATCCTTAAAGGTTGTACAGTTTGTGTATTGAAAAGAAGGGAAATGTTACAGGTTTCCATACTCTCCCATTTGTCTGTGCTTTCATTTACCTGTGTGTGTACCCTGGCAGAACTGGAGTCGTTTGTGAATGGAGAACCTGTGATCTTCACCTTCTATGTACTAAGGCCTTGTTAACAAGCACTTTAACAAAGAAGTTGTTAAACAGTTTGTGACCCACAGGACACACTTAGCAGCAGGGGACACCTAGGGATGTCAGCAGCACTGACTTCACAGATCAGCATCTGTGCTGGTTTCGGTGATCAAAGGAATTTTAGCTTCCCCTGAGCATGTTCACACAAGAAATACTTTTTCATAGGAATCCTACATGGGAGTCTTCACGTAGGAACTAGAGTGAATTTCAGTGGGGCAAGAATTGGTAATTAGACATGACCTTAGACGTCTTATTCAGTGGCAGGCACTGAAAACTGTTTTCTTTTGTATTTACATGATTTTGGTTTGGTGATTTGGTCCAAGAAAATAATAATAGGAACCATACCAGAACTGATTGACATAGTTATATCCTCAGTACATGTCTGCTTGACTGCATTCTCCTGAACTCCCTCAAATCTCTTCCTGAGTTGCCCTGTAATCTTTATGTATTGGTATGCCATCTTTCAGTCTCTTAATCCTCAAAACTATTTCTGTGACTCAGTTTCCTCCTTTCCTGTTAGTTCTGTATAGTACTGTCCCTTCCTCGGCCACCATGTTTATTAGGCTTCATTGCAGATAGTAGGTGAATTGGCCCCTCCTGGGCCCTTTTTCTTTTTCCTACCACGTTCATCTTTTTAAAGTCCAGAATTTTCTGCGATCTCCCATTTATGTGCCTTTTGTCATTTCCTGTTGCCTGTGGGGTAAAGTCCTAAGTCTCTTGCTTGACAGGTGTAATTCTTGAAAATAAGGTACTGTTGCCATCTATTGTTGCTACTTTGGAAGAACTTGTTTCCTAGGGAATCCGTGTGCTCTTCTCACCCACCCCCGGTCTTCATATGCTGTGCTGAGTTATAAGCTCTCTAGGGAAAACTAGTCAAGATTGGGTTATGTATTTGTCAGGTCAGCCACAATAGTAGTTCTTAGCTACTCTGGATGCAGCATACAGCCCAACGGAAAATAAAGTAATCTCCAAATAATCAGAATAGCATAGCAAAATAATACAGCTGCTTTTTGGTTTAAATAGCACCCTCTCATACAGAATGCTGTCTTATTTCACTAGTGATACCTGTGCTTATAGAAGGAATATTTAAGCCCCCATCCACAGTGGGATCACTCTATGTATTTTTGGATAATTTTTTTCAAAGATTAGTTGTCTAATTTAAAAAATATTGGAAGCATCAAATTTAAAAAAATAGTTTAGGGCTGGGGATTTAGCTCAGTGGTTCTGCTGCCTGCTTCGCAAGAACAAGGTCCTGAGTTCAATCCCCAGTACCCCCCCCCATAAATAAATAAATAAATAAAATTTTTAAAAAATCGTTTGGAGGTGGCTGGTTGTGGGCAGAAAGGAAGGCTCCTTCCTGAAAGACAAATAGTGGGAATCAAAACACAAAAGCAAGGAGGGAGGAAAGCCTATGGAAAATTTGCTGTTCGTGGTAAAGTTTTGAGTCGGGATGTGCGATTCTGGGCAACAGCTCATTATGGAACCACATTATGGTCCTAAACTCCCCTCCTATTCCAGATGAGGAACCAGGTTCTCAGGTCATGTGTGCTGGATTCCATCTCCTGTTTCCTGAATCCTGAAGGCAGGGCTCTTTCCACTTGCTCAAAATGAAAACAAGTGATCAGCCAAAGGCTACATTGCACATAGCAGACACACGTGAGACCATTAAACACGGAAACATATGATGGAATTCAGAAATATTCTTGTCACAGTGGCTACCTTTTTTTTTTTTTTAACATCCTGGCTTTTAACAGAATAAATGTGATTTGCCTTTTTGATATTGCCTAGAACCCATCAATCAATAGTGGCTTTTTTTTAGTGACTTTTAAATATGAAGATAAATGGAGTGAATGCATTTAGAAAGTAAATTTCACAAGGAACCCCTGTTACATCATTGTGTTGGATAAATGAGGCCATACTGTAAGTAGGGGAACAGGTGCCCTTTACAACCAAGTACATACGAAGCGTCTACCATCTGTTCAGGTGGAGCCTACTAGAAAGCCCTGCACAGACATTGCCTGCACACTGTGTGTGCCCATGTGAGGTGGGCAGCTAGAAATGGTGGCCAGTAGTTTGGCAAAATTGTTTCCCTTTCAGGAGACTTAGGCCTTTCTGAGTTCAAAAAGATGGAACCTGGGCGTCACCATGTGGTCTGCATTTATTCATGACATGTTGTTTCCCATTCTGAATGTCACTGGTCAGCTTCAAGAAAACCTGTCTAGTCACAATGCAGAGTAACAGCTGCAGTCGTAACTGTACTAGGAACTGTTTCTTTATATACATATAATTTCTCTTCTGATTTAAAACTCGTCTGTATTTTTAAACAATCTCAGGAAGGAAGGCAGTTAAAGAACTAGGTCCCCAGATGTTTAGTAACCTGTGAAAGAGCAAGGAGAAGCCCCCTGAATGCTCAGAGCCCTAGCTCCGTTCCCTGCCTCCCTCTTCTCCTGGGGTCAGATGTTCTCTTGACAATTATACGATGATTGAGAAGTCACATCTGCAAGCTGTTTGTGTGATTCTTTTTAAATGGTGAGAAGTAGCTATTTAACTTTTTACAAGGAAAGGGGGAAAGAAAGGACACCAGAGCAGTCCATTTTCTATGGCATGGCTTCCGTGGAATACTCCCATGATAATCCTTTCTAAGAAGAAGATATCCCCAGCCAGGAATTTAGCTCAGTGGGACCATGCCAGCCTTGGCAAGAGCAAGGTCTTGAGTTCAATCCCTAGTACCAAAAAAAAAAAAAGTAGCCCTGCTCTACCAGCTTTGTGTTTATGTAGCACATCCTGTCTATGACCTTTCCTTTTGCTTTTTTTTTTGGGGGGGGGGGTTGAGACAGGGTCTCACTATGTAGTTGAGACTGACCTGGAACTCAACTATGTAGCCCAGGCTGGTCTAACTCATAGCGATCCTCCTGCCTTAGCCTCCCGAGTGCTGGGATTACAGGCATGCACCACCACGCCTGGCGACCTTTGCTTCTTTACTCATTCATTTCTCTACTTGGTGTATTTAGTAATCAGAACAGTGACTGCAGAGAACTCAGCCTGCTGGAATTAAATTCAAATCCATGTCCTCTGTGTCAGACCTCAGCGCTGTCCTGCTGATGTAGGGGCCGGCAAAGGTGTTGCTTCCTCTGCACATTTCCCAAGTGTCCAAACTCTGGAGCCTGAGCAAACCCATTCCTGAACGTGGCTTTGTTTTCTTTTCCCCACTATTGAGATTGGCTTACATGCACAAGTATAAAGAGGCATCGGAGAGGTAAGACTCCTGTTAGTTAATTTCCAAACCTAGTGCAGGGTTGGTTCATGCGTCCTTGTCATTCATTCATGGTCAGGGTAATTTCATTTATTATAGTGCCTCAAGACCCAGACAGTAAACCTGCTGCAGAGAAGCTAGAGTGCTGACAGTTCACACTATTTTGGCTATTTGTTCTGTTTCCGGCTTCTGATACTCCTGGCACATAGGTATCACTGGGGATAGGAGGGTTGGTGCTGGGATCAAATCCAGGGCTCTTGCGCTAAGCAGGAACTCTGACACCAAGCTGTACCCCGTCTGTCTGTGCACATAGCTTGTTTTTGGTTTTTTGAGACAGGGTCTCACTATGTAGTTGAGACTGACCTGGAGCTCACTATGTAGCCCAGGCTGGTCGAACTCACAGCGATCCTCCTGACTCAGCCTCCCGAGTGCTGGGATTACAGGCGTGCATCACCATGCCCGGCTGTAACTTGTTTTTAATTAAATGTTTTTAAAAGAACATGTTGAACTGTGATTATGACAGAATGTAAAAAAAGTACCCTCAGTTGGTGGCACAGGGGTGGGGAAGATGATGATGGTAAAACAGAAGAGCAGATGCGAGTGGCCTGTGAGTCCAGGGAAAGGGTAGGTGAGAATTCCCTTTCCTATTGCAACTTTTCTGAAATTTGAAAATAAAATTTTAAACTGCAAAGACACAAACTGCAGGGCCCAAGGCAGGGCCATGATTGTCCATCTAAGAGTTGTTCTGAGGAAGAAAAAAAAAGGTACGATGAAAAATAACTTTACACAACCCCAGCTTTGAATAATTCCGTTTCCAGTATAACAGCCCATTTGTAAATCTGACGTCTGCTCTTTAACTTCATCTAACTGACAAGGAGACAGTAGGAGATGAAGTTAATGGACTTTTTCCACTTGATCTGCTTCTCCGATGGCCTCCTGTCTTGGCCTACAAGGTGGTATTTCGGCAGAGCAAGTAGAAGAGGCTCGAGTGGCATCAGAAAGACCTCTGTCGTGACCAGAGCATCGTCATGGCCAGGTCACCCCCTTGATCTGTGTTGTAACAGTCAACACCACAGAGTAACATGAATGCCTGAGTGGCATGTGTGGAACTTAACAGGACCGTGGTTTTATCTTTTTTTTTTTTAATTTTTAATTTTATTTTTTGGTACTGGGGATTGAACTCAGGAACTTATGCTTATGAGGCAGGCAGTGGAACTCCTAAACTAAATCCCCAAGTAAAAGAGCCATGCTCAGAGCAGCCAGCTGCTGTCACCTAGCACCACATTAGGCATGTTATACCCAAGAATAGATTGTCTAGGTCTGCTGGCAAGTAGAGGTAATCTTAACATAAGAAAAATTCAGGCTCATGTTTTTGTGGCACCAGGTAAAGGAAAGAAACTTGGAGACACAGCATCTCTTACCATCGACCTGATCCAGGTAGAGGCCATGCTGTGTAACTTGTTTGTAAAGCTTGATTTTTGGTCAGCTTCTCTAATATAAAGGAAAAATAAGGCTTTCTCTAATGAGCAGGTTCTAACAAATCAACTCATGAGGCCATTGAGATTTTAGCCTTTCTTGCAGGCATGTTTTCCTCTGCTTTCTGTGGGTGGATGGCTGCCCCCTCTGCAGATGGGTTGTACAAAAAAACAAAACGAAGCAAAAAAAAGCAATTGGCTTGGTGTGCTGCTGCCCCTAGGAGGCAGTGTGTGATCAAAGAGGCCTGGGATCACTGGGATCATAAATCACCCTGTCCTGAGGCCAGTGCTTACATTAACCTACTGGCCCTGGACAACGGACTCTTAGGCAGATCACTGGGGGCTCAGTTCTTTATCTATGTGTGGGGCCTTAACAGTACCCACTATTAAGACTCCGGAGCTGGCACAGTACTATCCACTAAAACTGAACACCAGCTTATAATGAAATCGTTTCTGTCACTCATGCTCCTGAGGCTGGTGAGTGACATCTTCACTGTACTTAGCTCAAAGGAGTGAGTGGATGCGCCAGGGTTCTGGGTGTGAGGTGTTGCCAGCACCGTATCCGGGTCAGCATTTAGTGCTGGTGTTGACTTACCACCACCAGGGCAGCTCTTTACCCCACATTTTCTACAAAGGCTAATCAAGGAGCACAGCTGTGAAATTCAGATCTCTGACAGTCTTTGTGCTAACTTGGAAAATCCATGGTTTGTCCTAATTTGTATTTTCTCAGGTTGAATCCTATGGTTACATTAAACTTGTAGACTCTGCTTACTAGTTCTCTGTAAGCCTGCCGAGTATATAACCGAGTATCTCCCGACCCAGATTAGGCAAGAAACAAACATTCAGGGCTCACGAATCGGGTTAAAGTGATCTAACCTGAAGACGCCACTGCTGGTGGGGACTTTGGAGTTCCGAATTAAGTCTGAGCCTCTGGTTCACAGTTGGAGATTGCTTTTTCAAAACAAAGGGGAAAGACTTGGACCCAGGACATTTTCTGACTTTCATTAACACATCCTTTTTTTGTTGTTGTTGAGACAGAGGAATGTGCCTATGTTTAGAAAGCCTTTCCTAAGACATGAATTGCACCTGTGTGACACAACTTGTTCAAAAGGTTTAAAAGGTCACAACCTCTGCATGGTAGTGTAGCAAACGAGGACAAATTTGTTTTGTTTAGGGTGAATGAAAAATTAAATTTATTAGTTAGAACAGTATTGTGGCATTGCTCCTACTGTTGGTAAAGATTGCAGCCATGAGATGCTTGGCCTACTGTTTGTAAATGATTAGAATTTTAATTGAGAATCCTTTGATTTATAAAAGAAAAACTATACACATTGATAATCATGTTAGTAGGTAACACTTTCTAACAGTGAGTTGGCATTGAGGTAGTTGCTGGAAAATGACTTCATCTTGGGCTGAAATCCTTTCGTTTTCTTGCTGTTTTCCTTTGTGTTTAAGCAAATGAGACCATTTAATGAGGCAGGAGAATTTAGGAGAAGCTTGACTCTGCTTCTAGCTGTGTAACCCTGGAAAGTACTTTCCTGACCCATCTTTCCTCTAAAGTGACCGGAGTCGGACTAGTCATAATTTTCTTTACATCATTGTGGAGGGGTGGGGGGGGGGG
>NW_022900927.1:11565196-11651962 GCF_012274545.1 Fukomys damarensis
CTGATTCTCAGTTATTTTTTTCCCCTTAGTTCTATGGGTGAGGGATGATTTCTGAAACCCAGAAGACACTTAAAAGACAATCCAAGTAGGAACAAAGCAGTGGGTCCTAGGATAGGGAATGCTGCCTGCACACCTTTCTTGCTCCACCCTCCACTCAGGCTACTTTTCATTCAGAGGATCCACTACTTACTTGGCCCGGTCGTGGATTGGCCTGCGGCATTTCACACACAGTAGATACTGCATAACTTTTCAATAAATGCTGGCTTATAATGCAGTTAAATGCTAAGAGTCACCAAGCTGGATTTTATTTTAACCTAATGCTGTATTCAGTTACTGTTTGTTGAAGAAACTCACTGATGTCTAGCTGACTTTGGACCTTCATAAAAACTTGAGGATTTAATGTACTGTATGAGTTAATTGTGCTATTTTGGTGTATAAACCAGGTTTAGTGTCATGATTAGAAGTCTGAAACTTAAGCAGTGTGGCTCAGGGGACCCATTCTCAGCAGGCGGCACAGTCTCAGTAGAAAACTTGCGTAGGAAAGATGGGGAGCTGAGTGAGGTTTCTGCAGCCATTTTTCATGGCGCATGATGGTGAGCCAGGGCAGATGGCCCAGTCCCTAACACTTTATAGCTCCTGTGAATTCATAGCTTGCATTTGTAGGCAAGTTAGGAAGTCAACAAAGCAATTTTCCTGAGTACTTCTCTAGTGAGTTGTATGTATAGAGAGGAACTGAAGTAAACAAGCTTTGATGGCATTTTTTTAAGAACTGAACTGGTAAAAGGCCATTTCCAAACTGGATATAGCCCTGGGTTTTAAGCCCTGGGGATTGGAAGGTGGTGACAGAGTAAATTGACTACTTTCTCTGGGCCCTGCTGGGTGCAAACAAGTGTCCAATAAAAGCCCTTGGCAGACTCAAGGAATTCTTTCTTGTTGGTAAACTGTTTTCTCTTGTCCACAGCAGCCTCAACTGGATGTCCTTCAGTTGAGAAACCTGATTTTTAACTTGATTACTATGCCTTTGGAGATGGAGCCCAAAATGAGCAAGCTGGCCTTTGGGTGTCAGAGAAGTTCCACGTCCGATGACGATTCTGGCTGTGCGCTGGAGGAGTACGCCTGGGTCCCTCCAGGGCTCAGACCGGAGCAGGTGAGGCCACATCATCCCATTGTTTTGTTTTAAGTGATTTAAGACTTCAGAACATTGTTTTAAAAGTACATAAACCAGCTGGATATAGTAGCACACACCTGAAATCCCAGCACTTGGAAGGCTGAGGCAGGACCACCACCACCACAATTTCAAGGCCAGCCTGAACTACGTAGTGAGACCTTGTCTCAGAAAACAAAACCAGAACACAACCAAAACCTACACAGAACAGCACTGCACCACTGGCATACTACCCTCCTCAGTCCTCATGCCTCTTGGGTGGCTTTGAATTTTTACTTTCTAAGGCCCTACTTAGTTTCTCAGTGGCAGGGTCTCTGCCTCATGACCGATGAAATCCAGCGTAATGCACATGCATTTCTTACGTGGCTTTCTACCAAGTCACCCATCACAGAGTGAGTGAAATTAACCTTAAAACTCCAGTGCCAACAAAAAAGTCTTCAAACTTCAGTTTCTAGGCCCATTCTCAGGAGTGCTTTTGCTGTGGAAGACAGATTGAGAGCTAAGAATCCACTGAGAGGGGCCGGGGATTTAGCTCAGCGGTTCGTGGCCTGCCTTGCAAGTGCAAGGACCTGAGTTCAATCCCCGGTACCAAAAAGAAAAAAAAAAAAGAATCCACTGAGGTAGTATTGCCTAGAATTTGACCTTTAATAACTAAAGTCTGTCCCTACATAATCGGGACTGGAAAAACTTAAACGAGTTTATAAAATAATCTATATAAGCCTATTTTTATTTTCCTGATGTCCTTACAATGAATTGGTTGAAAACTGCTGGCAATAGCTATTATTATGAGGCAAAAGCATATTTTGAAAGAAAAGATTGGGTGTGCAGTTGCTTCTGAGCTATGCTGTTTCCTTTGGGGTGGGAACCGAGGAAAGGTGTTCTTCGCCCAGAGTCTCGCACAGTATGTGTGCACACATAGCGGGTATTCGGTGTACACTGTAAAAAGCTTACAGAGCTGACTCGTGGGGGAGGGGCGCAGCGCATTATTCTGACCAACTACTTACTCGAAAGAGCCCCTTCTCACATCTTAGCCTGGATGGGTTAATCACGTGCACTGATCCTGAAGCTGTCAGACAAGTCCAAATTCCTTCATCCGGCCTTTTCTCCTGGAGTCACTTTCATTCCTTCTCATCATTGTAGCATGTAACCTTTGCACTACTCATTAAGAGATGTTCCCTACTTGAAAACAAATACTTAAGTTCTTCTAAGTGAACCAAGTACAGTTCAACATGGCCCCTCTCTAGTTTCCTTGGGAAAACTGACTCCACATATTGGAAAGAGCACCCACGGATGCTAAGAACGCTAATGCATGAGAACCCAACTGGGGAAGAGTCTAAATGTTCAACCAAACAGCTTTTGTCTCTGCAACCTGCAAAATTCCAAGAGCAAATGAAATGTGTTTGTGTGGCTGGATTCTGGAGTGTCCTACAGCCTGTGTGGTGACTGCACAATTCGCCTGGATCCAGGCTGGTCCCTTGGCTGACCCTTGGAAGACTGGCTGAGAAACAATAACATTAAATGTGCATATTTTACGGTACATAGTTTATGATATCCCTAATTGTCACTACAAATTGCATTCCTGAAGAGCACTTTAGCAGCTGGACGCCGGGTTTTCTGCAGGTCTGCAGTTCTGCTGAGCTGGCTCAGCTGGTCTGCTCATTACCTCCTAGTGGCCAAAACCCACACCAAGGGGAAGGTAAAGACCACGTGGGCTAAGAGGTTTGGGTTCTGTGTATTGATGCCATTCTCTTGTATGTCCCTTATGCAGATCCAGCTCTATTTTGCATGCTTGCCAGAGGAAAAGGTTCCTTATGTTAACAGCCCTGGAGAGAAACATCGGATTAAGCAGCTTTTATACCAGTTGCCACCACATGATAATGAGGTAAAATAACGGGAAGAAGGCTGATTAGGAAGAAGCAAGTGCATGATAAGCATTATGATCATTCTCATAAACACCAGGCTCCTGGCTGACTAGGTCCCTCTCTGGCCTTTCTTCACTAAAAATGTGGCCTGAGAACATAGCTTTCCATTCTTGAAGAGAAAGGGCATCACGCAGTAAACCAAACACACGTTGGGTTTTATAGTGTTTGCAGCCACCCACCACTTACCAGGGCGCCAGATTCCTGAGCACCCCCTTCTCCTGCCCCACTGTGGAAGTTTAGCCCAACTTAGAGTTGAGTGTTTGTAGAATGTGGGATGAAAGTAGCAATTAATAAATTTAAATTTTGTTGGGAAAGGTTAATATCTTAGTTCTTTTGTGTTTCTTTCTGATAAAGGTTTAAACACTTGATATTTTAAAAGATTAAACAAGGCTATTTCTTCAGATTGCACTTCGCCTTTGCTACAGAGGCTGCAAGATTTAGGTATGGTGTCATTGTTAAAACTGCAGATTTGTGAGGCAGGCAGCTAAACTTGCTCTTACCTCCTGAACTCTCGAAGACTGCACTCAAGCATGGGACTTCTCCCTTTCTGTGCAGGTGCGGTACTGCCAGTCTTTGAGTGAAGAGGAGAAAAAAGAACTGCAGGTGTTCAGTGCTCAAAGAAAGAAAGAAGCACTTGGAAGAGGAACGATTAAACTTTTGTCCAGGGCAGTGAGGCACGCCATGTGTGAGCAGGTAGGGATGATGTGGGTGGAAATAGGGGTAGGAGTAGAAGACAGATGACACAGGCATGTGTCTTCAAGTCATTCGAGCTTCTGAACAATGACTCATATTTGTAACTGGTTGTGCCGCCGTGTGATGGTGGAATCACTCTGCCTATATGAAAACATCTGATGAAAGCGTGCAGCTAGAGTACACCTAGTATTTTAAAAACGCAGAAACATGATGGCGACATCCAGGTCCTTCCTGCTAGATGTCTGAATGGGAAATGTATCCAGCAGGGGGCTGGCCCAAGAAAGCCGATGTTTGTGTGGGCCGGATGAAACTATACTTGGTGTAGTGTAATTGTCCACTGGAGCATGTTCACTGTGGTTGAGATTCACAATAGTGCAGTATTAAAGAGCTATTTAGTAATTCACAGGAGGAGCCAGAAATAAAAGCTTTCCTGCCAAATTTGGGATTTATGGTAAAGTAGGAAAGGCTGAGAATCCAAAAAGGATGATTCAACAAATCCAATCTGTTCGCAGTGCGGACTGAAGATAAATGGAGGAGAGGTCGCAGTGTTTGCCTCCCGGGCAGGCCCTGGTGTGTGCTGGCACCCGTCCTGCTTTGTCTGCTTCACGTGCAACGAGCTGCTGGTTGACCTCATCTATTTTTATCAGGATGGAAAAATTCACTGTGGCAGGCACCACGCAGAACTGCTCAAGCCACGGTGCTCAGCATGTGACGAGGTAAAAACAGTTCATCCCTTAATGCTGGAAAAATAAGTTGATGGCCAATATTCCACTGTACACATCTAAGCAAATAAGTGTCTCTCCAGGTTTTTATTGTGCATGTGTATTTTAAGATAACCTTGTACTTAGATATAGTGGGATAATACACAACTAATGAGAGGCCAGCAGGTGTTTCTGTGTCTTCCCAAATATGGTGTCCTTAATGAGATGTAGGGGGAAAAACAAGTTACAAAAGTTTGTAGCTGATGAACTTTATTTTTGTTAAATATGGGGGTATACATACTTGTATACACTCAGAAATAGACACGTGGCAAGGTAATAGTGGTCATCTCCTTGAGTGTGGTGATGTGAAAGGACATTTTATTTATTTATTCATTTATTTTTGGGGTACTGGAGATCAAACTCGGGTCCTTTGCAAGGCAGGTGGCGGAACCACTGAGCTAAATCCCCAGCCTTGAAAGGACATTTTAAAGTAACTTTAAACTTAAGAGAAATGTTGAAAAGATACAGAATTCCTGTAACCCCCTCTCCACTTTCCCAGACATGACATCTTACATAACCATGGTGTATGTATCAAACCTAAGACATTTACACTGGTATAAGACCAATGCTGAACTGCAGACTTTATATTTCCCTACTTCTGGTACTAGTGCAAGGTACTCTGTGATATCCTTAGTCTCCTTCAATCATGATAGTAAATTTTCAGATTTTTTTTTTTTTTGAGACAATATACCAACATGTATCCAACCTAGGTTGGCCTCAAACAGGATATTGGCACATTACCGTGCCTGGCTAAATTTTAAATTTTAACTTTCATAGATTTATCTTTTTCAGTAATATGCTATTTGAACACTTTCTTAAAGTAAAGTCCTTACTCTACAGATGTTCACCAGGTGAAATGAAACATTATCTGTCTATACAAGTGCTGTTTTTACAGTTTCACCATCTAACTGATAGCTCTACAGACTTTGTTTTGTTATTAGAACATAAAGACCACTAAACTATTTCAACGTTAATGTGCTCTTTGTGAATTACGCCACCAAAGTGTTATCACACAGCTAAAATAGAACCAAATTTATTACCTCCAATGGACACGTTTATATGTGTTTTCTTCCCACTCCTCAGCACCCCCCCACACACACACCCAGTACTGAGGAATGAACCCAGGGCCTTTGCACTGAGTTACATCCCCAGAACTTTTTTGAGACAGACTCTCACTAAGTCACCAAGATTGGCCTCACACTTAGTATCCTCCTGCAGAATGCTAGGATTACAACATGCGCCACCACACCCAGCTTTTTCAAATACAAGCAAGTAGCTGGGCGTGGTGGTGCATGCCTGTAATCACAGCACTCGGGAGGCTGAGTCAGGAGGATCGCTGTGAGTTCGACCAGCCTGGGCTACATAGTGAGCTCCAGGTCAGTCTCAACTACATAGTGAGACCCTGTCTCAAAACAAACAAACAACAACAAAAAATCAAATTCAAGCAAGCATCTATGTATTTTTTTTCTTTTTTGTATCCTCAGTTTGTGCTCGTTTTGTAGCTAAACCAAATCAGATTTAAGCCTGTAGCTAAGAAACAAGGTTAGCCATATGATTGAAGAGCCAGTGCCAGTGAAAGCTGCCCAGAAAACAAAATTACTTAGTCACTGAAAGACTTCACATTTATTTTTCTTGCACCCTATACATCCATGTTTCCTTTTACAGATAATTTTTGCCGATGAATGCACAGAAGCAGAGGGTCGCCACTGGCACATGAAACACTTCTGCTGCCTGGAGTGTGAGACGGTCCTGGGAGGACAGAGGTACATCATGAAGGATGGCCGCCCCTTCTGCTGTGGCTGCTTTGAGTCTCTCTATGCAGAGTACTGTGAAACCTGCGGGGAGCATATTGGTAAGTCCTCAGCCCAATCACGTAGCTGTTGGTCATTTGCAGTTCACAGCCTTGTTTTTCTACTTTTTTTTTTTTTTTAAAGTTAAGGTATAATTTACATGCAGTGAAATGTATGGATCATAATTGTTTTGGCTTAATGAGTTTTGATGAAAGGATAGAGTCCTTTCTCATTATTTGCCCTGGTGAATGCTCCATCTGTAGATACTGAAAGGCTACTTCTACATGGAGAGATGCTGAGGAGCCCTCTGAGCCTCTGCTCACACACAGCGCCAAGGTCTCACCATGCTAGCCAAGTGCTCTGCCACTGGCCTGTGGCTCCAGCCACACCCTCATCCGCACATCCATGCATAGCTGTGTTTTGTGTGTGTTCTGAATTAAAGCCACTTCATTTATCGTTGATGGATTACACTGAACTAACAGCAACAACACGATCATGTACAATCATAAGGTTATCTCAGACATATCACAGCCTTGCACCTTGGCAGCACTGGCTAGCACTGGGAGCTACCCCAGACAACAAAATTGTCAATAAAAAGCACAAAAATGCAAATAGCATGGTACTGACTAGGCCAGGAGTAGTACACTTGATCCTAGTAAGGAAGATGAAACCAAGGGCAGAGCATTCCCTTTGTCTAGACTCGGCTAGGAATGTGCACATCCACTTGCCAGACCTGGGAATGGCCAGGTAGGTGTTAGGCTTGCTAACTTTCAATGAGTAGGCATATCCACAGACCCACACACCTGTCGAGATCATTTCCATCACTAGAGAGTTCCCTCTTGTCTTATGACCTGTCTTCCTTTGCTCCTTCTAACAGGTGTGGACCATGCGCAGATGACCTATGATGGGCAGCACTGGCATGCCACAGAAGCGTGCTTCTCCTGTGCCCAGTGTAAGGCCTCTCTGCTGGGATGCCCGTTCCTTCCCAAACAAGGTCAGATTTACTGCTCAAAAACCTGCAGCCTTGGAGAAGATATCCACGCCTCCGACTCCTCTGACTCTGCTTTCCAGTCAGCAAGGTCGAGAGACTCCAGAAGAAGTGTCCGGATGGGCAAGAGCAGCAGGTCAGCAGATCAGTGCCGGCAGTCTCTTCTCCTCTCCCCTGCTCTGAACTATAAGTTTCCTGGCCTCTCTGGCAATGCCGATGACACCCTGTCTCGGAAGCTGGATGATTTGAGTCTCTCCAGACAAGGAGCCAGTTTTGCCAATGAGGAATTTTGGAAAGGCAGGGTAGAGCACGAAACCCCTGAAGAACCTGAAGAATGGGCTGAGCATGAAGATTATATGACTCAGCTCCTCCTGAAGTTCGGGGACAAAAGCCTCTTTCAACAGCAGCCCAGTGAGATGGACATTAGAGCCAGTGAGCACTGGATATCTGATAACATGGTTAAAAACACCGCAGAGTTAAAGCAGAATCACCAGAGCCTTGCAAGTAAAAAATACCAGTCTGATATGTACTGGGCTCAGTCACAAGATGGACTGGGCGATTCCGCTTATGGCAGCCACCCAGGCCCCGCCAGTAGCAGGAGGCTCCAGGAGCTGGATCTGGACCATGGTGCCACAGGATACAACCATGACCAGACACAGTGGTATGAGGACTCCCTGGAGTGTCTGTCAGACTTGAAACCAGAACAAAGTGTTCGAGATTCTATGGATTCTCTGGCTTTGTCTAATATCACGGGTAAGTAAGTCATCTGGGGGTTATGGGTTATTTGAAAAAGGAGCCAAAGTTTACTCAAAGAAACTGTAATTGAGGAGGGGTTATTTAAAACTCTAGGCCAAGAGAAAGGAACCACTTCATTTAAATGCCGGACACTACAGCAAAACAAACGTGTGTGTACAGGTGAGTACATATGTAAAAATGTTTTTAGCACAGCCTTTTGAGATAGGGATGATCCCTGAAACAAGACTTATTTTGGATAAGGGAGCATGCAACTGGATTGTAACTGAAAGCTTCTGTGTTCTTTGGATTGTGCTATATGTATTTTAAGGTTTTTAAATTGGCCTGAATACTTAGAAAGTTTGTAACTTTTAAAAATAATTTACTGAATTTCCCTATGGCAAGAGATAACTCAGAAATATATGAGCCTTTTTATTATAAAATACAGCAGTTTATGTTCTCAAAGCACAGTCTTATCAGTTATCCACATTATACTCTTAAAATAATCTTGTGCTGAATATAGTGGCCTGTGTCCCAGGCCTGCTACGAATCTCCTACTTGCCGTTTCTTTATACACAAAAGTATTGCACTTGTGTGTCTAGCTTTATAACCAAACTAATGACACATGGTCCTCATAGACTGTGTTACTGTAACAGCTAGGAAAGGCTTTGGTGTATGCCCGCTGAGAATCACTTTGTGGGCAGTGCAGTGACAAAGAGGCAGGAGAGAAGTCCCTAAGGGGGTTTTAATTAAATATTGAAATTCGAAGTTTTCTTTGAAATGCTTCTATTTGATAGCTGGTCTGTAATTATGTTAAAGTGGAATTGTTGATAACTGTTGATAATCACTATTCTAGGGGCTTCTGTAGATGGAGAAAGCAAACCAAGACCGTCGTTATATTCTCTACAAAACTTCGAGGAGATGGAAGCAGAAGATTGCGAGAAAATGAGCAATATGGGAACTCTGAACTCATCCATGCTGCACAGGAGTGCAGAGTCCCTAAAAAGTCTAAGCTCGGAATTGTGTCCAGAGAAAATCATGCCTGAAGAAAAACCAGTACATCTGCCAGTGCTCAGAAGATCCAAGTCTCAGTCCAGGCCCCAGCAGGTCAAGTTTTCAGACGATGTCATTGACAATGGAAGCTATGACAACATCGAAATCCGGCAGCCTCCAATGAGTGAAAGGACTAGGAGACGGGTCTACCATTTTGACGAGAGGGAGTCTAGGTCTCACCACCATCGCCGCAGGAGAAGTAGAAAGTCCCGCTCTGACAATGCCCTGAATCTTATCACAGAACGAAAATACTCTTCCAAGGACAGACTGAGGCTTTATACCGCTGATAACTATGAGAAATTTATACAGAATAAAAGTGCCCGGGAGATGCAAGCATATATCCAGAACAGTGATCTCTATGGCCAATACACCCACGCCACATCTGACTATGCACTGCAGAACCCCGGAATGAACAGGTTTCTGGGGCTCTATGGGGAGGATGACGACTCCTGGTGTTCCTCTTCCTCCTCCTCTGACTCAGAAGAAGAAGGATATTTTCTTGGTCAACCAATCCCTCAGCCCAGGCCACAGAGATTTGCCTACTATACAGATGACCTTTCTAGTCCAACTTCTGCCCTCCCCACCCCTCAGTTTGGTCAGAGGACAACTAAATCCAAGAAGAAAAAAGGACACAAAGGCAAAAACTGTATTATTTCTTAACTGAGTAGCTATGGAGAGCATTTGTTTAAGCTCAGCCATTACTTGTCAGAATCTTTTTTTTTCTTCCATAGGAAAGTTGCTAAGATAGTTTAAAGTGCTTTCTTTGCCCATGTAAATGAGAACCCTACTGCTGTTTACAGTGTCAAATTAACATTTGAAAGGTGTGATTTCTCCAGTTTACCCTCCTTGGGTGGTGCCAGGTTTAAGGTGACACCTTGTGCCTGTGGCAGGTGCACTACAGTTCCATATAGCTGCTCAGTCTCCAAGAAATGGACATGAGGTGATTGGATGGGGTGTGCATTTTAGCAGATGGAGAGCCCCCGCCACCTTTGTAACACAATAGTGATTGTCATTACGTGAGTCAGGTTGGCTTAGGTCCTGATTGGTCTGTCTTGTGAGGCATGCACATTGTCATAATGACCTAGCTAACACTGGGCATCCTATCATGTTAGGCCAACTTCTCTCCCTTTGGCCCCCATTAGCCAGGTAAACATTGTATTAGCTCCAGCTCCAGATAGGAAAAAAAAAATTGCTATTTATAATGTAGTATTTCATAGACAAGTGTATTACTAATTTAACGGTGCAAATATTAATGTACATACTGTACAGTTCAGATTTTAAAGCTGATATTTTTATATCCCTGAATTGCAAGATGTTTGTTACTCTGCAGTGCTAGACTTAAGGAACCAGAAACAGCATTTATGGATGAAATGATTGCTTGTGTTTTAGTCAGGGCTTATAAGTTTAGACAGTCAAATTTCTATTGCCTAGTGATGGAAAGTTAAATTTTTTTTTTCAATATTAAAAAAGGCTCTGTATGCATGGTGGGGCTCTGTAAATACTCTTAAACTATGGCCCTATTAATTTTACAAGTGTTATTTATGGGTCAAGCAATGTTAACTGTATAGATGTAGAAACAAACAAAAAAAACACATACCCCTGGAATATATGCTAAAAACGCGTAGCAGCTGTCTGAGGGATATGTTTTCTCTGGGCCACGGGGTGGGCTGCCTTTCCCAGCTCAGCTCTAAAGCTACAAGGATCAGCTTGTTGTGGCAGAAGTCTTTGTAGATTTGAAGAGATTATTCCTTTTATCTTTGCCGTTCAGCTAATCTGTTGGCCTTTAAAAGCAGTTTTCAAAACTGGGTTTTCAGGTATTTTTTCTTTTCAAATCTTCAAATTAGAGGATGCTATGCCACTGAGTATTTTAAGTTCCTATGAGGTTCTATCTCGTTCAAGGGAAAATGAGTTGAACTAACAAACACATATTTTGCTATGTGCCATTCTTGCATATATGTCTCAGTCCTAACAGAAGGTCCTGGTGGCATTGAGGGCCTTTTAGGGAGGTATTTAATAAATGCTTAATAAATAACAAATTACCTTTCTGAATACAATTTGTAAACATACCCAGATAACTTTGCTCCTGTGTTCAGGCATGACTCACTCTCTGCGTCCTACCATTACAGACCCTATTTATCAGAGGAGAAAGCTGTCAGTCAGGTCTCAAGGAGGACAGACGTAAATCCAGTAGGAAACCAGCAGGCAGAGACTGGATAGAGTAAGGCTTTGTATCTGAGCTAGAAAGATGATGTTTAGAGCGCCCTATACTTAAAAGTAATTATATCATCCTTTCCCTGGTCTGGTGCTTTGTAAAAAAAGATAACCATGAAAAGAAGTACAAGCACATGATAAAAATTTCAGAAAGGACAAACACTGAAACTTCTCCTTTTCCTCCTCATCCCAAGAAGTAACCACAGCTAATGCATCCTACAGATGCTCAAAAGAATCTGTTTTATTTAAGTGTGTCTCATAAAAATGGCAGGCGGGGGTACAGCTCAGTGGTAGTACGTACTTAGTATGTGCATGGTCCTGGGTTCAATCTCCAGTACCAAAGAGACAGTAAACTATATACATGTTTTGACTTGCTTTGTTTTCTTTATATGTAAACATTCCACCTCATTCTTTCAATGACTGTTGGATACATTACTTTTGGATGCACATCATTATTCATTATTTAGCCAGCCCCTTGGTGGTAAGACTTGAACTTCCTCATTCATACCTTATCCTACAGAGGTGCATGTGTATGTAAGTCAGGAACAAAACAGTTACTGGGACATAGCCAATTTTCCTCTAAAGAAAATTCTGATTTACATTACTACATAATACATAAGAAAACTTTCCTACCACAACCTCACATAATATGAGCAGATTTCTTGGCTTTAAACAAATTCTTAGAAGACTGCTGTAGTGTGTTATTTACAGCAGATGATACTGAGCCTAGAGAAATGCGAGCATAAGCTGCCAGCACTACCCTCAGTAATTTTCAAAAGATTTTTTTTTTGGGGGGGGGTAAATCTGGCAAGTCACCTTAGTGGTTTTCTTCATTTCCTCATATAATGGTCACATAGCTTGCCAAAGGCCTACGGAAATACAGAAATACTACAGTGATAATGTAACCTTCATGCTTTTATGTCCTAGCTCTTAGCAATAAAAGACTACAAAGGGAGAAAAGGCAACGACTGTCTTACTGTTGAGTAAAAAGCATGTAGTAGCTACAAGGTGTGAACAGATCTAGTTAACAAGTGTAAAGTATATCAGTCACCAAATTCCAAAATTTTTTCCAACATAATTATCAAATGTTCCAACACATTTCTCATACAGGAGTGAAGCAGAGCTTTAGGGATGCATTTTCCTCACCACAGAGTAGCCCCTGCCTGAGGCTCTGGAAGGTGCTGGCAAAAATAGAACACCTTTCAGCTCTCGTGAAGAGAAAATAGTTCATTTTATATATGTATTTGCTATTCTCTACTCCGTTCTAGTTCCTGAGTTCAATCTAAAGTACCAGAAGTGAAAGGAGGTATTTGCTATACAACTTTATTGCTTTGACTATAAAGCATGGGCTTAAAATGAGTAAAACTGGACCCAAGACCCAAGTGGCTGATCTCCAGATGGTAGATTAGACTACTGCCATGGAAGAACCAGTGTTGCTCTGTAGACCATCTGCTTTTTCAGGAAAAACCAAGAACCTCCCAGCCTTTAAACGTTACATTTAATTCAAATGATTCTGAAATACTGCTGAACAAAATAAGCCTGCTATCAGCCAGTCTCCAAACTCTGGGTTATGTCGAGAGTCTGAGCAGATTTTTCTAGCCTTAAGAACTATGTAAGGGAGGCACAACTAATTACTGTTTATAGAAATACCTACGACCTTCTTGTCGATGCAGACAGAAGAATAATTAATGGGATCTAAAATGAAAAATTTCACTAAGAGCTTCAGTGCTAGTCACAATTAGGATAGAAATCCTTTGTAATAAGAAAGTCACTAATTATATAGTGAGATTATCTAGCCATTCACTGGATCTATCAGAAGGCGTGTTCCTGTACAGTCACTTGGGTCTTCTGTAAGCTCTCAAACACATAAAGGCTTCTAGGCAAATGACCCTTCAAGGAGAGATGAGCAGGAATAACTTAAATTTTCTACCACTAAACTCGTATTTTGCCAAGATTATAGACTTATAAACCTCACTGGAGGTATAAAATTTAAAGGTGGCTTTCAAAAACAGTTATGGAAGTAAACATGGAAGAAAATACATTGTATATATATACATACACACACACACACACAAACACACACCCACACCCTGACTTGGTCACAGGATTACAGCCTGTTTATTCCATTTGAACAGATCCAACTAACTGTTCAAATATTCCCATTTTAAGATCTGTTTTAGCCACAACTGTTTTTACATCTCTATTGTTTTATGTGTACAAGGTACTGTTACACCAAATTTGGAAGTAACTTGCAACCCACTATCTGGAATCATTTGATTCCAGACCATGTCAACAGTACCATTATGAATACAAAAGTGTGGTTATTTTAATACTATTAAGTTTAGCATTGCAAGATGATTGAACCATTCATACAACTAACACTGAAAGATTACTAGTGTAATACAAACACACTCACCACAAAGTTGGTTTTCAAGGTGATGCAGAACACACCAGATGGGGATTCAGGACATTGGGCTCTTGTTAGCTCACACAGGCTAAGGCTGTGATGGGGTCCACTGTAGTGTGCTAGGCCATCTCACTGGCTTCCTTCTAGCTTCAGAACTCTGGAGACTGAAATGCATCTATCAGGTCAGAAAACAGAAGAGTCTTGTTGTTCAGCATAAAACATTTTCCCTCCTCCGACTCACTCATCAACATACCTGCCTGGCACAGGTTCTTAAGATGCCCACCCTCTTCCATCCCCTTGGCACACAGATCGTAGTTTAAGCAAGTTGGGAACTTTAAAGTGGGTTGTTTAAAAAAAAAAAAAAAAAAGCATTGCTATTTGAGAACCTGAGTAGGTAGAAGGTTAAATAATGAAATAGCAATTTGGGAATGGTTATGTCCCTATCAGTGTACACATATGCTTTGGGTTGGTCTTTTCTTCACTCACTGGTACTTTGGAAACAACACAGAGTATGTGGAGGGCTAAATATTTTCTCCCACGTTGTTTCTCCCCAGTTACCAAAAGGAAAATAGAAATTTTTTTGCCCCTCCATTGTAGAGCCCTGCTTTCAGCAAGCATCTTAAGTCTTGAATCTCTGAACATGGTGAAAGCAAAGCTCAAAAGGTATTAAATGTGTTTAATTAATCTTGGTTCCTAGAACAGAAGCTTAATAACCAGGTTCATGCTACTGAAACAGGTCTTCTCAAAATATATGCTAAATCCTGGTGCAGAAACTGACAGAGACCTGAGTCCCACACTGCACTGAGGTTGCAGGAGCCAAAACTGTCTGCTCCTTGCATCTTGCAGCTGGCTACCCCTTATGTTCCCGGAATAGCTCTAATGCAGAAGTCACAGAAACCATGTGGAAGGTGAAAAGTGAAAAACAAAAATCTACCAAACTACAGTTTGAATTTTTTCAAATGTTTTTTGTAGTTAATTTTATATATAACTCACTAAAGCTGCATTCCACATTAACTACTCAAACAACTAGTCTATATTGGAGTCAAGATTTGAACCTTGTTCTAAATTACCACTAAGTTTTTACTACTTCCAAGAATACTGACCTTAGACTCAAGATTTACATAAAAGCCTGGCCCACCCCATGATGACTATGTACACTTGGATAAGTCATAACTTCCTTTGACTTTGACAGTAAAACAATTTCTCACTGGTTCTGGGTTATATCCTCAGCACTAAGGGTGGAAGGAAAGAATTACACTGGTAAAGAATTACATATGACCATGTTCTGTAAACCACAAAACACCAAAATGGTAGTTCTAACCTTGTTCAGGTAGTGAAGTAAGAAAAATATGTTGCCTCTCAAAATTCTATATACCATTAGACTGAAAACATTTTAATCTATACCCAATACAGTATATACTATATTCTATTAACAGAAAGGTTTCTAAATAGGAAGAAAACTAAAACCTTAATAGTTATGATTTAGCATTAAAACAGCAACGATCTATGGTTAGGAGCTCAAAAAGCAACATGCCATAGAAACAGCCTGTACTTGGAGCTATGTAAATGTGCATTGGGCAAGAACAATAGTTCGTCATCTGTCATTCACATACAGTTTAAAACTCAAAGTCAGTGGGCTGACAAAGTCTTTTACACAGTTTTGTTATCCCTAAATCAGTCAGTACAATGGAAATGCTGGACTGTGCAACCTAATAAGGGCCAACATCAATTAAACCAACCTTTGGTTATCATTTGACAAAAATGAGCAACAGGTTTGAGCAAAACGTGAACTGCTATAACAAGAAACCAAGTAATTTTAAATAATAAAAACATTTATTGTACTCTCATGTAACAGGTTAGCACACAATGTATACATGCAGGAATCCAGGTTCCTTCTATCTTATGGCTCTGAAAAAAGAAAAGCAAGAAAAAGTAAGGTTGCATTGCTATAGCTACCACTATTAGGAAGAGACACATCCAGTATGGGTCCAATCTATGGAATTACAAAGGAGGCATAGCAAGTACTGTCCTTGATAGGCAGTTATGTGATTATCAACTCTTACCTTGGAAAAAATGAGACAACAGATGTTGGTAAAATTACGGATCCACTTCTCAGTCTTTTTTTTTTTTGTTCACTGAATTACACAGCATCAGTGCTCTCAAGAGGTAACATAAAAATGAAAGACACAAAAATATGCACAATCTGTAACCTACCAACCTTGGTTGAGCACGTAGGATGTGGCCATTACTCTCAGGAGCTCCAGGGCCTACACGAGCAGTTACAGATGAGATACCTGGACAGCTTACTGCCCACACCACCAAATGCTCCCTCCAAGAATCCTTAGATGATCAATCAACTCACAAAACTGTAGCTAAAGAACTGTCAATGCCTTCCTTGTAGCAGCTCAGGATGTGAGAGCAAACTGGAGTGAAGTGGAAATCAGTTTCTATTCTGGCAGTGTAGCTGAGTGCTTCCTAAAGAGGATCTGGCCTCCCTTCAAGAGGCTCTGGATGTGTGAACCGGCTCAGGGATAGAAAGTAGCTGGGAGTTATGAGATATCAACCATTTTTTTGGCAAGAATACTAAGTAGGTAATGTTTTCAAATTTCATTCTCAAATAGGGGAGGAAAGTGCTACATGCATTCAACATCCTTCACATTTCACATGTAACCTACTTCTTTCCCTTCCTCTTTTCCAAAGAAGAGAAAATAAAATTGTCACCTCTTTTAAGTTTGTATTTGGGACAAATTACTGCAGAAGATTAACAAGAGAAGAAAAAAGCAAGTTTATTAACATGTATAATGGAAAAAGCAACTCAAAGCAGTGGCTTAGGAGTCTGCCATAAATATTATTTGAAGAATATCAAGTTGCAAAGATGTGACCAGATAACAGAAAAGGAGTCCTAGGGTTCAGAAGTGGGAAAATAGTGCAAACAAATTTATGAAAAGAGAAGGCCATTTCTAAGCTGTTTGTTAAGAACATTTTACTTTTAAGTTTTCAGGCAGGAAAAAGTTGGATATGGGGATAGGTCAAGACTTTCTTGTTGCATCTGTCCAGCTTTTAGGCAAACTTAGTAAAGGCTGTTTACTTCCATTTTGATTGTCTTCAACTGAAGAATCCATATTTTGGAAATATTTTGGTTTCCTTCACCACCTTCATCCTCCATTATCTTGCTAACCAACTTCAGTCACACAAGCTTATACCTTTTCCTATAATTCCATCCTTCTGGACTTCTGATACTTCTCCTTTGCCTGAAAAATCCTATTCCCCTAAGGTTCAAGGGTCACTTCCTTTGTGAAACCACTTTTAAATCGACAAATATAAGTTTCTACAAGCCTCCTAACTGTGCTAAGAACTGGAGATAATAAGACAATATATGGTTCCTGCCCTCTGAGAGGTACTACACAGATGAAGGGTTTAAAATGCTACCATTCTCTGACATGCTGATTCATAATAACACAATTACCAAGGAATATTGTGTCAGGCACCACCTTTACTTGTTTAATTGCTTCTCACATCGAAACCCCTTAAATCAGGAAAACTCTAAGTCACCAAAGTTAACAGTATCAATTCTTAAAACTTTTTCTTTTTAATTCTTAAACTTCTATCATGCTTGAGTAACAAATAAGTAACAAGAAGTAATTCTGGGGCCAGGGATTTAGCTCGGTGGTGTTGCCGCCTGCCTCCCAAGCACAAGGTCCTGAGTTCAATCTCCAGTACCACAAAAAGAAAAAAGTCTGCAGTAGAGAGCAATGAAGTTTACGTTATAGCAAAACACTTAAACCTGGTTAAACAAGAGAAAAGACGATCTATTTAAACTTGGTAGCTTTATTTTGCACTTTGAAAATTCATAAAAAGCTTTACAATATTTGCTTCCCCCGTTGATCATCAAGGTTTTATGGAAAGACAATGAATATTTTATTGCATCAACTGGGTATATGCATAAACAACAAATAATTTACAAACAATTCTCTTCAATCAAGAACATTATGCAAAATACATACTCTCGTACACATCTGAATTTACCTAAAATCAGGCTTTAAAATACATAAAAAAAAAAAAAAAGATTTAACACTGACAAGCCTACCAGAATAATGCTGAAGGCAAGCTATAAACAGCTTTACATGGTGAATGTAATTTGAGGGAACGGAAGAAGAAATTACCAGCTGAACCTACATTTTAAGTTTATGTTAACAAGACTTTTAAATTTTAACAAAATGAACAATTCTTGTTCCTCTGGTAATTTTTCAGGTTTTACTTTTAAACTTGTGACATCTTGACTATAGGAGCTGAAATCCAGGACTAGAATATTTATAGGGGGAAAACACTGGGGATACCTTAAGAATAAAGACTATTCCTACAGTCTGCCTTCACATTAAGACTATCAGAAGTAATATATGGGATTTCATTTGCCTTATGTTTTATAAAATATAAGTATAACATCTCAATGGCAAAAATAAAAATTCAAGATGTTTTCACTTAGGAAACTTTAAGAAAATTAAATGTTGTCCTAAATTAGTTTCTAGATTTGCGAAATGGCATAATACATATTTTGAAGCACAGGATTCATTAAAACTATACAGCTATTTCCACTTTTAATATAATCATACTGTACTCTGGGGTAGCTCTTTAGATAGTATCAAGGGGCCTCTAAAAATAATGCCCAAAGAGTAGAAATGGAAAGACAAGACAAACTGGGTAGCAGTGACAATCATGATTCTTAATGTTTCCTTGGTAACTAATACCACAAAAATTATATTTTGGCTCAGTGCCAGTGGGCTGCCGGAAGTGACTAGGAAATGAAAGGACTCTCTTAATGGTCCCAGTTAGATTCTTAACTAACCCGTGTTTTGTTGTTTGGGTACTGGGGATTGAACTTGGGTCCTTGTGCTTGCAAGGTAGGCACCACCGAGCTAAATCCCTGCCCACTAACCAATGTTTTGATGGCTTACTCATGAAGGACTGCCTACCCGGTCTGCGCAGTACAGGGTACTGTGCTGGACTTACTGTCTACCCCCCCACCCTTTTTAGGTTTTGTTTTGTTTGTTTTTTTTGTTTTTTTGTTTTATTTTGTTTGAGACAAGGTCTTGCTATGTAGTTCAGACTGGCCTCCAAGTCACTATGTAGCCAAGGATGACCTCACAGTAATCCTGCTGTCTCAGCCTCCCAAGTGCTGGGATTATAGGTATGAGCCACCACAGCCAGCCCTTACTGCCTATTTTTGTTGTGTTTTTTCAAGAACATTAGGTAAGACTATGTACCTCTCAAAGTCAGCAGAACAAAGAACTCATAAGATCACAAAGTAACAACAAAAATCTGTAAATGATTTCATTCTAAGCATTGTTTTACTTATTTCTGAGTACAGAGTATGGGCTTATAAAAATAAAACTCCAGTAGTCATATATTTTAAATTTTTCCTCAATTGATCAAAAAGGTTTTCAAACGATATCAACTTTAAAATATTCACCTTCCATCTCAAATTACCCCTTCTATTAGTCTTTCACATGAAACTAAAATGTCAGGATGGTTAAGAGCTTTAGGAGTTATTTTAATAGAAGGGACATACTGAGTACATTTACTAAGAAAAGAGGTCATATTCTGATGCCTTTCAGAGATTTTGAGTGGTCTGTTTTATCAATGAATGAGAATTATACGCAAAGCAAATACCCTCTAAGATACCACAGAATTCACTTTATAATATTACTTTGGCATATTAAAACTAATGAAGCCTAAGACAAGCAAGCGACAAGTTAATAAAAATCACAACTCAGAATTCCAATATCTCCACATGGTATCATTCACTATGAAATGCCAAAAGACTAATGTTTAAGTGGATCTCTAACCTGTACGCTACACACATGACTAAACCAATCACACTCTTGGGGGCTTATGGAACATGAGTAAGTATAGAAAACTGCTCTCCAGGACTGCTTCTTTAAAGCTTAAACAATTAACTTACCATCATTTGAAAGATGAATATGGATTAGGAGGTTCCTACTTGAAGAAAAAATTCTAATTAAAATATTTTAAACAGACAATGTTAGACGTTTATTTGATAATGAAAACTCATAAAGTATTTCTCTTCATCACAAAAATTCCATATATTAAGGATTTACACAATCCAGGGGAAAAAAATCTAGGAACATTTATTTGCTTGAGCACTAAAAAGGCTCTCCAAAATCTTGAGTAGACGTATCATACTCTGCAATGAAATGCTTGAGTTCTTCAACACACCGCTCGCCTATTTCATGTAAATTCTGCCTCAGTGCAAACTGTATAGACTTTTCTAGGGAAGGATCTTTTTCAATCAACATTTTCACCACCATCCCGAAAGTTTCGCAGTCTTGTCGGTAAACCTAGAATGGTGAAACACATTCTGGTTAGCTGAGAGTAAAAATAATTAGCCAATCACTTAGCTAACTTGAGTTGGAATAAAATGCTTAACTGAAAGGGAGACACAGTAAGACAGGTGAATTTCTATAATGTCTTTGCTGCCAGAAGCCATTCACACCTCTCTCAGATATTCACTGCCAACCTGAGTGAGTACAAAAACACAAACACCCCATCACCTCTTTGGGCTGTGGGGTGGCATTTGTCAGCACTGTGCTGGGAGGTCTAGTTAAGGATAGCAAGCTAGAGAAGTGGTGAGAATGACAGCTAGGCAGGACACATAAACGACTTTGTTCATTTTTTTGTCTGGAAAAAAAAAGTTTTGGAGGCCCTAACTTTAGATTCTCTGCTTGAATCGAGACCAGATGACAAATTCAAAATTGTCTGGTACACAACAAACAATTACAAGAATGTTGAAGGGGCTGAAGGTGCAGCTCAGTGGCAAAGCACTTGCCTAGCAAATAGATCCTGCGTTTATTCTTCATCACCACAGAAAAAAGCAGGCAAACAGAATGCCAAGTGTCCATGTGGGGGAAAATCTTTTTTGTTAAAAATATTTAACCACAGGTAAGGTCATCAGGTAGGGCTAAGATCAAAACAGCAAGTTAAACACACATGTACATATATACACCTGTGATATATATAAAGGCACACAATATATGCCTTCAGCATGCATTTCTACTTCAGAGTATATATTTTATTTCAAAATGTGTATTTAATTTTTATCATTTTTACCTCCTGTCCCAAACTATATTTCTTCCACACTAAATGTCATTTTCTTAAATTGTAATCACAAAACTCACTTTAGATTTCTGTGCTATTTTTGGACTCAATGTGTTTAAGGAAAAATATACGGGATCTCCATAAACATTATGTGAAATACAAATCATCTGCTTTAAAAACCTATTACATTAACTTTTATTTTTCAAATGTAACAGTAACAATGTTATTTAATCTCTAAAAAATATTTTATTCATCCTGAAACAATTAATTCAGTAATATGAGCTGGGGAATTAGCTCAGTGGCACTGTGCCTACCTTGTAAATGCCTGAGTTCAATGCCCAGCACCAAAAAAAAAAAAAAAAAAAAAATCGGTAATCTGAGATCCAGCTGGGCTTACAATAGTTTTCATTTCTCAATAATCACTGCTACTTGTGGTGGCTGTAAAATTTATTTTTATTGCTTAAAAATGGCTATTTGAAGATTTCAATTTTGATTCCCAGCGCTTTAGGCTACTAAGTTTTATGAAATTCAATTCAGCAATCCTGAAAAATTTACAAGTCCCAAGGAAATTTAAAGGATAAGTTCTTCAAATGACACAGAAATTATAGTATTTAAAAACCTTAGCTGCCTTCTCAGCAACATACACATTCTTTTTAAATAGTGATAAGACTTACTCATAATAGCTATTATATTTAATTCAGTAATGTAAACCAACTATTTCAGTTTATCCTCAAGTTTACATGACCCAGAACTGCTATTAGTATTCCGATAAACCACCTTCAGAAACAGTATACCATTCATATCATATGAAGCCAAGGCAACAGAACATACCATAATGAGCTAACAAAGCGACCAAGTCAAGCCCTGCAGTTTGTGGGGGGGAAAACCAGAACCATGATATTTCACAGTGTTAGAGGAGGTAAATTCCTTACCAAACCAGTTAGCCCACATAATAACAGCATTATACCACCCCCACAGGCCTCAGCAGACCACTTTGTGGGTGGCCTAAATTTTATAAGCTTTCTTTATAACAGATGTACTAGATGAGGATAATGTTACACTGAGAATTAACCTGCAAATTCTTTAATATAAATCTGCTTTTTACTCAAACTAACTCTTCATTAAGCCTGTTTACAGAAAATAAAAAATGCTACAGATTTGCATGCTGGAGAACCAAAATAAAATTTTCATACATTTACTTAAACTGTGAACTACTGTCACTCTCGTGACAAGATACTACAAACATTTGCAGTTTTTATTATGCTGATTTCAACTAAAAGTCGTTTTAAAATTATTCACTGGAAATAGACACATTTTTGTACAGTGGCTGACAAGAACAACCAGAACTATTAAAAGCAATATAATCAACGAGAGGGAAAATGTTCTAAAAAACCTTTAAAATGTCCTGGCTGGGCATCAGACAGGAAATAATTAGTTTTTGTGAGGAAGACCTCACCCACTAACATTTTATAAATACAACTGCAAACTGTCAGAAACCTATTTCCGAAATCTGTTCCACAGTATATTCAATCCCAAGCAGGAAGGGTGTAGTTATCTGTAGGAGTATTTGTTTGCTTATGGTCCCTAGCTGGGAAGTGCATTAATAATCTCCACATTTGCTATCTACAGGCCACACAGGAAGATTTTTTGTTTTTGTTGTTTGTTGTTATTGCTGTTTTTCTTGCACTTGGACCTCATCAAAATGGGAGAGGTTAAAGTATGGGTGGGGTCCATAACTACAAAGAAACTTAGTGATTTTACATACTCCTTTACTGCAGTCACCAGTGTTAAATTCTCACAAAAGTACTTCTAGGAATAAAGGAATAGGATAAAATAAACCAAACCATCAAGGCATTTCACTATTAATTGTGCTTTCAGATGACTAGAAGAGAATCTGGCAAAACAGAACCAATGGTAGCCAAGCAATGGTGGCACAGGCCTGTAATTCCAGCACTCAGGAGGCTGAGGCAGGAGGTCTGCCACCAGAGTTCAAGGCCAGGCTGGCCTACATAGTGAGTTCAAGACCAGCCTGAACTACACAGAGAGAACCTGTCTCTACAAAACCAACCCAAACACAACAAATCAATGGCAAATTTTCTGTATTTAAAACAATTATTAGGTACATAAAATCTCTCAAATATGTCACTTTTGCTCCTTACAAGAAACCAAAATGAAAGTGAATGAGAAAATTCATTTTAGATAAATCATATTTAACACACATTATAATTTGGGAAGAGTAGCCTGAAGGAAAGGTGGAGATCACAGTCATACTGTAATGTGTATGTTAAAGATAAGGCTATTTATCAAATATGAATTATTGATGTCTCACCATTTCATATAATTTCATTTATCTGAACTCATTTGATTCAAATACTACATGTCCTGCTTCAGAATGCTAATGCCCTAGGCAGACAGAGAAACACAGACAATTAAAATACAGCATAGCTAAGACATTTAGATGTGTGGTAGGAAAGGCAGAAAGAATAGAAAAGTGTTTCCAAAGATTGAGTTTACTGAATTTCAAACTTACAGCCAAATAAATACCTTAAGTCCACCTCCAAGATGTCCATATCCTAATCCCTGGAACCTGTGATTACTTTATTTTACTGGGCAGATGTGATTTTATATGGGGGGATAACCCTGTATTACTAGGTGGATCAAGGTAATGAGAATCTTTCAAAGAGGAGCAATATACCAAAGGTTGAGTGATGACCTTAAAGATGGAGGAAGGAGCTATAAAGCCAAGGGAGTAGGAGCCTCTGGAAATTAGAAAATGCAAGGTAACAAATTCTCTCTGGAGTCTTCAAAGAAAGTACAGCCCTGCAGACACTCTCATTTGGATCCAATACAACTTACTCGGGCCTACACATACTTTGCAAGTTCAGTTGAAACAGTCACTAAGTTAGATCACTATGGGCCATAAAACACACCTTGAAAAATTTATTACAAGTATGCTCTCAGACAAAAATGGGATTAAATAAAAAATTAACAACAAAAGCTAGCTGAAGAACCCCAAAATATTTAGGGATGAAACATCCTGCTAAACAATACACGGGTCAAACAAATCTCAAGAGAAATATATGGAGTATCATAAAAATAGTAAAGAAAAAGTTATAGTGTTAAATATACGTGTGTGTGTGTGTGTGCGTATGAGATACAAAATTAATAACCTAAGAAACTAGAAAAAGACCAAATGAAATCAGAGCAAGCAGAGGGAAAAATTAAGATGAAAAATGAAATTAAAAACAGGAAATTAATAATTGATGTAAACAAAAATTGAATTCTTTGAAAAGATCAAAAAAATTTATAAATCTCTAATCTAGATAACCAAGCAAAAAAGGAGAGAAGTAAATTATTAACTTGTAATCACATGGATATCAAAGGGATAATAATTAATGAATATGGTAAACTCTATGCCCAATAATTTGGTAGATAAAATAGACCATTTCCTTAAAAGACATGACCTATAAAAGCTCATAAAGAGAAACAAACCAAGAACTAAATCCACTAAAGAAATTGATTCAAAAATTAATTTTAAAAAAAGAAAACATCAGAATCAGATGGTTTTACTGTCAGATTTTACCAATACGTAAAGAATGAAAATATCAGTGGATTAAAGAAAAAAACCACAGCTAGGGTTGGTGGCACATGCCTCTAATACAGGCCTTCTGGGAGTAGAATCAGGAAGATCAGAAGCCTGAGCCCAACCGGGGCACCACAGCAACTTAGTAAGATCCTGTCTCAAATGTTTAGAAAAAAGGGGTAGGGTAGGGTAGGGTGAGGGTGGGGATGGGCTGGCAATGCTGCTCTGGGCAATGGCCCCAAGTTCAATCCCCAAAGAAAACGCATTTGATGAGATCAACACCCATTCTCCACCACCACCACCATTATCATCTATACAAAGTAGAAACAGGAAGTTTACCAAATTGACAGATCTATCAAAAAACCTTACAGCTAACATCACAAGGAAAAAATAAATGGTTTCCCCCTAGGATGTGGAATGGGACAAAGTATGCCCCTAACTACTTCTATTCAACCAAACCGCACTGGGAGTCCTAGCTAATGCAAGCAAACACAGAAGGAAGAAATAAAACATTTTGTAAAGTATTACTTGTTGCTAGTTAAATGGTGTTATCTTTTAATTTCAAATTCTAATTGTTGCTTATATATAGGAAAGCAACTAAACGGGTGTGTTAACTTACATGCTGCAACTCTGCCATGATCACTTATTAGTTGCAAAAAAGTCATGGGCATTTTATTGCTTTTGGTCAATTTTAGATTTTCTAGAGGTAATTGTATTATCTGTGAGCTAAGTTGTATTTTTATAGATCTATATAAGGAAAACTATAAACTGCTGATGAAAGAAATAAAAGATATGAAATTCTATGTTCATAACAGGAAAATTCTGTATTATTAAAATGCAAGTTTTTCCCAACTTGATCTATAAATGCACCATGCACCAAAAATTCTAGTAATTAATTTTTTGGATACTGACAAATAAATTAGTTCTATAGGTTCTATAGTTTACACACAAAGGTAAAACCCAGAATACTGAAGAAAAAGGATAAAGTAGAAAAAAATGAGTTATCAAGCTACAAAGACCCATATGAAGGAAACAAAATTGATAAAATGAAGTCAATGATTCCATCTACATGACATGCTGTAAAGGCAAAACTATTAAAAAAAGAGTGGCTGAAAAAAAAAATAATTAAAAAAAAAGAGTGGCTGTAAAGGGGCAGCAAGGAGGACAACTACAGGAAACACAGGACATTTCCAGAATGTGCAACCACACTGTCCGACAGTCTATACTATGGTACTGAAGAATACAGTATACGACTGTCAATATCCATAGAACCATAGGACAAAACAATGAATTTGAAACTGGGCATGGTGGCACTCGATGTAATCCCAGCACCCTGGGAGGCTGAGGGAGGACAACTACAAATTCAAGACCAAGCTGGCCAATTTAGTAACTTAATGAGACCTTATCTCAAAATTTTAAAAAAGGGCTAAAGTCAATCCTAAAGTAAACTATGAACTTTAGTTAGCAATCTGTCAGTCCCAATTCATCAAATGCAAGAAATATGCCAGTTAGGCAAAACGTTAATGATAGTGGCAACTTCAAGGAGGAAGTACCTGGGAACTTCATATTTTTGTAATTTTTCTGCAAACAAAAAATTGCTCTTAAAATTAAATAAACTGATTAACAAGTGTGAGAAGTTCTTAAATTCTGTGTCTGTTTCAGTGCTTTTACTTGACTAAGTTGCTATAAAGATTAAATGAGATAATACAGCACAAACACAGTGCCTGTTATATCAGAACCTTCCATGTCAGATACAGTGGTGGAGATGGAAAGAGGAAAAACAACTCTTGTGGGTGTGTGTGTATTTGTGTACTGCAGGTTAAACCCAGGGCCTTGCACCTGCTAAATACATACTCTATAACTGAGCCACATCCTTAGCTTCTTCTTACTTTGTCTAGAGAAACAAGGCTTGTAAGGGCGCGGGGAGATGTTAGAGCTAAGTTCTTTCTAGGAAAGCATGAAAAAGAAAAAGGAAATGGTGTTTGGGAAATTTAAGTGGCATGGCATAACTAGAGCACACAGTATGCTCACTTTCAAAGGACATAATGATTGGGGAAATTTAAGTGGCATGGCATAACTAGAGCACACAGTATGCTCACTTTCAAAGGACATAATGGAGAGCTTTCTTTCAAGTTTAGACCTCAACCTATAAATAAGAAATTAGCAAGCAGTATTATAAGGAGGAACTGGAGCCTACTGGCTCTATATGGGAAGAAAAATGCCCATGAATCAATATTTACATGAGAGCCAAGACAATGAATGTGACATGAGATACTGTACTAGAGAAAGATGGAATTAGTACAGACATGACAATGTGAACAGTGACAGTTGGAAGCTTTTATACTTTTATGTAGTATTTTAAATGCGGAAATAATGAGTGTGGAGATAAGTCCAGTACTAAACAAATCATATGAGGCAGACAGGAATAACCAACAACAGGAAATTGAGTATAAGTCTGGGCTTCTGGAGAAATAAGAAAGAGCAGGAAAAGGGAGGATCAATCTTCATCACTAATCAGTTGTCAGCATGGGAGTTTCTCGAAGGAATTAAGTTCTTTCCCCAAAGAGTAGATATGCCATAAGCCAAAGAGAGATGTGAGTGGTAAATAAAGCTATCAATACTAGGCACAGAAGAGACAAGAGAAACTAAAAGGTGGAGGTGAAGGTACAGCTGCTGAAGAAAGGGTTTGTAAAACAAGAAGACAGCCATTTGAATGCCAGAAGAGATCAAAGAGGCTGATAACCAAAATGTGTTGACTAGATTTAGGAAGTAGGAGGCAAATGGTTGACCTTAAGAACAGTTTGGTTGGACTATAGAGCTGTGCTGTCCAATACAGTAGCAATTAGCCATATATGACTATTTATACCTTAATACAATTAAATACACCCCATGCAGATGTAAAACATTTCCAGTATTGTAGGAACTGTATCGAGTAGGGCTATTAGAAAGGGCATGAGTGAAAAGAACTTCAGTAAAGATGCAGAACTAAGTGTTGACTGACCTGGTAAATTAAACAATACATATTTGTAACTAATCATTAAAGTAGGAAATAAAAGCTAACCACTTTTAAAGGGAAGTTGTGAAATATCACTAGTATCTGTAAGACGTTCTACAACCTTTTGATGAGAGACAGATAAAAATGTGAAGTTAAAAAAAGAAACTCCAACTGGGGTATCATATATAAGAAAACATTCATAATGTCTAATGTGTTGATGAGACTGGGAAAAAAGTGGTAGCATACTGATGTTAAATACTGGAGATCATTTAAAACCCTTTAAATTGGGTCTATAAAAATGCAGAAGGTGTCAAAACTATTGTAATTGCCATTGCCCTTGGTATATATTAATAGACAAAGCTATCTTTTAGAGTTCCTCGTCAGAGCTGCAGCCCATTGGTTCTTAAATTCACAGCTCCTAAAGAAGCCTCGTGGTTGCTAAGGAATGCGTAGCTGTAACCAGGAGAGCAAAATGGAACTTGTAAGAGAAATTTTTTTTTCCTTTAGAGTCAAACTGCTTCTTCAGACTTCCTCAGGCCTAGGAAGCAAACTGCCCCCTCCTCTTCCCCTCAGTTCAGAAGGAACAGAATGTACACCAGGAGGCCGGAGGTCAGGACTCCTTCCCACAGTGAAAGAGTGAGTGAAAGAGCTGGGAGAGATGAAATGAGCCTTGGAGTCTACTGCCTCACTGTATTCTCTCTTCTGCCCCTTAGCCTTGCACACATGGACACAGTGAGATGGTGACTGGTGGGGAAATCAGGTCTCTGCTTCTACTCAGAGCTACCTTTGAATAAAGCCTTTTTCTACTTTACTATACACCGCCTCCCATGGTTCATTGGGAGCTCTGATAACTTGAGCAGCAGGTAACATTATGAACACATGGATTAGCTCTCAACCACTTATACTCAGGTTTTTTTTTTGATACTGCTGATCAAACTCCAGACCTTGAGCTTGCAGGGCAGGCAGGCGTCAACTACTTGTATACAATGTGGGTAAAAGTACCTCATTCACATAAATGGTAACTGAAAAATTAATGGTAAAGTAGGTAAATGCAAAATGCCTTAGCAATTTAGAACTTTCATACAGATCAATGTATAAATTTATAAGATCAAACCAAGGATTAACTTATTTTTTACCTTTCTTAGCTTATTCTTTCCATCATAATAGACAAAAAGAAATGAAACAATTCCAGTCTCCGGCCTTTATTTACCAAAACCAGACTCCACAAAGTTTAAAAGCAAAATTTGAACAAATCTCAAATTAATACTGATTAAAAATTTCCCAAGAAATATGAACAGTAAGATCCATTTGTATACATTTTTAAAATGGCAGCTTAGTTTAAGGGTGTATGCATGTATATTAGCAATACGAAAGTATACATAAAAGTGATATGTCTGAGGGTATGTATAATACTTGCCTAGCATGCCTACATCCCGGGTTCAATCCCCAGCACTGCAAAACAAACAAATAAACAAAGAACAATAGTACTGAGAAGGGAAGGGGTTAGGTGAGATCTTATAGGGGCTTTACCTTTATCTGTAATATTTTATTTGTTTAAGGAGAGAGGAAGGCCACAATATTAAACTCTAGGAAATGACAGGCATGTACAGGGGTGAAGAGTACTGAGATTTGCAATGTACTTTGACGTGTACTGAAAACTAAGATAAGCCAGGATTCAGGGTGCATTCCTATAATCCCAGAATTTGGGATTGTCAGTTCAAGAGGCCAGTTTAGGCTACTTAGTGAGTTCAGGCCAGCCTGGGTTGCATAGCCAGGCCTTGTCTCAAAACACCAAAAACAAACAAAGAATGGATGAACAGAGAGAACGCACAGTCAGCCAGTCCTCTTTCCCCGTAGGGTCCATGTTCAAGGCAAGTTAAAAATACTCCAGGGTGTATGTTAAAAACAATGTGTCTGTACTGAATATGTTTAGACTTTATTTTTGCCATTATTCCTTAAATGCAGAGTAACAACTATTTACACAGTATTTACATCACATTAAGTATGATAAGTAATCTAGAGATGAGTTAATGCATACAGAAGCTGTGTATGGGTTACAGGCAGACACTATGAGAATTTACACAAGGCACTTTAACATTTGAGGATTTTGGATCAGAAGGGCTCCTGGCACCAACATCCCTCTGATACGAAGGGAAGTGTGTGTGAGGAAAACCCAACTGATTTTCTTCTCCACTGTACTCTCACTCACAACACTCAGGCTGCACCCATCCGCTTCACATATCAACTGCATGGCAGAGAGCTGGTGTTCAAATTCAAACCCCACATGTCAGTTAAAGGCTCAGTCCCAGAAAACTGCCACCTCAATGCTGAAGCCAAATGCTGGGTGCAGGCCACCAGAAATTCTCACAGGCTCAGGTTTGATCATTTGCTGGAGACGGCTCCCAGAAAGCGCCGTACTCATGCATGAATATTTGTTGCAGAGTGCAATCCAGGAACAGCTAAAGGCAGTGACACAGGCAAGGTACAAGGGAAGCGGCATGCCACCTCCATGCCCTATTTGGCACTTCACCTTCCTAGCACTTCTCGTAGTGAGCCACAAGTTGTGCTCTTGGATTTTCATGAAGGATTTGTTATTTAAGTATGTTTAAATCATGGGTCTTTAGTGATCAACTCTGCCTTCGGCCCTTTACCCCTCTCCAGGTGGAAAGGTGTGGCTCAAAGTTCCAACTTCTTGTGACAAGGCTAGTTCCCCTGACAACCAGCCCCACCTCGAGGTGCTCCAGAAGTCCAGGACACCAGTGACCTAAGGAACACACCGAAGATGTTTATCACCTCAAACATTTAGAGGATTTCAGGAGCTCTAGCACAGAGCAGGTCATGCCCTGCTGAGTTTTGTAGCTCTCCCCTATGCTGTGCTCTGAGAGGCCCCACTTTACAAAGCAACAGTTTGCTCCGCCTGACTACAAACTCAGAGGTAGAATAACTTGGTAACTTGTCTATACAAACAGACAAAAACCAGATGTTACACACACCAAGCTTATTGGAGAAAACAACCCTCTGCTACACAACAGAATCATAAAGCATAAAATGAAAATATATTAATCCTGCTAATAAAAAACTGCCACCTGTAAACTTACCAAATTAAATCAGGGGCATATGGACACATAACAAAGAAAACCAGGCCTGTGCACTTATGGACACACCAAACCAAATGATGCAGCCCTCACCTGGACCATAAAAGGAACACTAAACACTGAACCATTGTAATCTTCTCAGACTTACAGACAGAGAAGTTAGATAGAATTATTACAAGCAGTCAGATAGGGTTAGGCCTTCAATAGAGTCAGGACAAAGATGAAACACACAACTCTGGCTAGAGATACATCTGTTAGAGATGAGGCCTCAAGGCAAGGATGAAATGACCAGGCCTGCATACTTTCTCATAAGACAAACACTGAGGGCTGGGGATTTAGCTCAGTGGTTCTGCTGCCTGCCTCGCAAGTGTAAGGTCCCAAATTTGATCCCCGGTATAGGGGGAAAAAAAACTGGGCCTAATCAAGTCTAGGTAGACATCAGTCACCCCAGGGGATGACCAAAGACCTCTGGACCAATCATTTCCTAGAAGTAGTCTTTGTTCTTTCCATGCACACTTGTTACAGGACTTGTTTTGCAATCTGAACACTATTACCTAAGTGACTATACTTGTAACCTTACTGGTTAATTATAGCTATAATCCACATTGTACCCACATGGGTTTTGCTCTCTTCTCTGCAAAGTGGGGCCCCCTCCTCTGGTCCTCCTTCCTGCCTCTCATGAGCAATCTTCTCAACAAATTTCCTACTCTTAACCTCTGTTGTTCTGATTCTTCAATTTTAGAGAATAAGAACTCACCATATCAGACATCTAACAGATTAGGATATACAATATTTTCCTTTTTTTGTTTTGTTTTTTTGTTTTTTGAGACAGGGTCTCACTATGTAGTTGAGACTGACCTGGAACTCACTACGTAGCCCAGGCTGGTCTCGAACTCACAGCAATCCTCCTGCCTCATCCTCCTGAGTGCTGGGATTACAGGCGTGCCCCACCACACCTGGCTTGAGATATAATATTTTCATATTTCATCTCCTGTATCAAGACTACCTGATGAACACTACCCAAGGTCAACAAGCCTTGGGCCCCAGATTGAGCTTGGCTCAATCACCCTGTCTGACAACTAGAACTGCCTGCATCCAGACTCAGACCTTGAACCAACCCAGCTCTTGCTAAGGCCGGAGATGCTTGAAGAAGCTCTGCCTGATCTGTAACCTTGTAAGCAATCTACAGGGACTTTCACATTTCTATAGACTGTCACAGTTCTAGTTCTGCCTCTTTAAATCCTGCAGCACTGATAGCCTTTGCTGAGCTATCTTTAACCTATGTATTATCGTGTGAAATATGACATGTGACTTGAGGGCTACAGATATTAGTAATTAAGACTCCAATAAATGTACCTGTGATTGGCTGGCTTACCAGCTATGACACAAATCTTGAATACTCAGCCATGTAAGACAAAGGAAACCAATACAGCTTATAATTTTATTGTTATTCAATAAATTCTGACACTAAGTAAGACACAAACATACTACCTTACTGTTACTGCACACAACAACTTTCTGACAGGAACAAAGACAAAATATGTATTTCTTATTGTACCCAGAAATGGACAGATAAGTAATAAAAGAAAGGGGTATGCATATGTCTGTATAAGTCCTTCAATTTCCCTTACATCTGAAAAATTTCATAACAAAATATTATGGGTAAAGTGAGGTCTAAAGCAAACAAGGCACAGTAGTGAATACATGGGTCTGATCGCCTGAGTGCATAAATACAGATGGATCCTTACTTGGCTATGACTCAGGAAGAAGAGCTTTACATCTTCTCTCAGTGTGGCTAAGATTGAGATGACTCTGTAAATGTGAATAACGGGAATGATGGACAAATGTGACTGCCAGGCACTAGAACTCTCACGCTATGTACAAGACATTAGCCCTGCGCAAGGAAATTACATCCTACTAAAACGAACAGTATGCTGTAAGAAGCCATAAAACAGAGAAGAATATACTAAATGCCAGAAGTGAAATGCAAAATATTACAGTGACTTCAAAGAAAAGGGGGTGGGGAGGGCAAACGCCCTGAAGTAGTGTTGGCTGCTCCAGGTAACACCATGGAGCATGTGAACAGTGATGAACCCTACAATACAGAGAAGTTTCTGAAATGATGTCTTAAAACAGGCTGAAATCAAAGTGAAGCTAGATTTAAACAGGTAAGGTAAGGATCAAATGTTTAAGGCTTGAAAAAAAACTGCTAAGATGCAAAAACTACATAATAATGCCAAATCTAATGGAAAATAAATACTCATAATGAATACAAGATAAGCAATATTATTTTAATGTGGCTTTTATATTTTTATGACAGGATAATAAAGAATTCGCTTGGCAAAGGATTAACTTGGGTATTTTCTCCTCGTAATGTCTAAAATATCCACCAAAATGAAACAACAGTTTAAAATGGCAATTCGTGGGCTGGGGATTTGGTTCAGTGGTTCTGTGCCTGCCTTGCAAGCGCAAGGGCCTCTCAGTTCAATCCCCAGTACCAAAAATAAAAAAGGGCAATTCAGCTCTTTGAAAGGTCACTTAGGTAAAATCCTTATGTGTAGAATGAATTGATTTTTATAAACAACTATTTCTAACAGGAGAAATGCGACTTGTGCAACAATTAAAATGAAGTTGCTAGGTATGGCAGCGCATGCCTGTAATCATAGCACTCAGGAGGCTAAGGCAGAAGGATTGCTTCAAGTTCAAGGTCAGAATGGGCTACATAGTGAGTTCAAGACCACTCTGGGCTACATAGTGAGACCTTATCTCAAAAACATACAGCAAGGACACGAGTTCAATCCCCAGTACCAAAACAAACAAAACACAACAACAACAAAACATACAAAACATGAAGCTAATGAGTACACCACCAAAAGAAAAACCTCACAGTTTGAACTAGATAGCCAAAAAATAAAAATAAAATAAAATAAATTATTTTCAACGGTTTTTGATTTATTCTTTTCTTCCTAAAATTTTTTCTTATTGCATATTGGTTATATAGATTAACAGGTTTCACTGTGGCAGATTTGTACATGAACATAACTTTCAAATCTGTAGAATTTCACAGAAAAATTTTAACTGCTTGAGGTAGTTCAGCCTGCAAAATGATTTAACATTATCAATCAAAAATGTAATGTTGCAGGGCCGGGGATATTCAGCTCAGTGGTTCTGCTGCCTGCCTTGCAAGCGTAAGAACCCAAGTTCGATCCCCGGTACCAAAAAAAAAAAAAAAAAAAAAAAAAAAAAAAAAAAGCAATGTTGTAATTGTACAAAAGGTCCCTTTATAGATCTAAGGCTAAACTAATTAAATAAAAAGTTTATTATGGCTTGTGTCTAGATATCCCCCAAAGCCTCGCGTGATCATAGGTGAACCATCTCTGAGGTGGCTGGATCTAAACTGTGTAAGAATGGGATCAAGAGTGTAATGCTGCAATCAAGGATGTATGATTACTAAACAAGTCCACTGATTGGTCTGACACAGTTCTGGGTGTGGATAATGGGAAGGCCCACCCTGGGTACGAGTGCTACCCATACTGCCCACACTATGGGTTCAACAGACTATATAAAGGACAAAAATGGTTGCTGTGGCTTGCTGCTTTGCTGCCTTCTGCCTGCCACATCATTAACTGTTTCTTCTCTGCCCTCTGCCATGCCACCCTGCCTTAGAGCCAGCCAACTATGGACTAAAATCTCTATATACCATGAGCCAAAATAAACCTTTCCTTCTTTAACTTTGGGTGTTGAGTATTTTGTTTCAACAACAAAATAACTAAGTGTTAGGAAATTGTACACGTTACTTTAAACTCCCCCATTTTATACCTGACTTCTGGGTTCTTCCCAACTTAAATTCGTTTTCCTCCCTGAGTTGAATTCTTCCCAGAAATGACACCAACATCTGATAAGGGACTTCTGCAGGACTAAGACCTTATAAGGCAATGTGGCCTGCAATAGGTTAAAAAACAGCTTATTCCCCCTAATTGCAAAACTCCCACCCAAGACCCTATAAATGAGCCTACACTCCTTCCCTTGGGACCCGCCTCCCAGCCTTTGTGCCTCACCTGATTCCCTTCAATAAAGATGTCCTGCCGGACCTCTGGGTGCGTGAGTGACCTGATTGGGAGGGGGTGCCTGAAGAGGCATGCGCAACCCCTTTCACTAAGACACAGCCTATTCCCACAAGTTACAAAAAATACAATACTGGTCTGGGAGAGGTAAGGGCAGCAACCTCCACCCCGTTACACCCTCACAGGAGAAATCTGCTAACTAAGGTGACTGAACAGGAAGCAGTGAGCTTCTTCAGGAACTGCCTCCACCTCCTTCTTCTCAGTATCCCTCTTACAAAGGACACTAGTTGGAGCCCAACACTAAGGCTGCTCTGACCTAAAGATATGGAAGTATGTCCCAAAAGCCAGAGTATGGGCCCAATCAGCTGAGTCTGCAGGGAGGGCTCACGACCCAAAACAGGTTTTTAGAAGAATGGTGAGGAATCCCACCAAAGGTCCTACTTCTAGAAAAAGTCGAAGTTACAATTTTAGAGACCCTTTTGTTTAAATATAATGGCATTTAGAAATTATCAGCTAACTATAAGTATTAAGTGATTAAGAACATTTTCACAGAGACCTTTACATTGTGTACCAGGATCCCTCACAAGCACTAGGGAGATAGAATCATTTTATAAAATACTGAAACTAAGAGATTAAAGGGGTTAGCTGTAAGAAACACAAAGCCCAGGTTTCCAATTCACCCTTTATCAAGCAGGCTGCTGCTGTAACTCCAGAGAAGTGTTTAAATCAAAAACAGAAATAAAGCCATAACTGCGCCCAATCCCTGGCAAAGATAAATTAACTCACATGGTATTTTAAGAGTAAAGAAACTAAGCCAGGCACGGTGGCATACATTTGTAATCCCAGCACCCAGGAGGCTGAGGCAGGAGAACTGCCATGACATCAAGGCCAGACTGGGTTAGTGAGTTCAAGTTCAGTCTGAACTACACAGTGAGGTCTTGTCTACAAAAGAATAAAAAAAGTGACTTGGAGGGCCCTGAATGGCAGGTCCTCTGCTACATAGGATATCATTTGTGTGTATGCTCGGTGTCTAATACATACTTTACTCATTCCCCCTAGTGAAATGTGGAACTTGTACTATTTTTTCATAAAGCTTCAGGGATGACACAGTAATAAATGTATGAAAAATAAAGATTATCAGATGTATCATCTTCCCTGTGCTGGGAAGAATACCACTATTCTGTGTGCTGCTCAGGCATGGTTCGTTAAAGGACATTTTACAGTTAAAACAGAATTTGCTCAATGTATTGGGGGTGGTGTCTCAGCTTTCACCAGATGACTCAGTGAGCCAGGTGTGTTCCCTCTAGGTACCATTTCTATCATTAAAAGCCTACATTAGGAAGCTGATTTTAGAGGAAGCCATTTTTCCTAGTATGAAATTTCTCCACTACTTCACAGTGAAAAATTGGTATCCTTTTAGCACATATGTGTCACTATGCTACTTTCTTCTTTCTTTTGTGCTTTTGGTTTGTTTTCTTTTCTTTTTCAAGATGGCAGGAATTGAACCTGGCGGTAATGCTAGTTAAGTATTTTTCTGATTTCTGTGATATTAAAGTTTAAATATTCTTATACTGTACTATAATTTAGAATTTTAAAAATAATTTTGATAGCATCACAGTATTATCTTTCAGTTCAAAATTTAAAAGTCCTTGCTAATCCAATAGTTTGTTGAAACTTTCTTCTCTCAGTACTGGGGATTGACCCAGGGCCTTCACAATGAGTTATATCCCCTACACTGTGGGTTTTTTTTTCCCCTTTTGTTCCAGAGATCAAGCTCAGGACCTTGTGCTTGCGAGGCAGGCACAGTGTCACTGAGCTAAATCCCCAGCCCCTACATATTTTTTTTTAAAAGATAGGGAATTCCCTAAATTGACCAGACTAAGCTCAAACTTGCAATCCTATTGCCTCAGCCTCCCAAAGTAATACTGAGATTACACTGTGTACCACCACGTACAGCTTGGGAAACTTTAAAAATCTATCCTTTAATCTCTAGTTGATGAAGGTGATGCATGTGGGAGTTGCTAAGAGGTCGCAGAACAGAAGATTCCAGAGAAGGGAAAGAAAGAGAAGTGAGTCAGGAGTAACAACACCTCCAGAACACAGGCAGCTTCTATATTTTCTGCTTAGCTGCTCCCTCCTCACTTCCAGAGACAGGCCCTGGAGCTACATTTGTATTACATGCCAGTTGAAAAGTATATATTTGTAGCACATAAATATATGACCATAGTGATACAGATAAATCCCAGAGTTTACTAGCTTATGAAATTGGTTTTATAATGTTACCACTGCCAAGAATATAGAAAAAGGGCTTAAAGGGGTAGGGAAGAAGGCATGAAAAGAAGGGTAGGGAAGAAGGCATGAAAAGGAAGAAGGGAGGCTGAGGAAGAGAGATTAGGCCTAGTGGCCTTCCACGTATAGGTTTCAAACTTGGTTTCAGCCCTATGTTGCACCCCAAACCCCTGTTGGCTTCCAATACTTTCCCTGCTAAAGGCAGTTTCTGTGTTCTCTGTATACCCATCATGACAGCCTGCCCACATTAGCCAGTCTTCTGTTTGAGTGGCAACCTAGAAGCTGCAACAGGCTAGTGCCATCCTACCTGCAAAGCAGCATATCTTCTTCTAAGCAGTACTTTAGCACTGTCTCAGATGCCAAGGTGATGGTACAAATCTATTTTTTTTTTTTTTTTTTTTTTTTTTTCTATGTGTTCTTATACCACTTCCACCATCGCTACACATTTAAAGTCTTTCTCAGTCATTATAAATAAATAAATATGCAAAATGTATACAATTACTATTATTGTTTTTGTTTTGTTTTGTTTTTTGGTACCAGGGATCAAACTTGGGACCTTGCACTGTGAAGCAGACAGTGGGACCACTGAGCTAAATCCCTAGCCCCAAAGTGTCTAAAATTATTTAATTAAATACTAAACAGTGCATGGAGAGAGAGAGAGAGAGAGAGAGAGAGAGGGATTACAGGCGTGTGCCACCATGCCCGGCTCTATTTTCTTTTTTAATGTAATCACAAATCAACCAAAGATGTTTTATGATCCTATATCTAACCTAGATAAGGCTACAATTTTCCATGGTGAAAGAAATCAATTATCAATCCTTGGAGAATCTATTGAAAATATAGCTTTTGTTACTCCTACTAGGAGGAAAAAAGTAATGGATTTGCTAATGGCTCATCCTATGTAATTGTGGGAAATAAAATTGTCTGCTTAATCATATTTCTACTTTTAAATCACAGAGCATTCCTTACCACTCTGAATTCTTCCAAGTTTTTGTTTCCAGAGAAAGGAATCATCTATAATTAACAAATATCAAACATTTTAAAAATAGAAAATATAGTATAAAGTATATTAAAGTAGGACACCTGAAAATGTACAGCTCAGCCATAGAACAACTGTCTAACATGTCCTACACTAGGTTCAATGGGGAGGGAGGGTTAGGAAGGCAAAAAGAGTACTAGAATTATGATATTCTATGGATCTAATAAACCTCGCCACATATATTACTGTATTAAAAAGTTGTTGAGCTATTGATTTTAAATTTTGCTAGCTTTTTTGGTTAGTAAAATGAGTAGAACTGGAATTATGAGTAAATGTGGGGTAAGAAGAACAGGGAAATCCAGAAATCAAATCTTTCATTTGGACTAGTGACACTGAACATTTGATTGGTTCAGATAAAATAAGGTTCAAAAAGTTGACCCCTTACCATGAGGACCAAAAAAAATAGTGCGGTCATTTCTCCTTTAATCTCACTTCATGCGAGATTACCATATGCTCCTGTAGATACAACGCGGATAGAGGTTTTTTCAAATAAACATATCCTGGAAAATACATGTCATTCTCTTCATACACACTTGCAGTATCCCAAGGCAATAAAAACAGCATAAATTTTAAAATGTGTCTTCCATCTCAGAAAGTCAGGGTTACTCATACTGCATATTTAAAAGTTCTGAAATTGTTATTCACAGCCAGGACTACTTTCCTGAGTAAACACTAAATTATTTGTACAAGTTAACTAAATTATCCTGATATTTTAAAAAGGGCTTTCAGAGGCACCACAGTGGTGAAATTGGACTATGTTCTGCACCGTTAGCATCTGGGTTCCCTCTCTACAGTTACAATGCTAGAGTGCACCTAACCAGCAAAGCACCGCAGGGACACAGCAGCCTTCTTCCCACCAGAGCCACTTCCAGCCTAAGACTCCTACTCGCAGGGGCTGCCCTCCTAGGGGAAAGACACTTCACAGCAAGGTTCCTCTGGTTCCTAAGATCTGACTCAAATAAATCCTTGAATAAAATCAAGAAGGGAGGGAGTGAGGGGAGGACAGGAAGGTGAGCGGACAGGCAGGCAGGCAAGTAAGTCCTGTCTACTAAATTTTTCCCATACCTACCAGCATACAATCTCTACCATTTTTAAATATTTTATCTGCATTCATATGTCATCGACCTCACCTGTTTATTTAATTTCCTCAAACTTTTGAAGATATATTCCACAAACTTTCTCTTGATCAAGTTTTCTACATTACTGCAAAGTATTTAAGAAATATACATTGTGGGCCAGAGATTTAGCTCTGTGGTTCCATTGACTGCTTCTCAAGCTCAAAGTCCAAAGTTCAATCCCCAGTACCAAAAAACAAACAAACAAACAAACAAACAAACCACATTTCTTTCCATCCATCCTGCTACTATTTTTACCCCCAGTGCTAGAGATTAACTCCAGGACCTTATGAGTGGTACACACAATTTCTATAGATGAAATACAAGTTCACCCTACCTCTTCTATCATATTGAAGGCAAATTCTTTCTTTCCCTTCTTTGTAACTATCTCAGATTAAATATACATCTGGGGACAAAACAGATCTTTAATTACCTCTGATTAATCAAACATTCTGCCCTTGCTTGGCTCAAACATCTTATCCAAATGTTACCATATACAAATTCTTGGAGATTAGTGAATAAAAGCTGTTCAAAGGGGGTTGTCAACAAATCGCCTTGATCAAGTTAACATAGTTAAACTTATAATTTGGCATTATAGAAAATGAATGTTCTGAAATCAAGTAGGGAAGTTTAGACTATAAAGTCATTTCAAAATATTGAATGCCTAAAGCAAAACTCTGAAAGGTATAGCCAGGTGTAATGGCACACACGTATCATAATCCCAGCACTACAGAAGGTTGAAGCTGGGAGATTACAAATTCAAGGCCAGCCTGGGCAATTTAGCAAGACCCTATCTTAAAAGATTTATAAGGGACCGATGATGTAGCTAGTATGAAGGCATGAGTTCAATGAGCAATAGTGGGAGAGAAAGGAAACAGGAAAGGCATTATAATGTTATTACTTTCAAATATATTGTTATTACAACTTTCTTCATATATAACGGTATACACAGAATCTTACTGAAAGTTTTCTTAGCAAAATGTTTCTTCTACACATTGTAGGAAGTGACTGCTAATTCAAAGCACAGATGGTACCCCAGCTAAGATACCCAGTTTCTTTCTTTTTCTTTTTTTTGGTATCGGGAATCGAACTTGGGTCCCTGCGCTTGCATGAGCTAAATCCCTGGGCCAAGATACCCAATTTCTATTGGATAGATTAACAACAGTCTATTATTTTGTGAGAATCAACTTTCTGACCAGAGTTCAAGTAACATTTAGTCTAAAATTCTTTTCCTTACAAGACAATCACAGCATAAGAACAGAGTTTAAATTCACTTAGAAATAACATGTTACAGTCTATTCAGAGATTTTTCTCCACTAAAATTGAGCACAAGAAGTTTTTAAATACTAATATATAAAGACAAGTTTCAAAATGTCTAAAAATATATTCTTTTAAAAAACTAAACCAAACACATACACATACAAGAACCAACAAAACTAATCCAGAAAACGTAGTATTCAAGATGGGACTACTTAAGGAGTCAAAAGAATTGCGTATTATTACTAACATGAAGCAATAATTAAAATGTAAACATATGTAAAACAAAGGGAAATGTTTCCAGTTCTGCCTGTCTTCCATGCGTAGGTGTGACAGGAAAGCACTAAAATCGTTTTACCTCACACTAAATCATCTCCAGTGATGCAAGCCAGTGCTCATTCCACAGAGCTCACAACTGGGTAGCAGCTGCATTCTGCATTGTTTTTTCTAAATGTTCAGTTTTACAGAGAAAAGAGGCTATGTTAAACTGGACAACCTGAATACGACTTTAACAGTCAAATTCCAACTACAGTGTACTGTATTTCTGTTCAAAGCAGCAGCAACCATTCTTTTCTCATACTGAACACAATCTGAACCACCCAAATGGAAATCAGGCTAAGTTAAGAGATTTTTTTAGCCTTAAAATCACTATGTACAGACATAATTACAAGTAAAAGCTTCAAATTCAGGTTGGGGATTTAGTTCAGCCCTGCCTTGCAAGCACAAGGTCCAGAGTTGGGGTGGGGGGTCGCTTGAAATTCAACTACTTTGCACAGTAAGACTCAACTGCTATGGAGATTTAGCTCAGTGGCACTTTGCCTGCCTGGCAAGTGCAAAGATCGGAGTTCAATCCCTAGCCCCGCTACCCTTCACTGCAAAAAAAAGAATCAACTGCTATGACCCTAGAAAATGAGCATTTATATCCACAAGTATGCCACAAAATAAACAATGCGCACACACACACACACACACACACACACACACCACCATAGGTATAATTTCTTATCATTTTCATGGAAATTAGGGTAATACAGTACTTGAGCTCACAGGAGTGTTTCAAAAACTAAGTGATAGAACACATAAAAAGTATAGGTCTTAATATTCAGAAACCATCTAGTCATTCAACAAACATTTGAGGGCCTACCTAATACTATGTGCAGAGTCTGTATACAGAGTTCTTTCATTGAATAAAACATACATTTTTAAACGGATATATACAGTAACTTATGTAGTATAGTATATACAGTAAGGTATATAAAAACATCAATGTTCATGTAATTGTGCTAAGTGTAACAGAAGAAAGGTTCAGTGATGGTGGAACTACTTACAGACAGGGCTACAAGAGTGACACAAAAACTCGGGGTGGAGAGGCGGAAGACAGACATCAGGTCTCTGGGGGCATGCATGAGGAAAACGTTGGATTTTATTCCATGAATGATGAGGAGCACCGTGTTTCAAGCAGAAAAACTATTATATTTAACAGATTTATGTGTCAAAAAGAAAAAAAAATCCTATTCCAACACTCCACTTGACTAGGAAAACAGTTTCAAAGTATTGCGAAGCACTAACCTTTGTTTTAAAATGCTGTCTGTTCCTTTTAGGTGGAAAATTCTAAACTATGTTGACTAATTCCTGCTTTGTTTTAAAAAGCTTAAAAGAAAAAAAGCACTAGGGCATATTTTTCTTTTTTTCCTCTCTTCTGAATGTATGATCTAGCTGACTTAGCAGGTGTGGTTTAATTCTGTGCCTTGCCTTTCTGATCAGTCCCAGGGGCACACTACTGAAGTACATCCCTAGGTTGGTTGGTTGTTTTTTGAGATAAGGTCTCAAATTGCACAGGGGAAACTCAAACTTGTGGTCCTCCTGCCTCAGCCTCCCTCCGTGCTAGGATTACAGAACAGACTACCAGCCCAGTTTGACTCACTTTTTAATTTTGAATTATGTACGACCTAGTTACTTAACCTGAGTACCAGGTCAAATTCTCTGGCATATACCTGAATTAAAGGCTAAAACAAACAAAACTGGCACTGTACATACTTTTCCCAATAAAACCATCATAATCACCATGTTCTCGGGGAGCATCTGATTTAATAATGTCCAAAGCATTCTTACTTAGTCAAATGCAGTTAAACTAGTTTTTGCCTTTTCTACTTTTTCTCAAAAGATGCTGTGAATTGCTGGAAAAAGTCCAAGACTGCAATTACTTGATCCACTGTGAGCTCCTTTATCTCTCCTGTTGACTTCCATATCAACAGAGAACATGTGGTGTATTCTAAACTCTTTCCACGCCCAATTCAGGAACTCCAAGAGCTAATAGGCACGCCCCCCCATCTCATTTTCCCCTACTCTTAGAAAATTGCTTCTTTTCCAACTTGTCTTCTTTCCATCTCAAAAATGCTACCACTTTATTCTCGTTTCTCCCTGGTTCCATAAAGTTTCTCTGAATTCTCAAAGTTAATCTCTATTTGTGCTATTTCTGGCTCTTGCTTCACCAATTATTCGTGTTTATCTTCATTTTTCCTCATAGAACCCTTCCCCTTTTATAAACACTCAAAAGTGAATTCATTCTTCTGCCACACTCTTATGCAGTTGTTCTGTATTTCTTTTTTTTTTTTAATGCCAGGGATCAAACTCAGACCCTTGCACTTAACAAGGCAAGCGGCAGAACCACTGAGCTAAATCCCCGGCTGTTCTGTATTTCTAACATCACTAACCTAATTCAGGTTCTTGTTTATTACCTAAAAATAACAAAACATTTCTGTACAGCCAAATTGATCTGTAAAAAACCTGACCCTAATACTTAATGCTCCAAATTCCTCCATCAGCTATTGTGTCTATCCGACAGAATTCAAATACTTTTTTCTGTAATTTCAAAAAAAAAAAAAAAATCTTCAATACACATATCCCCATATCCTTGGGCAGCTATGTACAATCTCACTTCTACCAGCAAATTTCAGTAAAATGTGGTCTATAATGACAGTTTTTCATTCTTGATTTCTCCTCTTTACTTGAGGGACTATCTTCTTTTACTTGTACTCAAGTACTGGGTTTCTTACTCAGTCAAAGAGAAACATCAGAACTGAATTACAGTATACTATTTGAGGATTTAAACAAAAGATTTCCTTTCTGCTCTTTATCTTTTATAGAAAAACGTATTCACAGGTATGGAGATATTCTGAGTTCTGTGACTTGTTCTAGTATACCCTCAAACCTTGAGGGGGTGATCATGGGAACACCTAGATTCATAGCCAATTTGGCAGAAGCACAAGTAAACTGGGAATGCTGTGTGTGAGAGGGCAACTGTGCCTTTTAGGTTGTGGGGTTCGTACCAACTCCAGGGGGTTAGTGACAGGTCTGAACCACATTGTACCTGTTGGGATTGAAACAGAATACTTTCTTCCAAAGCTGCTCTACCCAAACCAAGACAAAGTTCCAAAGCCCAGTATGCAAAATTATGCAGGCGCCTTCTCAATCAACATGGTAAATATAATTTTATTAACATCTACTATATGAAGTTATTTCAATAAATGCTGACATGGAGAAAATAAGACCTAAAATTGTCCGTGTAAGTAAGACATGGTTTTACCCACACTAAACTCCTTGTGATTATTTCCTACAGTTCCCTATTTTCCTACTTATGATCATGCCATTCACCCTTACCTAGAGTCTTTTACAGCCTATTCCTAATTATAAGAAATCTACTTGAAGTTAAGGGTCTGATCAATTCTCATTTCCACAGTGAAGCTTCCTTTGGCCATTATAACTGAAACTCTTTTTAAAATCTGAGTTTCAAGGCAAATAAACATATCAGAAAACCAATAAGTAATCACTGTTCTGATGACTTTAACAATAAATTTTAAAACATAATATACTACATTTCTCAGAAAGCACCCCTGCCTTGAAACACATACCTTTCAAAGCATTGCTAAATTCTTTAAAAGGGAAACTGCCAATAAGCATCAATAAAGAAAATACAAGAAACCAGAGTGAGAAGATAACATGGAAGCCATGGTACCCCCATCCCAATGGTTGTCCAAAGAGCCAGAAACTCAGAGGCTGGTAATGAATGAGAGGTTGACCTAGACTCATGAAAATACTGCACTAGATATGAGGCATCTGCATAAAGCTAGGAAGTTTTTGAATGTATGAGTTAGTTACAAGAAAAAATAAAACTAAAACTACAGGTCTTAGCCTGGGTTCTAAAATGATGAGAAGTGGTTTCCCCTGAGAATTCACATGCACCTGAGGTTCTGAATATAACAACTCCAATCCAAACACACACACAAAATGCTACCAGGAGCAAGTGCCAGAAGAAAAACAATGGCAAATTAAAGCTCTGAGACTTCAGATAATAAAATGATCAGTTACAGGATATATAACATGTTTTTAAACAGGAAAAAAACCCATTTATTTCTAAGCATATCTATAATAACTAAATTTCTCGAATAGAAAATAAAACAAAATAACTGGATGAATTAGTAAATTAGACAACCAAAGAAAGAGCTAAAAGTTTAGTTCTGAACAAGATATCTACAATTTAAGATTTAAAAAGAGACAGAAAAAACAAAATGGAAGATTGGATGAAAAAAATCTATCTATATCCAAATAGAGGATATGGAAACGAAGATATTCAACACTCAAAAAGATAATATTTATAAATTCCCAGCTCTAACATAAAATATCAATACTCACACACGAGAAGCAGGAATTATCTTAAGTAGAATAAACTTAAAAAACAATCCATATCTAGAAAAGTTATGATAAAATTACATATGAAAAGTAAATGTTTTTTAAATAATTATCTCTTTCTTCACAGGTTGTCATAGCTATTAAAGTGAACAACTTTTTATGTAAGTCTTCTCAAAATGTTTTAGTCCCATTTTAAGTTTCTGAGAAACCCTGTTCATCTTGCAGATGTTGAAAACCATTAAAACCTGCCTGCATTTTTGCAACCAAATGAATGAAGATGGTTGTGCTTCTCTCTCCTTTGCCTTCTAACTGCCGGAAGGGCAAGATTCATGAGGAGCTACTGTAGTGTCAATTTTCCTGAGCCTGAACCAACTAAGTGCAGAGCCAGAGAGCATGATACACATGGGTGCTTCAGGCACTCCTTCCAGTTCCATCCATTCAAGGGTTGAACAAATACTCACTGTGAGCTGCCACAAGAACTTGGGATGATGCAAACATAACTAAACAGGTAATGTTCTTTTCCGTCTATGAAAAAGTCAGGCAGAATTACAGCTCAACATATACTAACCATGAGTAGGAAGATGATAGGAAATTGTCCGTGCAACTTTCACTGGCAAACAAGAGTTCACTATGTAACCAATAAACTTCGTGAATAAAAATATTTAATATAAGTAACACAAAATTTAGAAAATTCTACTGTAAACTATACTCCCTTTATGGCAGTTTCAACTAAAAAGTCCATTAATTTAATACTTACTACTCTTCTACTTCACATAGGGCCCAATTACAATCAAGAATGTACTGCATAAGGAAATATATTTTAAGAAAAAACCCTCTAGCCAGGCGCTGTGGCACGCACCTGTAATCTAGCACTTGAGAGGCTGAAGCAGGAGGATAGGTGTGAGTTTGAAGCCAGCCTGGGCTACATAGGAGTTCAAAACCAGCCTGACCTACACAGAAAGATCCTGTCTCAAAACACAAAGACAGGCCAGGGATTTAGCTCAGTGGTACTGTGCCCACCTCTCAAGTGCAAGGTCCTGAGTTTGATCCCTGGTACCAGAAAACAAACAGTTAACTAACAACAAAAAAGGAATAAGTCCTCTGCTGAGAGACTCATATCCAAGCTTGGTTCCAAAAACAGCAAAGATTATGGAAGTAGCTTATGGTGTTAATACTGAAGTAAAATGCTTTTCTAAGAATTTCTAGATATAAAAGATCTTTAGTATTAAGACCTCATCTGATCTTTCACTTTTCTCATAACAGATACAAAGACAGAAATCACATGCATGAAAATAATTTTTGAAATAAGAGAATTTTTTCCTCTTAGATCTCTACCAGCAATGGCAATAAAGTATGCTAACAGAACAGAAGTTCAAGGTAGAATTATTCACACTATCAATAGAAATTAATGAAGTATACATAAAGCTGTCAGAGGTCCCAAAAAGAACTGTAACAAGGGCTGGGGATTTAACTCAGTGGTTCTGCTGCCTACCTTGCAAGCACAAGGACCTGAGTTCAATTCCCAGTACCAAAAAATAAATAAATAAATAAAAATAATTGTAACAGATTACTTAACAGAAGTGTTTGTGTATATAAAAATACACACATGTATTTATACAGTTTTAACCAATAGAAGCTGAAGGTGCTAAAGACAGATAAGCACCACAGTTCAGGACCACTTATATATAAAACAAAAGACAATGGTATAAATACATTACAGAAAATGTTCAGAAGAAATGTAACACAAGCAGTTTTGCAGCCGGGGACTTAGCTCAGTGGTTCCACTGCCTGCCTCGCAAGCACAAGGTCCTGAGTTCAACCCCCAGTAACAAAAAAAAAGTTCACAAAGTAGTTTAGTACATGGAAGTAGGCACTGCTATTACATTTGCTGGTGTGAGATTTTAAAACTTCTATAACTTCATACTCTCACACTATAAATGATTACTTCAAAAATCAAACTATTTTCTATCAACCTAACAATGTGTAAATTAATAAATGGAAATAAATCCTTGCAATCCCCCAAAACTGCTATTATTTATTTTAAAGGCTATTTTCCAATCAAATTAATTTTTTAAAAGACATCTGTACAAAAATCTAGTTAGTCCCACACGCAATGTAATCGCTATCACCACAGGTCAATGGAAATGACAACAGAAAAACACAATGTCACAAACCTACACATTTCTGTTCTCTAGTATCTGCTTTATCATTTTTCACTTTTTTTTTAAGGCAAGGTCTCGCTCTTGAATTCTGGCAATCCTCCTGCCTCAGCCTCAGGTTGTGACTGCAGGCATGCCCGCCACAGCCACTTAGATACATGTGCCTATCTGTCCATGTGTATGCACACATATGTATACTGTATGTGCATCCTCACAATATATGCTGGAAGAAGAGTAAACTCAGAGGTGAGAATGAAACTTCTGTGCACAGCATCACCTCTTGTGCTTTTGCAATTCCGTGCTTTTGTTGTTATGAGCTAGAATGCAGTTTACTGGAAGATAAAATTAACAACAAATCAGAACACATTCTTTGTGAGACATGAATATAACTTTAAGTTTTATACATATTTTTATTTCACTTAAAATCGGGTGAGAAGATTTCCATGTGTATGTGTTCAGAATAATGTCCACATCACTGTCACAGCTCATCCAACTAAGTACTTGAGACAATGCATTTTATTGTATAGTGATTGTACCTCAGGAAATATAGGGGCAGAACTTCTCTAAATTTATACCCTAAATATGGAGGATAGAATCTCTTTTATATGGTAGTAATCATCTCCAACCTTTCAATACAAATACCAAACTTTACAAGAACCATACTTAAAATGGTACAAGTACTACAAGGGATGAGATTGTTCTGGAGTTTATTTCTGGAGCTATATCACTGCAAAAAGCAGTTTCAGTTAGATACTCCCTGTACAACACACCCAAGCCTAAGTGCCTCAAGAGCCAGGCCTGGCGCCAGTAATCCCAGCACTCAGGAGGCTGAGGCAGGAGGACTGCTGTGCCTTTTTTTTTTTTCTCAACTTGGTTTTTTTTTTTTCCTCATTGAGTTTATTGGTACATTTTAGGTATACAGTACAGTTATATTCATTATTGGAATCTTGTACCTTTACATCACAGGTCTTGGTTGATTGCTGCACCTTTGAGGCCAGCCTGGGCTACATAGTGAGTTCAAGGCCAGCCTGAATTACATAGCAAGACTGTCTCCAAAAAAACAAATTCCTCAAGGAACTGCTGCATTTGTAGACATTTAGCACTAAAACAAATTTTGGCCTGAAGATTTAGTCCATTTCACATTGTAATACTGTCTCAAAGTTAATGACTTTCTAGAGATTCCATAGCTAAAGGACAGACCAAATTTTAAAAAATTAAAAAATTAAAAAAACTAGATACTGAAATTTATTTTTATTGTATATCTGAACACAGTGACTTATGAATCAGGGAGGAGACGCCTTGAATATTAAAATAATATTTCTGTTTCTACATTACCAAAACTTGATTTTTATGGTCTCATCTACATGGCTTTTGAGTTATTACATTTAATCTTCATGCATATTTTTTTTAGTACGAGAGATTGAACCCAGGACCTTGTGCTTGTGAGGCAAGCACTGGAACCACTGAGCTAAATCCCCGCCCCTTAATTTTGAAATATTTCAAGTATATGGAAAAACACAAAAAATTATTAGAGGTTTATGTTAACTACTATCCTAGCTTCTGAAATTCTGCAGGTTTGCATGACAACTTTCCTATCCTGGTTCTTTTATCATTGGTGTGACAGCAACACAACCAGCCACACAATCATATCTAGAATTTAAGATTTTCCACAACCCAACCAAGAAAAGGAGATTTTAATTAACATGGAAATGGGACAATAGCCTAAGAAAATGGCTTAATTTTGTTCTTAATTTTGAAGTTTTGAGAAGATTATACAATGAGGTAATGTGATTTATTAAAAGTACCAGAGAATAACATCAACATCAAAATCAAACACCTATACAAAACACGTTAAGTCACCTTTTACTTACCTCATTAAATCCTCATAAAATGATAATGCTTTAATAAGGTGGAAGATAGTTTCACAATAAAAACAAAATCCTGTTTTTCAAAATGACATCAACTAAAAATAAAGATTAAATCCCTTCTTGTCCCTTTAAGTTTTGGAAAATGCTTAACAGAAAAACAAATATATAATAGTCAAAATAGTATTTGCTAACATTTCTTGAATTTAATATTCGTCCACTCCAACCCTAAAAAGTTTAGAAATTGTTTCATACCAACTATATTAATTTCTCTTAAAAAAAAAATCTATCCTAGGGGCCGGGGATTTAGCTCAGTGGTTCCGCCGCCTGCCTTACAAGCACAAGGACTCGAATTCGATCCCCAATACCAAAAAAAAAAAAAAAATCTACCCTCCTAGTTTTTCTTTATTTAAAGTTAATAATAACAAGGGACCATAGTGACTCAAATGACTGCAGTAAAAAACTGTTTTGAAAATTTTTGAACAGAATCTCAAAGTCACAGATGGAAAAAGACAAAAGCAGTATAGCTAGTAAGAACTTATGTGAGAAAGTGGTATGAGCCAAACGTTGTCTACCTTATGAAGACTGCAACCTCACCTGTTCAATCTCTTTGGTTTTCGATGCTATTGCTTTAGAACGACTGCTGCGCTGACTGTCTTCCAATAATCCTGTGCTGTCTGCTGCATTGGTCTCTGGCTCCTCCGGCTGCTCAGAAAACAATGGTGCTGTAGGTCCCGCCTTGAAAAAATGTTCAAAATCGTTACTTTCTTAAAGAACACAGAACACTTCAGGTGGTACAATATATTGAGAAAACACTAGGGTTAATCTGTTTTTACAAAACTTTTAATCCCATTATACATAATGAGCACATATGAAGAGGATTAAAGATGAAATGATTGCTACTTTTTAAATTTTACATAAAACACAGCCTTTAGGCTTATTCCATCTGAAAATTTTACTTAAGTCTATATTAAAATACAGCTAAAAATTTTTGCCTCATAACTACTCTTTAAACAATCTAATTTGGAACACACAAGAGAAAAAATCCAACTACAAGTGAAAGTGTATACACATAAGAGAATAAAAGGAATACAGGAAAGGGTTCCACTTTCTAAAGTTAAAATACCTTGCTCCTGTAATTTAAGAACTTACTGAAATCATTAAAGAGAAACAATCCAACAAAAAATAATGACCGCTAATGTTTTTCCTGAGCTTGGTGGTACAGGTCTATAATATGGAGGCTGAGGCAGTACGACCACACACTCAAGGCCAGCCTGGGCTACACAGCAAACCCCAGGCCAATCTAGACAACACAGCAAGAGCTTATCTTAATCATGAACTAATAAAACCACCAAGACTCAAGTAACAAATCAATACTGAATAACTAGGCCAGGGATTTAGTTCAGGGGTGCCTCCGCCTGCCTTGCAAGCACAGGGTCCTGAGTAAGATCTCCGGTACCAAAAAAAAAAAGGAATAACCTCATAGCCAAAAGGCCATTCCCTATTAATACACACCCACTGTGTCACAAAAGAGGAGAGAAAAGGTGGTTAGGGATAGAAACATATACATCTATGCAAACTCATATCCACAGATATCTCCAGAGCAACACGTTCTGTGGGAAAAGGATTAAAGCAGTTTCCTGAGAACAACAATATGGAAGTGAAGAGGATGCAAGGGACATACTGAATTCTTCAATACCTGTCACAGTCTGGAGAATAAAAAGATTACTTGGAGATGACATTTGGTCTAAACACTAAGAGGTCCACAGAGAATGTCCCGAGAGGATCTAGTGTGAGGGAGTCTCAAGAGAGCACTGCTGAACCCAGAACTGTCTTGCTTTTGTTGCAGCAAAATACAGAAAGCAGTTCAAGTGTCAAGGAACAAGAAGGGCTGCTACCTATCATTTTTTTAAGATAATCTAAGCAACTTATCAGGCAGATGGAAGGCCAAAGTCTGAACCTATTATGCTTCCCGAATCTTTAACCACACATTCCAGAGCATGCGTGCTTTTGCCTCGCAAGCCCCTTCATGAGTATAATCATTCACTCCTCTAACCAAGCCCCCGACACAGCCCCCACTTGTTGTTTTAAGAATTAGGGATTGAGGAGAACAGGAACATGGTACAGACAGGTATTGAGCTTACAATAAAAAGTCATCATACCCTCAGCACAGTGTGCTCCTTGGAACAGGACACACAGAGCTCTTAGGACTGCAAGACACAACGATAATGTTATTCCTACAGCAGAAAGTATCAAGATACAGTGGTACTTCAGTTGAACTTAATTCTTCAAACAATGGTCACAGACTTTGTTCCACAGATTCAATTCTGATTGTAACCAAATTCTGCGACCAGAATCATGGAAAGAATTAAGTTCATGAACCAGAGGTTGGGGCCAGAGAGTTAGTTTTTGGGGCTGAGCCAGAAGACAACAGTTTTAAGATGACCTGGAGTGATGTTGTGAACTTCCATTTAAATTTTGTGAATCTTGGTCTTCGGTCAGCCCTGGAGAAAGGAAATCTCCCCAGGGAGATCTGTGTGAAAAGCACCCTGGAGCACACACTGGACCTCATCCAGGAACCAAAGCTGTTACATGGAATGGGTGTGATGCGCAGTGTGACATCCTGCATCACACTAAATGGAGCCAACTGACAGCAGCCTCAAGAGCATCAGGGCGTGGTTATGATCTCTCCATCAATGCTAGTCTGTTAGCAACAGAGGTAATGTTTTTTGAAAGTAGCTGTCCAGCCGGGCGTGGTGGCGCACTCCTACTGTAATGCCAGCACTCTGGAGGCTGGAGGATCACTGTGAGTTCGACACCAGCCTGGGCTACATAGTGAGTGCCAGGTCAGTCTCAAATACATAGTGAGACCCTGTCTCAAAAAACCAAGCCCACCCACCCCGCAAAAAAACAACAAAGTAGCTGTCCATAGTTAGGCCAGTTTGTAAGCAATGGGTCAAGGTGACTGCTGTAGTTGCCACTGTGGCTGCTAGTGCTGTGGCTGCAATAGCAGCTGCAATCAGAATAGCCAGAAAATGTTTTTGTCTGCTAAGTTCAAGGGCTGAGGTGACTTGCTCAAGGACAGAAAATTCTGTCCATTCTCTCGTGAGGCTAGTGGGGAGCCAAGCTCTGGCATCATGTCTGGCTACCACAATATGAGTAACATTTAATAGGGAAACATCAGGTTGGTGACAAACAGAGCGAGCCACGTAGCATTCGCTGGTGGGTAACACCAAGGGCTTTCAGAGGCTGATGCCGGTGGCAACAGGTAAGTTAGTGACGACTAAAATGTATGGGCGGGAACTCCAATCATTACATGCTCAGGTGTCACGGCAAACCACATGATGACTTTACTTATGGGCCGAGAGTTGCTAATTCTCACAATATGCGGGAAAAGGGGGATAGCTAAACGCCCAGAGATTTTTTTAAGAGGACAAATATAAGTGCCCGAGGAGAGGCGCAGTGAAGGTCCACTGAGTCCATGGTTCCATCATGCTGAGCTGCTGCTATGATTAAAGGATAAGTATAATTCCAGGGAGAGCTAGGCTTCAGCACTACTAAATTGCGAGGTCCCCAATTTCCTAGAGTCAATCTGTGAGAGGAGGTAATGTTAAGGTTGGTGCTTGACCTGAGGTCCATCCCAAATCTGAGCCATCTCCGATGGGCACCCTCAGGTGAGAGCAGGAGGGAAGGTGTCTGCCAGACCGAGGGGTTCCTCCTACTCTGACACTGTTATTTAAAAAAAAAAAAAAAAAAGTTGATGACAGGCTCCCTCCATTCAATTACCTCCTTTGAAAACACAGTTCCTACACTAGAGGGGCCAGAAGGGAATGCGACAGCTACTATCAGTGATGTTGGTGACCACAGGCAAGAAAAATTCTTCTGCCAAAAAGTACCTCTCCTGATGTAACAGGTACCACCCATTAGAATAACCAGAATGGCTGCAGTCCCTCTCACAGTCCCACAAGGGGCCAGGAGGTGGCAGCCAAGTTTCACCTGTGTAAGAGGTATCATTACAAGGGGGAGGGGTTTGTACCACATCTCTCCATGTGACCATGTCAAAAACGGGTGGGGTAAGAACATGGGCCCAGTAGACCACTTACTTACTTACTTGAGCTAGATGTACCGGCAAGCTCAAAAGAATAAGGGACCTTTTTACCTGTGCAGCCTTGGAGTTGGATGTGATCTGCTCTATCATTGAAAGAAACAAGTTTTCAGGAGTGGAAGGGGTTCCTTTGATTTGGAGAGTTTGTTCGGCTTGATTAGTAAGCTTCTTAATTTCTCCCCAGGTGGGTCCTGAAGCATGTGTCGTAGAGGGCAGGGGGCCCAGGCTTTTCCTCTTCCTGCTTGTTCCCGGGGGAAGCTGTATTGCCAGCTTCTGAAGCTCCAGGAGAGGATTGCTTCCCGACTCATTACACATGGTAGGGATGCACATGCTTTGCAGGATCTCAAACTGCACCTGTGGGTGACAAAACAGATGCATTCCCTCTCCCCTCCCCTAAGTGAGCAATTTCATGGGGCCCATCCATCATGGACCCGATAAAGGTTGTCGATAAAAAACCAATGGTCACGGTCCTTCTTTTGTGGGAATAAAATCATTTCCACTGCTTTGAATCCATCTGAGTCAAAATTTTAAAATTTAAAGAGTACTTTATATAACTGTTCCTATGGGGGAAGTCTCTACCACATCCCCCTTTTATCGTATTCCCCCTTTTTAATAACTGAATTTTGAGGAGCCCATGGCCCTCAAATGGGCCACTATAGCTTGTCCCGTAGGATTCTGAGGTATACCAGTGACATGTTTAACATGCCAGCCTTGGGAAGAATACCTAAAACTAATTATACGCATGACCAGGGCAAATTTCTTTCTCTCTCTTCTTCACCGAGTGGGATAATGAAAAAGTAACCTTTAAGATCCAAAATTAAAGACAAGAGGTTTGAGGGATAAAAGCAGGATTAGGAATTCCCAGGTGTTGGGCTCCTATAGGGACTATGTGGCCATTCACTTGATGGAGGTCATGTAATAGCCTCCATTTTCCTGATATTTCAGTATTCAGAAAATTGGAGCATTCCACAAGCTACAAGAAGGATGAGTTTGGTTCACATTTGCTCTTCCACCATGGGTGGGGCCTGTTTAAATTTCTCCTCTTTTAGAGGCCATTCTTCCTCCCAAAACAGAAACACCAGTACAATGCCCCAGCTCACTTAGCAACTGGACAGTAAGAAGACCTCTGAGCTGATAAAGCTAACCTTCCACCCTGCTGTACAAGTGTCACGCTACTCCTCCACTGCCTATTTCCCCTCAAAGAATGAGAAGTTGGACCTTGTTCTTTTTCCAGGCTTTGGAAGACCGGTCCTCCACGATGATCTGCAGCAGCCAGCTGCCTTCGGGGTTTCCCACACAGAGCTTCACTTCTCACAGTGTGCAACTGTGGCAGCTCGGAGGATGAAAACATTACGTGGAGACGACATTTGGTCTGAACACTGACTGCCTATTTCCCCTCAAAGAATGAGAAGTTGGACCTTGTTCTTTTTCCAGGCTTTGGAAGACCGGTCCTCCACGATGATCTGCAGCAGCCAGCTGCCTTCGGGGTTTCCCACACAGAGCTTCACTTCTCACAGTGTGCAACTGTGGCAGCTCGGAGGATGAAAACATTACGTGGAGACGACATTTGGTCTGAACACTGAGAGGTCCACAAAGTACAATGCCCCAGCGCACTTAGCAGCTGGACAGTAAGAAGACCTCTGAGCTGATAACCCTAACCTTCCACCCTGCTGTGCAAGTGTCACGCTACTCCTCCACTGCCTATTTCCCCTCAAAGAATGAGAAGTTGGACCTTGTTCTTTTTCCAGGCTGTGGAAGACTGGTCCTCCACGATGATCTGCAGCAGCCAGCTGCCTTCGGGGTTTCCCACACAGAGCTTCACTTCTCACAGTGTGCAACTGTGGCAGCTCGGAGGATGAAAACATTACGTGGAGACGACATTTGGTCTGAACACTGAGAGGTCCACGGGGACTGTCCTGAGAGCACCCAGTGTGAGGAAGTCTCAAAGGAGAAGTGCTGAACAGAGAATGCTCCAGCTTTTATTGCAGGGAAATACAGGGAAGAAAAGTAGCTTGGTTGTCAAAGAACAAGGAGGTCTGCTACACATTTTTTAGGGTAATCTAAGCAATTTATTGGGCAGAGGGAAGGACACAGGTCAAACCTATTATGCTTCCCTAATCTAATCTTTAACCTTGCATTCCAGTGCCTGTGGGCTTTTTGCCCTGCAGGCCCTTTCTTAATCAGACATTCCAAGGCAGGCGTGCTTTTGCCCCGCAGGCCCCTTCATGACTTTAATCATTCACTCCTCCTACAGGTTCCCCACAAACGCCATTTGCATTTCTGATATATACATATATTAGCTACTAAAAAACTACCTTAACAAGTCTAAGGTACAAAATTTAAGCAATTTAAATCAAAAGCGTGAGCATCATTTCAGAAGTAAATCCTACCATCAATATATTCTAACAACGAGAACCACAAGAAATAAGTTTAAAGTCTTTGTAAACTGTTTAGTTTCCAGTATTCTAATAAAGCAGCACGAAAGGGACCAACGCAGTCCTGCAAACAAAAGATGTATATTGGGGAGCACATCAGAGCCACCAAGTTTTGGTAAATCAAAAAGCAAAGAGAATGGGCTGGGGGTTTAGCTCAGTGGCACTGTGCCTGCCCCACAAGCACAAAGTCCTGAGTTCAATCCCCGTTAACAAAAAAAAAAAAAAAAAAAAATTTGATATAAGCTATAACCTGGTAAACGGGCTGGGGATTTAGCTTAGAGGTTCCACTGCCTGCCTCACAAGCCCAAGATTCCAAGTTTGACCCTGGTACCCACAAAAAGCAAAGAGAAAAGAAAACTGACAAAAAGTGTAACAGACCTGTTGTAATAACCTTCAAATAATTTGGCTTTCATTTAGAAAGCATAAAGCCAATCTCTAACAGCTATTTGAGGATGGTAAATTATATTTCCACAAAAATGACTGAAAAGTCCACAGTATAACCTCTAATGCGGTGTCTGACCCAAGCAGGTGCAGAATATATAGTAAATTTAAAGCCAATACACTATTTTTCGCTGAAAATGTGTGTGCTGAAACACTAGACAACACATGCTGTTTAAAAACAATCTATAGGGCTGGGGATTTAGCTCAGTGGTTTGGTGGCCTGCCCCGCAAGTGCAAGGACCCCAGTTCAATCCCCAATACCAAAAAAACAAAACAAAAACAATCTATAGTTAAAAGTTTGGTAAATTATGCAAACACCATTATTAATTATCCTTTTATGGACACAGATGAGCATATTAATAGATTAAAATTGCTATATAGTGCTGACATAGAAAAACCAATCAATCTCATTTAAATACATCAATCTACCTCTTTTAAATACAGCATTTCTCAAATATACTAGCTAATATCTTTTTTTTTCCCTCAGACTTAAGATCCTACAGAATTACTAGTCTGTCAAAACCTTTCAGAAATGTTCTATTACAATCCAAAAGATCAAAGAATAAAACTGAACAGAGGTATGAACTGCAATAAGCCTGAGTATTTAAGCACATTACTGAATTTATCTTCACTTTCCCTGGGCATTAAAACTTCCAGGGTCTCCCACAGAAACTGGTAAAAATTATATGATGGCAGAAGAGAAGATAAGCAAGAAACTCAAGAAATTTAGTTTCTTTCAACTCATAAAAATGAGTCTACACAATATTTCCAAAGTACCTGGACTATTACTTAAAGAGCAGAAGGAGTACCAGACCAGCACAATTAGATTTAAACATACACACAGGGCTGGGGATTTAGCTCAGTGGTGCCACCGTCTGCCTCACAAGCACAATGTCCTGACTTCAATCCCTGGTACTAAACAGAAAAAAAAAAGAAAGCCCAGATTTAAACAGACATATACAAGAAACAAAACTTTGCCCAATTTTTAATATCAAGCGAAGGGCTTTTCTTCATTCTAGGTTACTCTATTATATCAGGTATGAATTTACAAGAGCAGGGTCAAAATTCTATTTTGTCACAAGTATGGATCATTGGAAAAACTATTCAACAGCCCGTGAACTTACATTACTACTGTCTGGGGAAAATAGTAATAAGATGTTGAGACTCAGATTACAAAGCCTTAAAAAACTGCTCTACTGCTCTATTTCCTGTATGAAAAAGCATCAACCTGACTAGGAAACACTGTAGACAGGAGAATGAACTTAATGCTGCTGTCCAACATTAATGATGTACACCAAGTAATAAACATGCTACAGTAATCCAGGTCCTCTATTCACATGTATTTCTCCTCTTCAGGCCGACAAAAGACCATGCCTGACCTACGACACTACTTCCAGATTTACAGGGTTAGTTTACATTAGTCCTAAATCTAGCAAATTCTGGTCAAATTTTAGAGAAAAAGCAAAGAAGTTTAAGAAGTCTTTCTAGATCCCAATGTGTTTGACTATTCAGAGTTAAAATCTATCCAAGAAATCAAAAAACTTAAAATTTGACAAAGTACACAGTAAAATATTGTAAGAAATCATTAGAAAATATTGATATGAAGATGGAGATGAGGAATATACCATTAATATTCAGAAGTAAAATCTTGCTTATATACAAAAAACCTAAGTATATATTGTCAAAGTCTTTTATTAATAAATCATTACACAAGTAAGAAATCAGTTTTGGTCCAAAATGGCAATGTTGAAGTACAGATATTATATTTAATATTTTAAAAACCACTATTCTAGGGCTGGGAATATAACTCCATTGTAAAGCACTCACCTAGCACATTCAAAACCCTGGGTTAAAGGGATTTAGCTCAGTGGTTCCACTGCCTGCCTTGCAAGTGCAAGGACCTGAGTTCAATCCCCAGTACAAAAACACTGGGTTAAATCCCCAGTACTATCATAGAAAAACAAAAAACAATAAAGCACTATTCGAAAACACTACTCTCTTGCTTTTTATTCTAATTTAAGAGCAAAACTATTTTATTTAAAATTACTGCATTAATTATATTACTATACTGTTAATGTTTTTAAACAATGCTAGGAAAGGGCTAAAAAAAGTTTCTCATGCATACAATACATTTACTCAAGAACATGTAAAAACCCTATTTTAGAGTACAAGAACAAAGAAACCTTGAAGTATTTAAGAAAAATTGCTATCTACATGACAGATCAGCATTTTTGAAAAGAGGGGCTCCATTTGGGTAAGTTTTGACAGGGTTTATACTTCTTATGAGCAGTGTAATTAGTTATTTTGGAAAGGACCTTTTTTATATAAGGATGAGCTTTTTTTTTGAAATAGGTTTTCACTATGTAGGTCAAGCTGGCCTTAAATTTTGTGGCTATCCTCCTGCCTCAGCCTCCCAAGTGCTGGGATTACAGTTGTGGACCACAACACCCAGTTGTAACCTTATATCACTGTTAAAAAGAATGCTAATACTCCCTTTTAAGAAAAAGAAAAAAAACTTTCCATAGAAGTTACCCAAAATACATCAAAAAGCAAAAATTTTCCTTCAAATATAGTTATTTATGAAGATACAGAGATTTATTACCACTGCCTATCATGTCAACACTAATTCTTTTAGCATGAAAGCCTGCACGTAAAACTTTAGTTCTTGAAATTTCTTTGACTAGATATATTACCCATTATACAGAGGTTTTTCAAATTATTTTCAAATATTTTAATACAAACATTTCATAAGCAATTTTCTATGAACCCCCAAATCAAAACTACTACTCTGGGGGTCACAGATTTAGCTCAGTAGCCTGGCACCTGCCTCACAAGCACAAAGTCCCTGGTACCAAAATCAAAACAAAGACTATGACTCTGTATAGTAAATTTTAATAATTCACAAGCATGTTTTCCTTTAAATGTATTCTGAGGTACTAAAAAAAGGCAAATGTGTTCCACCTGTAAGTTAATATCCACACAAAACCTGCAGGTGTCAAATATAATGGAGAAATGATACCGTACCTGGAACTCAGAAATCCCAGGCGAGCTGCTCTCATCTGACTTCTCCAGCTTTTCAGCAGCCCACTTGCTCGCAGCCTCAGCAAATTCCTTTTCAGTTAGCCTGCTGGGTTTATCTAACACCTAATAAAGATCAGAGCACGTTTGTCACATTTACCAAGGGTGTTTACACTTCAGATTCATCAAGAAGCACACCTTACTTATATGTCAAATCATAAAAGTCCTTCAAATTGATGACATGAATTGGCACTCTTTTTCTCCTCTTCTTCAAAAACACTCAGAAGAACATTTGTTTAAGCTAAGCAGCAATTCCCTTGGGACACGTATACTAGACATGACCCAATTTCATTTACACAAAACTTCAGGGATTCATCTATGGCACAAAGCAGAGACTGACAGCTCAAAAAACTAACTTTATATACACAGAACACAAAAGATGCATGACTTTCGACTTGCTGTCTTTAATTATGGTCAGTGAAATAAATAACGCCAAAATTTCATTAGGGGTCATTCTAACACAATAGAAAATTCTAGATATGCTATTTTTATAAATTATATAAATCCTACTGCTTTCAGAGAATTTTTAAATTTAAGTTTCATTATTTCACCCTACCCATTTCTTTTCTCTAACCTAATATAATACAAAATATGCAGTTTGAAGTTAAGGATGAACCTTACTTAGTTCAAGTAAAATTTACCTATTTGCTGGAAAGATGGCTTTATAAAAAATACTTTCAGTCTTGGCATTCTCATTTACAAATCAGGATTCATAATGTTCACTTTAGAAAGTAGTTTTGAGAATTCAGAGAGGCAACAGATTTGAAAATATCTAAGGTTATGTGTGACACTTTTTTCTATATTCCATCATATTAATCTATTATAGTAAAAAAACATGAAGAAAATTAATCAGTTCATGGGGGAAATATAAACTCAAAGAAAATAAAATTTATTTTTAGATCACATATAATTTCCCTAATGTCATTTAAAGGCTTAAGCTATAGATTAAAATACTAAAGTATGAATTAGGAAAACTCTTTTCTTAAGACCCTTATATTAAATCACTAATTCCATTGTTTCTCTAGAATAATCTTCCTCACCTGTTCCTACCACACCTAATTTTCGCCTATCTTGCTTCTCAAATCGTATCACTGACTCCAAGTATACCCCCGTCCTCTGGAAGACAGTCCAGTAAAAATCTCCATCCTCTGGTGCATTTCACTAATAAAGTGCTTCTCTACACAAACAAGAAAAGAATTTTAATTGAACAGAAGCTCATGGAGATGATGACGGTACATCTATTACCTCAAAGTATAACCCCAGAGACTGAAACGCTCGTTCCCTGGCCAAAGTCATCAGTGAATACTGATGGAAAGGGCACTTGAACGTCCTCACATTGGTCACCAGTACAGTCACAGCGAAGATCTACACAGAGGTGTGGGAGGGCAAAATACCTCACCCCAAACACGCTTCTTGCCATATTCTGACTTGGTTATTCAGAGGAACTGCAGACAGACGAATGGCTCTGAAAAGCCATCCTCCTACAGAACAGAAATGTATACACGTATCTACATGAGAGAGTAAGCAGAGTATAGACAGCAGCTTCCCTCCGAGATCTCCACACCTGCCTAGGACAGGATCTTCACAGGGGAAGAGGCTGGGGGCCTGAGAACTGGTTCAGGCAGAGAGGCCACAGCTGGCTGTGTGCATAATCAGGAAGGTTTCCACCCGAGTTGCCCTCCTGAACCTCCCCTGGCTTGGGAGGCTACCGCACCCCTTCACGAGTCCCAAGCCCTACTCTTCTGTGTACTTGGAGGTGCTATATAAACTTCAGCCACCTAGTCTTCTCCTTGATGTCACGTACTAAAATTGTCAAACCTTTGGAAGGAAAACAGAAAATTGCAAACTTCCTTTATTCCACAGCCACTGAGGGGGCCTACGTAGTTCATTCCCAGCCCCTGCCCATAATGAATGTTAAAAAAGGCCAGGTGTGATGGTACATGCCTGTAATCTCAGCTACCTGGGAAGCTGAGGCAAGAAGACTGTAAACTTAAGGCCAGCCTTGGCAACTTAGCAACACTTTATCTCAACAAACAGAAAGGGACAGGAATGAACTCGGTGGTGGAGCACTCACTCCTGGACTCCTTCCCTAGTTTAAAAAAAAAGAGTTCCCGGCGAGCTTGGATTACACATAGACGCAATCTCAAAACAAAAACAAAAACAACCTGGCATTCTAGATCCCTTAGATATCTAAGTATGTTCCAATGATATCTAAGTATGTTCCGATGATACTAAATTGTCACAAAGAAAGTTTTTCCCCTTCTGAAGCAGAGAACTAGCTGCCCCTGAATATCCTGAATATTCAGGTGATATCAGTGCTGGGTGAAAAAGGTGTAACTAAGCAGAACTCATGAAAACACCAATTCCTCAAATTTAAAACTGAGGATTAGAAACACGAGGTCCATCTTTTGAACATGTTTTGAGATACTGAGAAGCAGGAATGAAAACGAGAAGAGTAGCTATCCATTTGAGAAAAATCAATTAACTTCTGAAACATTAATTTAGTGTAGAATGGAAACTTATACCTACCATTTCTGTATGAATAAGAGAAAATCACATATTATCCAGAAGCAGATAGTCAAATTTTAGGTGTCTTGCAAATGCCCACAACTAACAAATGCAAAATCTAAAACATGCTCCCATCTAAGTATTTACTGGCTATGGTCAAGATGAGTAAGATGAGCTGCAGTGCTAATACTTTTATAGAGTGACTTATACAAAATGCTTCTATGAGAAAACTGCACATTTGCTTTGGTAGCTATTCTGAAGTTGGGGTTACTTAAAATTCAAGTTGTTAAATGCAGCAGTTAGACCATCAATGTGGAATAAATAGTGAAAGCATTGGACTGACAGAGTCCATCTTACTTTGCCGTTCTTTAAAATGATTTTACAAAAGTAACAAACCTTTGATGAAGGACCTGCTGAAGAACTTGACGGTGAAGTGTCTCTTGATGTTTTCAAAGACTGGACTTGTCTCTCTTTACCTATGTAAGAAAACAGAAGATGTAATTTCCTAGCTCATTTATTTTCAATTAAGTGACTCGGTAACTGAAATCATGAATGGATTCATATACTCATTTTATTACTGAAACTTTGTATTACATTTTTAAATTAATTAATACCTAAAACTACATCTCTTAGAGGCTGACATCAAAAGCTGGAAGTCAGAATCATGAATCCCCAAATATTTATTAAATTGTTTAAAAGAAATCACTGAGATAGTCATTTTGAAAGATTACTTGAATACTGCTGAATGTATACTTTTTTTGTTGTTTTTGTTTGAGACAGGGTCTCTCTGTGTAGTTCAGGATGGCCTTCACTCGAGGTGGTCCTCCTGCCTCCACATCTTAAGGGCTGGGATTACAGGAATACAGCACCATGCTCAGGAATTGTATATATACAATATTTAAGAAATAGGTTTATTTAAATAGAATACTGATAGAAAAACACTTCATTAAAGTTTCACATACAATTATCTGCTCTTGACCATTGGGAAAAAATAAAAAAAACAAAAACAAAAAACAGAGAGTGAGCAGAAAGTGGTACTAAGTTTAAAGCCATTCAGAGGCTGGTCAAGACCAGATAGTAAGTTAAAGCCAGGACATAAGAGCAAAGGTAGAGACAAACTTCCTTGAAAGTGAGGCAAAGCCAGCTTTGGTTAGTTCTTCCTTGTCACAGCCAGAATAGCTAAGCAGCGCCTAGACACTCAAAGGCTGCTAACCACCTAGGGCAGTGGTAAGTAACACGTCTTAGGTCCTAGGGACCCAAAGGCTCTCTCTAGACCAGTGCTTCTCAAGCAGGGAGCTTTGTTCCTTCTACCCACAAACACTGTGCAATGTGTGACGACAACTACAATGGTTACAAATAAGAGAACCACTCACTGACAGCGGCCAGGGATGCTGCTAAACACCCTGTTATGTGGGTGAATGAATCATGAATCATCCAGCCTCATCTAACCTCATTTAAGCTCTGCTTGAGGCTGAGTAAAAGAAATAACCTAGAATCTTTGATTTTTTTTTGGAACCAGGGATCAAACCTGGGTCCTCATGCTTATGAGGCTGGCGGTGGAACCACTGAGCTAAATCCCTGGCCCTATAACCTAGAATCTTATGCTACACCAACCTGATACCATATGAGGCTTCTAAATCAAGCAGATTAAAATTCCTGAAGACCTTGAAAAGCAAAAGAAATGTGACAGAAACCCCAATGGCCAAAAACAATTTAGTCATTCCTTAGTGTATCTCCACTGCACACAGCAAATTTAACACTGCACTACACCGTAAGTTCCTAAACAAACAATAACAATTTATTCAATTTCAAAATAGCTATGACCTTAGAGAAAAGAGCAGATATTCAAAATGAGGTAAAAAGATGAATCCTATTTTACTACCCTTCAAATACAATGACCTACCTCCTCAACCTATTTAAAGACTAAAAAGTCACTGAAAGAAGATGAAGCGCTGCACCATTAAGCACAGCAGACTGTGCCAACTACGGACATAAGTGCGGGTTCAATCTTAGCACACATCAGCTGCTAGACACGAGAGGAATTCTGTCACAAGTACAGTAGCTGTAAATCTCTTGCTTAGTGTTTACAAACAGGACATCAGTTCAACAGCTATGCCATGCATTTCCCCCAGATTTCACATGCTCAAAAGCTTATTTAAGCAGGTATCAATCAATCTCAGTATGCAAAAGCGAAGAGCACCAAAGGGCAAGGCAAGCAGTTTATTACACATCCACATACTTTCATTTATATCTGTACAAATGGGAGGCCTAGGCAAGAAGCAAATGACAAAGAAAAAGATGATAAAGATGGCAGCAGAAACAGCTTAGAGAGGGAAGCAAAGATTCCTTGATGCAATTTGCCAAGGGCCTATGTTTTCTGCAGCTCTCAGCCTCCTGCAGAGCTACATGATCCGGCCATGAATGATTAGCCCAGATAACAAAACCATACATCCCCCCAAATCTTACTACCTCTACTGCTATACTGCTACCCAATTCTCATGGCAATAGACTAATGGAGTACTACACACTTTTCTCATTTCTATGACCTCTACCAATTCAAGCCTCCCAGCCCCTCAAAAATCCCAAATCAGAATCTAGCTCAAAACTCACCTCTTTCTGGCTTTCCTTCATTCTGCCGCTTGCAGCAGGCACCAGCACGCACAGGCTCTAGGGAAAGTCGGGCAGGGAGGAATTAACAACAGGACCTCTGTGCCCAGCACAAGTGAGGTGAGAACCCAGAAAGATGAAAAGAGGGATTTCTAAGCATTTGTTAGTGACCTTAAAGTTGTTGCTACCATGCACCCTTCAGCTCTGTGGGCACACTGCTAACTGGGCAGCTGTTCCTAAGACCTCAAGCTGCTCAGAAAGAACCTACGCACTAAAAAGTACAAGATGGAAATGTAGTTAATTTGATCAGTTTAGTTAAGCAGACAGAACCAGACTTCAGTTTTCCTTCATTTCATTCAGATGGGTGCTGAGATGAGCACCAGAATGTCTCTAGTTTGTCACATGCCTGTACTCAATGTCCCTTCAATCATCATTTTCTTAATTTGTTCTTTTACTCTCATTTTCTGGTATTCTGAATAAAAGCTGGCCTCATTCTGGGACTGCTTTCCTTCCTTTGGAGCAGTCCTTCTGGTCTCTCAGTGTTCTTGCAGTCTCTGACTGAGCAACTCATTCTGTTCATCTCCAGCGTCTCAGGGTGGCATTCTGCCACAAAGCTGGGGTACCTGAGCAAACACCACTGAAGATGCATCACGAAAGAACAGGAGAAATTTCTGCTTAAGGTGCAGAAGACCAAATACTATCCCTAAAGTACACTCCTTTGGCATACTGAGATGACTATTCAGACCAACAAACAGAAGAATAGTTCTGAAAAACTGTGTTTTTATAAAGAGAAATTTAAGGCAGATGCAAAAAGAGCTTTCTCTGAGGTATCCTTAATGTGCTTTAAAATGGATCTAAGAAGGATCATATCACAAGAAAAGCAACCAGGGATTCAGCACCTCAACAAGACAGAGACTGTTATGGGTTGTCAGCTACTCTTCTGAGACCAGCTCAGATTACTGGAGACTTTACCTATATAACAAGAAAATCATTTATTTGCCATGAATATCTTCTTCACCCTCCCACAGATGACTGATACCTCCACACCAAAAGGCCCTGATTCTATTCTAATGCAATATAAAATTCAATTATCTGGCCCTTTTTTCAGTCTGATATTCTGTGAAATTCCCATGCAGACACATTTAATAAATTTTGATTTATCTTTTTTCCTGTTTATCTGGCTACTGTCTATTTCAGCTACAATTACTGAAACACCAGAGGGTTGAAGAAAAATTTGTAAACTCCCTACAAAAGTCAGGCTAACTTGGAAGCATAGGAGAAAAGAGCATAAGACAAGGACCACATTTTATTTATCACCATCCATAAAGTTCACATTCAAAAGACTGGTAAAGGAGACATTCATATTCATATCCATATCCAGGCAAGTCAAGCCTGAAACATGGCAGGGTGTAGTGGCACATGCCTACAATCCCAACTTACTCAGAAGGCAAAAGCAGAAGGATTGCAAGTTCAAGACCAGCCTGGGCAATGTAGCAAAAACTGGTCTGAAAAAATTAAGAGGAGCAGAGAGGGAGAAAGAGAAAGAGGGAGAGAAAGGGAGATGAATCTCACTAGAAATCAAAAAGAATACTGGGAAAGTTTTCAAATATGCATTTTAACTTGCTCTCAACAAACTGCCTATGACACTGGGCTTGGGGCTGCACATCTATGAACCCAACATTCTGGAGGATCCCAAGCTTGAGTCTTGCTTAGGGAATTTAGTGACAGGCTGTGGAGATATAGTCAACAAACTATGCCTTCCTGCCCTTGATCTATAAGGTGACTTCAGGTGCTTGGACACTTGGTGGGCCAAGTGAAGAGAAAGCAAACTTTCTCTGCTGCATCTTAATGTTTTGCCAGAATATATCTTGCGATAAGGAAATGGCCTTGTGACTATTTGTCTCCTAATGTTTTTATATGTAAAAATTTTATTTTGTACTTTCAATAACCCTAATATTGGCTCTTAGAATAGTGGGAGACAGACATTATCTCAACAGCCTGAAGTCTGTAAGAAGTCTGTGAGAAGTTTGTACTAAGGTGATGTCATGATGTTATGATTAATATATCCTGCTTCTAAGTCTCTATAAAAAGACTAGCTCTCTTAAAAATAAAGCATGCAGATATAATTATTTTATTCATCGCTGCATCCCCTGTGTCCTGGTAATTGTGTGACCCTTACCCATGGCCTCCAACGCACTAGACACTGACAACAGGCTATCTCAAAACAAAACAAATAAACAAAACAAAACAAACAAACAAACAAAAAACCAGGCTGCTATGTAGCTCAGTACAAAGGCCCTCAGTTCAATCCCCAATATCAAAGGAAGGGAAGCCAAAATATGCTGGTCAGGGTGTCCTAATATTTTTCTAACGAGAACAAATTTCAAAACATTTCATTCAAGTCTTTTATTACAGATCCTAAATTGCAGCTTATTTTTTTTTCCTTAAAAAAAAAAATTTCATGAACTCTTTTGGCATTGGTAAGCAATTTCCCTAGAGATAGTTTTCATATACTGCCATCCTACTTTTGCAATAATTTTGTTATGGATGCAATGTTTTTTTCTTTCACACCGGGCAAGTTTTTGTTCCTCTTGAGTAGTGGATTTATTTTTAGGTTACATACATTATGCAGTGCTGCTCCTTTTCTGTTTGCTTTGGCCAAACTCTTAGTTCACCTATAGCAACTGTTCAGAACATTATGAAAGGTGTTTACTTCATGCATTAACTTTATTCTCACATTTATTTTCCTATACCTATTCTGTAAAAGGCACCCCCTTTACAGAAAATTCTGCATCTATTTATTTAATCCTGTTTTATTAAGTGTTGACTTCATTAAGCTACCTCAAATTCTTTTTCGAACCAAGCCAAAAGATAAGTGCAGTTATATTTCACAGATGTACTCTGGCTATTTCATCATTTCATATTAGATGTAAGAATGGACTGCATGCAGCTATCTCTTCCAAACTTTGTGTTAGCACTCCGAGTTGGTGGAAGAAACCCCGACAAAAAAGTATTCACTCCACTGACAACAGCAAACGCAATACACCAGTTTACTAACACACCATCAGTTATGTGTCTATTAATTTTGATTTCAAATTTCAGAGATATTCAAGCTATTAACACATAGATTCTCATCCATGTTGCCCTAAGTGGGTAGATTAATTTCCTAACGGACAAGTAAAACCATCCAGCAGAATAAAGGATCTGGAACAATTATTTATTCGTAGTTTCAATCCACTAAATTTTGGGTTTGCTTATTTATTTATGGTACCAAGGATCAAACTCGGGACCTTGCACTTGCAAGGCAGGCACTGGAAACACTGACCTAAATCCCCGGCCCAGGTTTGCTTTTTATTAAACCACCCCACTGCACTTAAACTTAACCCAGTTTTCACTGATCCACTAAGATGGACACTGACAGTCTCACTCTTGTTATCTGTGATAGCTAAAATGATGTATAAACAAGATTTTCTAAATATGTTCGCATTTTACTTTTATGCTTGTGTTAGCTTCCCATCACTGCAACAAAATGCCTGAGATAATAACTTATAAGGAGCAAAGGATTATGTTGGCTTACAGTTTTGGAGGTTCCAGTCTGAGTTACTTGGCCCCATAGCTTTGAGCCTGTAGTGACAGGGTACATCATGGAAAGAGGAGAAGGGGACAATGTAGCACATGGCAGCAGAGAGAGCAGGAAGGGGCTGGAGCCCTAATCTCTCCTTTGAGGGCGTACCAATGACCCAACTTCTCCAACCAAGCCCTACCTGGTAAAGGCCTCACCACCCTCTAATAATGCCATAGACCCAGGGGCATGTATGCAGCACATTTCAGGCCATACTGCCTTTCTATTTTTGTGTTAGTCACCCCTTTATCTTTTTCTCTCTTCTTTAGGTTATTGCTCCCTAAAATGAACATTCCTAACCTCAATACTTTTTGCTCTACGGTTTTTACATGGCTCCATCCAACACCATGAACATAAATGTCCCTCACATTTTTCACTTGCCATTCAACATTCTGTTAGGACACTACTCTTCAGCTATTTCAGCATTATCTCAACTTCATCTCATAAATGACCTCAGTTAATAAACATTAACTTTCAATTTGAGACTAAGGTAAAAAGGCTCCAACATTCCTACTTTTCCCATCACTAGGTAAAGAAAATGAGTGCTAAATTAGGATGAAGGAATGAAACTAGGAATTAAAGATTCTTAAAATAGCACAAAAGAAACCAGAATCTATACCTATCGGTGAACTAAAGAATATATGAGGAAGGGCCAGGGATTTGGCTCAGTGGTTCTACCACCTGCCTCACAAGTGCAAGGGCCCGAGTTCAACCCTTAGTACCAAAAAAGAAAAAGAAAATGAGGAAGAATTTAAAAAAAAGGATATATAAGAAAAATTGTTTGTCTTTAATTAACTTATAATTTTCCAACTTTATGATAGAAGAATGATCATACACATTCAGAGGAAACCATGTTATGGCCTGTGTCTAGATGTCCACCCAAAGCCTCATACAGTCATAGCTGGGTCTCTTCAGAGGCAGCCAGATCTAGGGTGTGTGATGCTGGGATTAAGGATATGTGGTAATTAAATCTGTCCATTGGTTTAGCATAGTTCTGGTGTGGATAATGGGAAAGCTCTTCCTGGGTGTGAGTGCTACCCATCCTAAAGGCATGTAGTCTGCATAGACTATAAGGGACAGAAAGAGGTATGCTGTCATCACTTGTTGGTTGTTACATCACCGATTTGCTGCCTTCCACCCACTATGAGTGGTTTCTCCTCTGTCATTCCCCTCTGTCATGCCACCCCATCTTGGAGCCACCAACTATCAACCAAAAACTCTAAAAGATGTGAGCCAAAATAAACCTTTCCTCCTTTAACCTTTGGTGTTGGGTATTTTTGAGCAACAAGAAAAAGTTAACACTCCATACTTCAAAATGTGAACTTTGATCTTTTATGAGGCTAATGATTTACTAATATATGATATTCTCAATGCTGAGCAGTGACAGCAAACCACAGGCCTCAGCCTTCCACAACCATCACAAGGATACAGTACAGTGTACTGTGTTGTTAAGCTATGGAGTTCAAGTAGGTCAGGTGTATTAAATGCATTTCTTAACAACAATATTTGCAACCTATGAGGGGGCTTATAAGGACTTAGCCACGTTGTAAGTAAAAGAACTAGTTCCACATATCAGTGCAATTTTTTACCACTGAGGTGAAATCAAAAGCTAGAGCAGTAGCATAGTAGTCCAAAAATTCAGAAAGTATTGTAAGACTTTGAAGTATCTGGTGACTCTGAATATAGTAGCTAAATATAAATCTAATATAATCTTTCCAAATCTACTTTATTCAAAATATTTTTTCCTGCTTAAAGCAAGGATAAATCTAATCAGTATCATTCAACCCTATCAAGTGCTATTAATTATTGGTAATTCATAAAAGAACAAAGGATACTACAGGATAGAACAAGAAATCAGTAGAGTGTTGTTAGAGATTATGTCTTGGAAACTACATGACTCTCAGAACACTGTGTGGTATATAAGGACAAACAAATACTTAGAATTCAAAGAAATGAATTTTATAGCATAGATTTCTCCTTTCACATCTGACATTTTGAAGCAATTAAAATATGAAAAAATGCTCTGAATTATACAAATAACTGACAAAATGATTTGTTTTTCTAGATCATAAAGACATTGGAATTTGGAGCTTTTGGTTAGGAAGAACATTATTTCTTAGAGACTTACTACTCCAAGAAAATATAAAATAGCAGTGGGGTGCTGAACATCTGTAATCCCAGCTACTCAGGAGACTAAAGCAGAAAGATGGCAAGTTTAAGCCCAAGTTGGGCAAATTCATGAGACCTTGTCTCAAAATAAAATTTAAAGAGAGCTTAGGATGTAGCTCAGCTGATGGGGAGCATGTGACTACTTTGAACATAAGAAGAGTGTTCTCTGTCAAAGACAACCAAAAGTGACAGAAAAGATACAGGTACAGAGTAGAGAAAGCCTTGCACCACCTCTGCTACCCTCAAGCTGAGTATCTCTCAGGAGTCAGGGCTACTATGAGTTGAAGTAAAGGCGTATTGAGTAGGAACAGCAACTACACCAGTAAGTAGTGCTCTCTCTTAACCTACTGGCCAAAACTACAAAGTCTGACTCTTAAAACATGTACAGAAAGTTTCATCATCTGTATACATCATGAATGAATGTTGGCTACTAAAAGAACACAGTAAGTCCCCAAACAAGGAGGCTCTCTCCCTCTCCCTCTCTTTCTCTTTCTCTCTCCCCCTCCCCCTCCCCCTCAGATCACTATGTGTTGTTTTTTGGTACCTGGGATCAAACTCAGGCTCTTGCGCTTGCCCTTGCGCTTGCGCTTGCGAGGCAGGCAGTGGAACAACTAAGCTAAATCCCCGGTCCCTCTACGGTCATTATGTTATCCACCCTAGAGTCACTATATTAATCGTATAATTGCAGGCTACAACAGACACAACAAGGTCCCTTAACTAACTCTAGGCTAACCATGAATAACATACCCCTTGTCAATTAGCCGCCTATCACAAATACAAGGCCTTGAAAAGTAGATCAGTAAACAAACAGAAAGAAAACAAACTACCCACAGATCACAGGAAGAGATGACACAGAGGTGCCCAGAAGCTAATCCAGTTATGGCCAGTTGGGGAGAGGGGTGATGCCCTATATAAAAGCAGCCAGGAACAAAGGGTTTACCTATTACCACCTTTCCAGTTTCCCCTGCTCCAGTTCAGAGAAGCTATCTTCTCCTATTCATCCCTTTTCAATAAAGTTTTTCTTTCCTAAACTTTGTATCTTTAATGCTTTACTGATATTGAAGTTTATGATCCCACTGGGCTGTTGTTCACTATACTCAGCTGTCAGATCAGCCAGGAAACTCATATCTGAAGCTCTCTTATGACTAAACACATTCTCGAACAACACCAGAGAATCTAATTCAATACCCTAGAGATTGATAGCCCAAGACTTCCAGGAAAATATTAAGTTACATTCCAGGGTCTCCAAACAGCACAGCTCATGCCAATTAATCCTTCTTCACAAATATTCTCCCACCAAGGTTTCCTCATTCTTCGGATAGCACCTAAAATGCCTCTGCCAACTTAATCACTTATTTGCATGAATGTCTTACTAAATCATAAATAGGACAGAGAGATTTGACTTGCTTGATAAAATGTAAATGGTCAATATATTTTTGTTTATTCAGAGATTGTACACAACCTTGATGTGGCAATGCACCTGTAATCCCAGCACTAAGGAGGCTGAGAAAGAAAGATCACAAGTACAAGGTTAGCCTAGGCCACATAGGGAGACCCTATTTTAAAATAATAAATAATCAGAGATTGTATATAAATACAGTAACTTTTAATCTAAAAAACATTATGGTATTTAGCTATCAAGAGAATGCATTTATCCTCTCTTCCTTATTTCCTACTGTATAAGATCTAATGATAAAGTTTTTTTCATGATCACTTTATATCTCCACAGAAAAGTATCCTCTATAGCACAATTAAACATTAAAACTTTATTAGGGTTTCAGCTAAAATTCAAACATGCAAGTGGGCTTTAAAATTTATTCACAGCCAAGAGCTCATAAGACATGAACATTTTCTATTACAACGAGGTTTTAACTATGAATTCTGATTTTCCCAGATATACTCTCAAAATACTTTTAATTCTTATACACTATGTTATCTTAAAATATTTATTTGTGGGTCAGGGATTTAGCTCAGTGGCACTGCACCTGCCTTGCAAGGGCAAGGTCCTGAGTTCAATCCGCAGTACCAAAAACAAAACAAAACAATTTGTTTTTAAAAATAATCAATGCAGATGAATAATACTTGCTACTATCAAGAAATAAGAGCCGGGCATGGTGGTGCATGCCTGTAATCCCAGCACTCGGGAGGCTGAGGAGGAGAACTGCTGTGAGTTCAAGACCAGCCTATGCTACATAGTGAGCTCCAGGTCAGTCTCAACTACATAGTGAGATCTTATCTCAAAAAACCAAAGAGAGAAAGAAAGAAAAGAAAGAGAAAAGAAGAGAGGCTCAAAGTCACAGCTGATGAAAAAGAAGCCAAGAGAAGCAATAAATTTGCAAATCTCCCATAGAAATGTCATTTTAAAAATTCAACAAATATATTAGATATCTACATTAATAAACAGCATCATTGGTAAATTTCACTTTACTTTCTAGCAGATGTTCTAGGTAAATAAAGATGTAGTTCACAAATATTAATAGAATCATCTCTATAAGCAAAATGGATTTATAAGGTAATGCAATGCAAACTTTATATCACTGCTTTAACAGAGGAAATGATTTTCAACTTAACATTATCAAGAAAGCTGTTGACAAGGTGTTCCATGAGATCTGAAAGTGGAAATAAAGATAAGATAATGGGGGGGAGCACAAGCAACTGGTGCTGATCTAGGAGAGATTAGTAGATCTCTTATTTGGCCTTATGCCACATCAAATTATTAAAAATCAATGCAAAATACATCAAGCATACTTAGTTTGCAGATAAAGTGAACTGCTCTTGATGAATACTACTTGAGATTTTAGCATCTCTAGAGAATAAGTACAATTAATAAGAGGAAATTTAGCATTCATATATCTATATTTATACATATTTGTATAAATGTAGTAACTATAAACAACTGTGCCTGAACAATATACAGGCTAGGGGGCATTTTGTTTATTAGAACTATGTAAGTTTTAGTTGCCTACAATCTCAGTAAGTGACAGTAATGAAATATAGCTCTCAAAACAAAAGCTCATTTCAGGTGTCCCAATTTAAATGAACACAAGGGGCTGAGGATTTAGTTCAGTGTTTCTGCCGCCTGCCTTGCAAGCACAAGGACCTGAGTTCAATCCCGGTACCCCCCCCAAAATAATGAACACAAGAGTCTCTTCCTGCTTTGCAAGGGAAAGGACCTGAGTTCAATTCCCGGTACAAAAAGAAATTTAAATGAACACAAGGAAAATCAGTAAAGTACAAACTGTGGAAACCATCTAATAAAAGAAATACTAAAAGGAACCAAATGTATTTATATCTGGAAAAATGAATGTAACACTACTATTAAAAGACATAGAGAAAGGGCCAGGGATTTAGCTCAGTGGTTCCGCCACCTGCCTCAGAAGCACAAGGACCAGAGTTCCATTCCCGATATCAAAAAAAAAAAAAAAAAAAACACAAGGAGTTACAGTAAAAAAGGAAGAAATATCTTTATGAACCTAATACTAATACATAATATTAAGTAGTAGTTGTAGGAAAAGATATTTTTACACCAAGGAGATATACCAAGTGGACAGACTGGATTCAAACATAGCAAGCTTCTCATAAGGACTTAAGAATGGGTGTACCACACTTCACTCTGTTGTCACTCTTATGCATTCTATTATCGTAAATAAAAGTTCAATGATAAAACTATAAAAAAACAAGATTAACTAACACAACCTATTTTAGCATGTGAAAATGGACAACCAAGGCCTAAATGTTGCATTCACAGCCATGTCCAGGTCACCCAGGAAATCGTAACAGTTAAAAAATTCTTAGATGGGGCTGGAGATTTAGCTCAGTGCTGCTGCCTGCCTTGCAACCACAAAGTCCTGAGTTCAATCCACCATGCCCCATAAAATTCTTAGAAGTACAAGAAGAAAAGAGAAGTTTGACTTAGAAAGAGTATGACGTGACGCGAAGTTTCACAGGATCTGTCTAAAAAAGCAAAAAAAGGGTGTGTATGTGTGTAAGCACAAAATGGAAAGAAAACAGGCACTTGAGGTGGAAAGGTAGTGGAAGGACAAAAGGGATGTTTGAAGTACCTAGGAATTATGAATAGGGCAGGGAGGAGTGACAAATGCCTTTAATCCCAGTACTCAGGAGGCTGAGTCAGAAGGACTATGAGTTCAAGGACATTCTGGACTATATGTAGCAAGAGGCTGTCTTGGAAAAGAACTACAAAGGATTACTTTTAATAGCTGCTACAGTCAAACTTCCAAGAGTTACTGAGGCCAAAGGAGCAGTTATGACAAAGTAAAATTATTCTGAAAAGTATGAACAAAAATTTTAAAATTAAAAGTAAAAGAATTAGAAAAACTAGGGCCTAAGGAATAGGAAAACTGTTACTTTAACCTGTTATTTATATTTATAAAAAGTTTTTAAGGTTTGAGGATGTAGTTCACTGGCAGGGAACTTGCCTCAAGTGGACAAGACCCTAAGCTTGATCCCCAGCACTGCAGATACAAACCAACAGAACACCACGTTAAAGGTTTCCAAAATTTTTAATTACACTAGAAAACTAAACTTAACACACTGTGAATTAATCCAGCTTAAGCTACTGATAACTGAAGGACAATTTCTCTGTTCTTCTTTGAAGCAAGAGGCCATTGATATTTGTGACATTCAGATTTTAGTGAGAACTGATATCATGAATATATGAAGCATTTTATAAACATGAAAGTAATACAGAAAATATTCCTTTAGTACAACTTAAGTAGTTAAGAACTCAACCTAAATAACCTGAAAGAGAGCTTTACCAAAACAAATTTTTTAAATCTCCAAAACAAATTATTAAAATCTCCATCAAAGAACTAGACTTTGATGGGACCGGGGATTTAGCTCAGTGGTTCTGCTGCCTGCTTTGCAAGCCAAAGGTCCGGAGTTCAATTCCCAGTACCACAAAAGAAAGAAAGAAAAGAAAGAAAAGAAAAGAAAAGAAAAGAAAGTGAAAGAAAGAAAGAAAGAAAGAAAGAAAGGAAGGAAGGAAGGAAGGAAGGAAGGAACGAACTTGACTTTAAAAATTAAAAGACTAAAAAACTAAATATACACGCAACAGCAAAGTCATCTGGTCTATTTCATTCAGTTTACCCCAATCGGGTTTGCTATCCTCTATCACACTAGATAGTAGCAACATCAGACCTCAAAGGATGGGGACAGTATACTGAAAATGGGAAGAGGAACTCAACACTACAGATCATACTTCATCTCAAGATTTTACACCTTTCATCATGCAACAACCAAAAGAAGATAAAAGATGATGATTCACCCCCAGAAAGTTCTAGAGGAAAATGGAAAACTAAGGCTAATTCACCAATAACTACCATTAGCAGGTTCACTATAAGCCATTAAAAAAGAAAATCTTAAGTTTCCATTTTATAATTTTCTTTGTATTTTATTTCACCAGTTTTGAAAGGTACTTTCTCCCTCTTAATTATTAATGGACTTTCACTTAAGCCATACATATTTGGGGAAAAATTCTTAAAATCTATCTGGTTAGTTTTGGCTATGTCCATGCATAAGAACATTCACTAGACTTTAGTTTATCTTTTTTTTTTTTTTTTTTGGTACCAGGGATCAAACTCGGGTCCTTTAACTTGTGAGGCAGGTGGCAGCACCACTGAGCTAAATCACCAGCCCTACAGTATATGTTCTTGAAGGGTTTTTTTTCCAGGGGGTTGGGGGCAGGGGTGTGAATAAGAGCAAAGGAAAAAGGACTTGTTAACACTAAAGTGCACAGACAGTACAACTTCACTTTCCCAGAAGTACCTGAAGCACATTTTCAGGTATATGTATGTTGCTATGTTTGTTTGCAATCTTTCCAATGAAAGCCTTACCTCCAGCATGATCACTCAGACACGTGTTTCATAACCTATCAAGATGTGCTGAGCACTAGAGTCGGCAACAGCTACAAGGGAAGTCAGTGAGGACAACAAGTGGACTCCACCCTCATCATGCACGAGGCAAAGGCTGTCGGGTTAAAACTCTTACACGGTAAATGGGAAGGAAGTTTAAAGGGAAGGGAAAAAGCCCTGGACTTTCTGATTTCTGCACCTTGGCTTACAAGCCTTTCTGCTTAGAATGCACTTCTGCACGTGTAGAAATCTAAACAAAGGGTGCGTCCTGCATGGCATATTCTCCTGTCTCCAGAGTGAGATCCAATCTCTCCCTTTAACAGCATCTTGGTGGAACGTGATTTCATTCTAGCACGGCATTTTTGTATTAAAGATCCTTTACACACTGACAAATGTGAAGGTGAAATATCATGCAGGCTCCACCTTCAATAAATTAACCACAATGTGGTTTCAAATTTTCAAATTAAAGTCTTATAGAAAAGAGTACCTATGACAACACCTATTAGGCAGTCTGACTCAATACACTCCCATCAGTGGAGGCTATGAAAGAAAAAGGAAAACTCTTCAAATACATACTTCTATGTTGAGACTGATGGAAAGAGTACGTTTTGCTTCGGTCTGGAGAGTAGCTTCGACTACTGACACTGGAGCCAGATCTGCTGTGTGGAGAGTCCTTTCGGCCTACAGATGATTCTCGAAAAAAAGGAGCATCTCTTTTATGAGGAGACCGGTCTCTCATATAATGGGAAGAGTAGAAATTTTTTCTTCTAAAGCCATCTCTCATCTCCCTGCGAAGAAAAAAGGAAATAAACTGATTACAACCCACGTATACAAGCACGTGAAAAAAGGCCTAATTACAAGATATTCTTTAAATTGCAACCCTGGAATAGTTTCTCTGGTGTGAAAAACTAAAATAGTACTCAAGATCTTAATGGGACAATTAGCAATGTGAAATAGGAAGAGAAGGACCAAAGGTGTAGGGACAGTGAGAAGGATAGGGAAAGGGGAATAAGGGAAAAGGGAAAAAATATGAGAAAATGTAAAAATGGAATTAAAGTGTTTGAAGGAGGGGAGGGGAGGAGTGGGTGAAGGGAGGGGGGGGACAAAGGGAAAAAATGAAAACCAAGACCTGGCATGTAAAGGTACAAGATCCCAGTAATGAATGTAACTGTACTGTCTACCTAGAATGTACCAATAAATTCAATTTAAAATTTAAATAAATAAATAAATAAATAAATTGCAACCTTGATTTGGCCGGGATTTAGCTCAGTGGTTCCACCGCCTGCCCTGCAAGCACAAGGACCTGAGTTCGATCCCCAGTACCAATAAATAAATAAATAGATAGATAGATAGATAGATAGACAGACAGACAGACAGACAGACAGCTAGCTAGCAAGCAACCTTGGTTTTATAACTTCTGAAGTGGGGGAACAAAATGAATCTAGATCAATGAAATGATCTAAAATGCACCACTTTTTCAGTGGTTCAAGTATAAAGGTTCTTTATTTTAAGCAAGCACAAATTCTAAAATGTGAAAAACAGAAGAACTTAGCTTCTATTGCTCTTTCCATTACTGATAAACCGTAACAATGTAACAAAGCTACCAGATTCTCAAAGACTAACAATACCAAAGACTTCCCAAATGAAACACTTCAAGACCCTTCAGCTGGAAAGTAGAGATTAAGTGTTCCTAATCTAAAAAGTTTCAAAATCACAAATTTTTTGAGTACTGACATCATGCTCAGAATCTTTTAAATTTTGGAGCATTTCAGATGAGATGCTCAAGCTATAAAGTATGCAAATATTATAAAATCCAAACACCTGAAATCTGAAAAGCATCTGGTCCCTAAGCATTACAAACCAGAGATACACAAGTGTTATATTCCTGTGTTTTTGGTCTCCTCCCAGCCCAGGGCACAATTTGACAAGATCTAGAGGATGTGGGTTAGTCATGGGTAGGGGAGCAGCACTGGGAGTGAGGGGCCAAGAATGCTGACAAAATCCTAAATGTCCAGAAAACGTTCATACAAACACACACACCAACAACCTATAAAGTCCAGAATGTTAATAATGCCAAATTGAGAAATCTTGATCTATATCCGTTAAATTCATGCTTTGAGTTTGTACCTTGAAGTACACAGACTGTTGCCCATCCCTAAATAACCTGGCTGGATGAAGATACTGGGCAGGCGGCTGGATCTGGGGATTCCTGGCAGCTGTGCTGTTGAAGGCGGGCCCACTGGGGGTGGTCACCAGTGCCTCTGTGGGGGTCCCTCAGGCACACAGTGCTCTGCTTCCTGAGTACAATGAAGGGAACCGCTTGTTCCACCAAACTCTTCCACAGTGCTACATCTGTCTTGGAACCAGTCAAGCACAGAATGAAAGCTCTGAAATCATGCGCCAAACTAAACCTCTCCCCCTTTAAGGTGCACGTGTGGGTATTTTTCAGCAATGAGAAAAGCTAACAAAGACAGTAAAACCAACATGCCATGGCACCTTTATTAAAGGAACACACAGCATCAAATGAAATTTAACTGATGTTTAACAAATATTTAACAAATACTACGATATAAATAATATTAAATTTCAGACATAAGAAGGCTGAGAGATAAACCAAAAGCATGGACTTCCCTTCTTTCTTTCTGTGGTGTGAGGGCCCAAACCCACAGCCTTGAGCACACTAGGCAAACACTATACTACTGAACTACCAGCCAAAGACATGAAATTTCTAATCTACAGCTAAGTGGCCAACTTACCTATCTATGATTAGCTCTGGATGGAGGGACCATGCTGCCACCCATTCGAGACTCCTTCTGGGAAATTCAGATCTAATCTTATCATTATTTCCAATTAAAACTCTCCTAACTTTCTCCTTTAGTTCACAACTTAATTCTTCCATATTTGTGGAACCACCAAAAAAAAGGAAAGAAAGAAAACAAAAGAATATACATATTGGGAAGCCAAGGAAAGAATACTCTTAAGTAGGGAAATAAAGGTTTTCTACATTTAAATCAGATCAGGCCTTAATGAACACTTGCTTAAGTCAGGGAGGAAAGCGGACCCTCCTGCAGAGGAGACTGACTCCATTGCTAACAGGTGAAATGCTGAACTACAGTTACCCAAGGCCAACACCAGATGGCAGTAAACTTACAACCCAGTTTGCAACTGTGTGGCCTGGGTTGGCTGGGAGGACCTGGGGAAGTGCAGCACTAGGTCAGGTTCCAGCAGAATAGAGTACTGTCTCTCCTCCCTTCCTGTCAACCTCTCTTACTGCCAACCAAGTTATGTAAAAATATCACACTAGGTAAAGATCCTAAGTACCATTTTTTATATTAGCTAACCTATTTTTTCAGGCACATACATGGGTTTATGAATACCTACTGCCCACGGTATGACAGGCACCATGGAGAATAACCCTGGCTCTGAGCAGGCCTGGGCTCTAAATGGGGCTTGTCAGAATGGGTAATGCTAGGAGTGACCCAAGAGTCATGTGACCAATGACAGCATGGAAACAAAATAGATTGTCAAAAATATCTGAAAGGATGAAATTATTACTTTTCTTCCCCCAAAAAAGCTTCACCAAGGGAAGACAGAAGGGAACTGAGACTGATCTTATTTTGATGGAAGGGGTTTATCTGAGTAAATCTGGAGTTTGAAGGAGAAATTTAATTTTCATCAGAGGAAACTAATAATTCAAGACACAAAACTGTTAAATTATTGAAGAAACCAAAGAGGAGGAAAATGAGAGAAAGGGAATAAGTAGAAGACAATTGTCTTGAATAGTACAAAAAGAGAAAAAAAAATCTCATTTAAAAAACAGAAAAATGAGAGAGCTCCCACTAGAATGTCTCAGAAAAGGAACTGCAGAAATTAAAAAAAGAAGAAAGAATGTGAATGGATAGGCAGGGTGGAATGTTTTACAATTGGTGGAGTAGGGGGAACTATTAATTAGGGGCTATTAATTCCTGTGTGAGCTCCTAGAATGAGTTCCTCGAAATTCATTACAAAGTACAAAGATGAGAACAGGATAGTAAAAATGGAGAAGCTCAAAGATGCCACTGGAGGAGGCCAGCACTTCAGACTGAGGCAGGAGGAACACAAAGTCTGAGGCTAGTCTAAAACTGCATAGCAAGAACCTGTCTCTAGAAGGGGGGGGGTGATAATAAAAAAGAGCAACACAAAACAGCCCAGAACATGTTAAACAAATCAAAGAACTAGAAGGCAAGTCACTTCAGAGAAAAATGGTTGATCCCTGTGAAGTGAGGTTCCAGCTATAGAAAATGAATGGAAAGAATGACAAAAAATATAGCCGCTCTGTTTTGAGTACTATGGATAAGAATTTTAGGATATACTAAAAGACCAAGTCCTTGTCCTCCTGACGTTTATATTCTAGCAAAAAGTCAGCATATAAATTCACCATTTGAGAGAGACAAGCACTATAAACAAAGGTAGAAGTGAAGTAGGTTATACAAGGAAGTCCTTTCTGCAAAGATGGCAGAGGTCCAGAGAGGTAACAGGCAAAACATAACCCAAAGAAGAACTTGGCAAAAAATATTCTAGGCAGGAGGAACTGAAATTGTAAAGACTCTTGGAAAAATAAGATGTATGTGTGCCAGATGTGGTGGCCCATGCCTGCACTCCTAGCATGCAGGAGGCTGAGACAGAAGGATCACATGCTCACGGCCAACCTGGGCTACAAAACTTTCAAAGCCAGCTTGAACTACAGTGAGAACACTATCTCAAAAGATCACAAAAATGTGTGTTTAAGCTAGCGTAGCTACACTTGAAGGTGGAACAGGATGAACTGAGACACTGGCAGGTCATGCAGCAGGACTGCTACTATAAGTGAAGCAAGATGGTGAAAAGGTTAAGAGCTGTGTTTACAATCATCCTAATGGCTCTGTGAAGCCATGTGATACTGTGGTAAGGACATAATGATGAGTCAGGTCGGCTCCTGGAGTTTACAGCAAACGCAGTGTAAGGTCAAATGCAGTTCTATTCTAACATGTAAGGCTTAAGGAAAGCATGCCCAAGGACAGAAAGGAAAGGGTGAGGGCCCTCTGTGAACCAGCCTCCTGTACTCAAAAGCTCTTCCAAAGTAACTATTAACTATCACACTCAAGAGTGCCAAGGGACCGGAATTTCACATTATTATTAAATTACCTGAATATAATTTGAAGAATTATCTTTGAAATAGTTTAAGGAGTACCATCAGTCTGCCTGGCTTTGATTCTTTTCCACAGCTTACAACAGCTCCCTATGCCTTAATTTCCTCATCGATACAGTGAAGATAATAATATTTCACAAAGTTATAGGAAGAGTAAAAGAAATAGTGCATCAGTCACATTTAGAACCAACACTACATTCAACAGATGTTTGCTATCGACTGTATTACCCCAGTATAATTTCTATTAAACCACTAAAAGGTTGGTAGCAAGAAACAGCTCGATATGCCAGTACAACTCACTGACAGCTACAAGTCACCCAGAAAAGCTAAACTATGAAATCTTGCTTATCTAAGTGTAAAACCAAGCTATGGTGATAAAATCCTCTAGAAAAAATCTTAAATTTGACTTCTAGATTGATTCCTTCATGGGATACATACCATGATGAATTCGGGTGGACTAAAAAGCTAAATATATGCAAACAAGAGACAGAAGAAAAAAGTGCCCAGAAAGGGGGTGGGGTGAGGAAGGAAGGCAGGCAGGCAGGCAGGCAAGCTCAACATTTGTAAGTATATAAAGAAACTATTTTGCACCAAAATGCCAAGTATAAACTGTATCTTAAAAAGGCCTAGGGCCAGGGATTTAGCTCAGTGATTCTGGCATCTGCCTCACAAGCACAAGGACCTGAGTTCGATCCCTGGTACCAAAAAAAAACAAAAACAAACAAACAAAAAAAGGCCTACACTGAAAACCAGAATTAAGTTCAAAACAAATTTCCAATTAAAAATGAATAATCCAATACCAATGGCAAAGTCCTAAATATTAATATTCAATAAGTTATATATTAGTTTGATGCTAACAACTATTATGAATAAGATGAAGACATCAACAAAGACTAAAACATTAAATAAATAAATAATAAAACATATACAGATGATTCGAAGCCAGGCATAGGGGCACATGCCTGTAATCCCAGTACTCAGGTAGTTAGTGGAGGAAGGAGGATTGCCACAAGTTCAAGGCCAGATTGAACCACAGGGTGAGACCATGTCTCAACAAACAACAACAACAACAACAAACAACAAAAAAAGATGATTCAAAAGGAGACAGTTATTTCACTAAATATAAGACATTAAAGTTAAAATAAGTTTTCTTCTGGGCCAGGGATGTAGCTCTCAGTGGCACTGTGCCTGCCTGGCAAGCACAAAGTCCTCAGTTTGATCCCCAGTACCACATTAAAAAAAAAAACACACACTAAGTTTTTTACTACTGGACGGGCACAGTATCCTGTCCAGTAGTAAAAATGAGAGTAAACAGATACTTGTGCTTTATGACACAAATTACTAGAGATTTAAAGGTTTGAACAAATTTCTTTCACCCTCTCTCCCCTACCTTCTCCCACCCCACAATGTATGCATCTGTGTTTGTCAACACCTGACTTCTTCTAGGTTCAATTTGCTTCCCACAGTGCTACAGAGTAGTCTTAATTCCTCATCTTTCTTGGCATAATAACTAACTACTGAATGTAGTTTGTACTAGGTTTCAAACATCGACCCTGAGTGTTTCTATCTTTGAGGGAAGGAAAAAAGTAGAGATCATCAACACAGCACACAAGATAGATGTCTTAACATTAATTGTTGTATAATCTTCCATCACTAACAGAAGTACACAAACATTATCGTGAATAATGGTTCTGTACTAGGTTGAGCATCCTGAATTTCAAAACCCAGAATCGAGGATGCTACAAAATATGAAGTGTTCTAAGCACAATGCTAGCATGAAAAAAGTTTCTGACTTGGTGCATTTCAGATTTCATTTTGTGAATTAGGATGCTCAATTAGCAGTCTGCAAATACTGCAAAATCGAAGTCGGAAATCTCAAAACACCTCCGATCTCATGCATTTTGAACAAAGGATAGATAATCTGCACAAAGTACTACGAGTATACATAAGGTTAATTTGATGAAACATTTGATTGCTAATTTTCCTGAAATTTTGCCCTCCACTATAAAAATGTAATTTATGATGAATTTAGGTAAAGTGTAACTAACTTTCAAGTCCATGTAACTCGAGGTCTACCTCCTGTTAGGCAAGAGAGCTACCACTAAACAGCAGTCCCAGCCCCTTCTATTTTACTTTTATTCTCACACATGGTCTCATGAAGTTAAAAAATTGTCTCAAACTTGTCATCTTCCCACTTCAGCCTCCTGAGCAGCTGGGATGACAGCCAAGCACCACCAGGCTTGGTGGGGGGGGATTGGGGAAGGTAATATGGTTAAGGGCAAACTAAGCAACCTTATGTTTTAATTTTACATCTTAAAAATACTCTTTGTTGGATTTACTTCTATTTGGCTCAATAACTGAGGGTAAAATAAATTTTTTAAACATACAATTCACCAGAAAAATTAGTAATGCTTTCATTACTAAATTCATCCATAGAGAACTCAATCCTACACTTTTCCTTTTGTTACAAATAACTTTCATGTAATATTTTATAATAGAAACTTCTAAATCCGTTGTACTAGTTTCAATGAAAAAATTAGTTATTAAACTATTTTTTCCTTCATCTGTAGTTTCTATTCAAATGAAAGACAAGGCATTTCCTAATTATTAAATACATCACTGTAAGTGCTATAAAAACCTATATAACTAAATATTTCCCTTAGCCCATCAATATTCAAGTTTCTTATTTTAAATTTCTAAAAAGATCTTCCGCTATTCTATGCTACCTTCTCCTATTTCACTAGCTCTCCAAAGCCTATCATGAAATTCAGGTAGAGATCTGGCTGACAGAGACTCAAGTACTTTAGAGAAAAAAAAAAAACTTTTCCATTACCAGCTCACTGATACTGTATCATTCCTGCTCTGAAATTCTGATGCTCTCAATACCTATTCTTCCAAATTATGAGCACCAAAAATACTCAAAATAAATATAAAAATAATGAATTTCAGCCAGGCATGGTGGCATTCATCTGTAATCTTAGCATTTTAGAAGCTGAGGTAGGAGGATCATGAGTTTGGAGACAGCCTAAGCCATACAGCAAGTTCAAGGCCAGGTTGAACTACAAGGTGAGACACTGTCTGAAAAAGAGGGTTTCTATTAAGGAGGCTCCTTAACACATAACTGGTTCTCAAACTGCAGAGATTTTGCTTTCAGGAAATGTCTAAAGAGGTCAGTGGTGATACTAAACACCCTAGAATACACATACGTGCACTGTGCTACAGAAAGCAAATGACAAGAGCAGTTCCAAAGTTCAGAAACCAGGGTATATATTTCTCCTACAAACTTAACCTATCAGGTTCAGAAATATGAAAAAACATTCTAGAGCTTTCCTGGGACTACTTATCACTTCTTTTAAAAGATGTCTAACTTCAAAATATAAAATTTCCTGCTCTGTCACCTCCATGAGCTCAGTCTGCCCCTGCCAATTGCCTACTACGTCCAAGCTCTTTTCAAAATGCTTACTCCTGAAACTCAGTCCTAACACTTGTGCTGAGGACTCTTCTGTGCAGTGCAATGATACCAAGTATACATCATCTCCACTACCATTAATCCATCCATAAATATATACAAAAATTCAAATAACATATTGTATTATTTTAGTCCACATATGCTCCAGCATTAAGTGCACAAGTTCTGGAACAAGACCACCATGGTTCAAACACTAGCTGCAGTACTCGTTTACTACTGAAAAGATCGTACAGTTAATTATGCCCTGAATCTTCTAGGTCATCTATAAAACAGGAATGATGGATAAGAGTGAAAATGCTTACCGAATATATAAATAATAAGCACTTTATATATTCACTCAATTGTTCAAACTTTTAAAAATTCAACTCCTAGACTCACCCAAAAGAAATGTTTGTGTACCTGTGTACAAACTACATTGGCAGAACCAAGAAAACACAACAGAATGTTTTTGTTTTGTTTTGTTTTGTTTTGTTTTTGTCTTGGTGGTGTGTTAGGGATTAAACCCTGGGCCTTCGTTGTCAGCTATATCCTTAGTCTTTTTTTATTTGAAACAGGTTCTTGCTAAGTAACTAATGTGCCCAGGCTGAGCTCAAACTTGTGATCCTCTTGCCTAAGCCTCCCAGAGTGCTGGAATTTTTTTTTTCCTCATTGAGTTTACTGGTACTTTTTAAGTATAAAGTAGAGTTATATGTATTATTGTGATCTTGTACCTTTACATAACAAATCTTGGTTCTCATTTTTCCCCATACTCTTCACCCCTCCAGCCTTCCCTATTTTCAAAGACTTTGTTTCCATTTTTTTCATGTTTTTTTCTTTTCCCTTATTTCCCTTCCCCTCCCCTTCCTACTTCCCCTACACCTTTAGCCTTTTTCTTCCTATTTCAAAATGTCAGTTATAAACCATTTGCCCATCCGTTGGAAACTGGATAAAGATGTGGTTTTTCTATAAAATGGAATATTACTCAGCCATAAAGAACGAGAAAATAGATTCATTCATAGGAAAACGGATACATATTGAAGATATACTCCTAAGTGAAATAAATAAGTCACACGTGTAAATACCAAATAGTTTCTCTGGTGTGAATAATCTGCAATAATATAGAAGATCCTAATAAGATTACTGACATTTAGAAATGGGAAGAAAGGAGCTAAAGGTGTAGAGAAGGTGGGATGGGTAGGGGAAGGGTAATAAGGGAAAAGAAAAAAATGTGAGATAATGAAAAGATGGAAATAAAGTGTTTGTAGATGGGGAGGGGAGGAGGGGGTGAAGGGAGGGCAGGGGTAAGGGGAAAAAATGAGAATCAAGACATGTTATGTAGAGGTACAAGATCCCAACAATGAATGTAACTGTACTGTATCCCTAAAATGTACCAATAAACTCAATTAAAGCTGAAAAAAAAAATTTGGATCTGACTTACACTTTTAGTTTTTCACACCAGATAAACTATTCAGTATTTACACGTGTGTCTTATTTATTTCACTTAAGCGTATGGCCTCAATATGCATCCATTTTCCTATAAATGACTCTAATTTCTCATTCTTTATGGCTGAGTAGTACTCCATTTTATAGAAAAACCACATCTTAGTTATCCAGTCTCCAACTGCTAGGCAATTGGGCTGTTCCCAAGTTTTAGTTATTAAAAATTGTGCCAGTATAAACATGGGTCCACATATATCACTATGGTATGATTCTTTTAATTCTATTGGAAAGACAGCCAGCAGAGGGATAACTGGGTCAAATGGAACCTCTAGTCCTAGTTCTCTGAGGTTATCTCCATATTGATTTCCACAGTGGTTACATCAGTCTGCACTCCCACCAACAATGGAGAAGGGTTCCTTTCTCCCAAAACTCCACCAACATTTGTTATGTATATTATCAGACCATATATATTATCAGACCACAGTGCAATTAAGCTGGAAATCAATAGCATAAGAAACTGTAAGAACTTCACAAACACATGAAAAGCGAACGACACAAACACATGAAAATTGAACAACACTCTCCTGAACAATCAATGGGTCACTGAGGAAATTAATGAAGAAATTAGTTTCTATAAGCAAATGATAATGCCAATAAAACATACAGGAATCTATGGAACACAATGAAAGGAGTTTTATGTGGGAAATTCATAGCAGTGAATGCCCACACTAGAAAAACAGTGAGCTCAAATAAACAACCTAATGATGAATCTTAGGCTTCTAGAAAAAGAAGACCAAGAAAAACCCAAAGCTTGTACAAGGAGGATATTACAAAAGATCAGAGCAGAAATCAATGCAATGGAAACTAAGAAAACAACACACACACACACAC
>NW_022900927.1:11652265-11678061 GCF_012274545.1 Fukomys damarensis
AGAAAAAAACACACACACACACACACACACACACACACACACACAAATCAATAAATCTAAGAGTTGGTTTTCTGAAAGAATAAATACAATCAATAAACCCTTAGCCAACCTTGTAAAAAAAAAAGGAAAGAAAAGGCTCACATCCATGCAATTTGGAACGAGAAAGTTGAATTCACAACAGATCCAGAAGAAATCCAGAGGATCATCAATACCTACTTCAAGAAACTGTACTCTAATAAAATGGAAAGTACAGAAGAAATGGACAGATTTCTTAAGAATTAACAAAGCTGAATGAAGATTAAAAAAATTCCAAACACCCCAATTGATTGTAGTTGAAGTTTACCAATGAAGAACAGCCCAGGCCCCGATGGCTTCACTGCTGAATACTACAAGACATTCAGAGAAGAACTACTGCCACTACTCTTAAACTTTTCATTGAAATTGAAAGGGAAGTAGGCAAGGGATTTAGCTCAGTGTTTCCAGGGCCTGCCTCACAAGCACAAGGGCCCGAGTTTGAACGCTGGTACCAAAAAAAAGAAAGGGAAGCAATACTTCCAAATTCATTGCTGGAAGCTAGTGTTACTTTGATTCCCAAACCAGGGAAAAACCCAACCAAAAAGGAGAACTACAGGCCATTCTCCTTAATGAACACAGATGAAAAAATCCTTAATAAGATACGGCAAACAGAATACAGAGGGTTAGCAAGAAGATCATACACCCTGGCCAAGTCGGATTTACTCCAAGGATGGAAGGATGGTTCAACATACGTAAATCAATAAATGTAACACTATAACAGAGTCAAGGACAAAAACCATATGATCCTTTCAATATATGAAGAAAAAAGCATTTGACAAAATTCAACACCCATTCATGCTAAAAACACCACAGAATATTGGAATAGATGGTCTTTATCTCAACTTGATAAAGGCTATCTACGAAAAACCAACGGCCAACATCATATTAAATGGCCAAAAACTGAAAACCTTCAGACTAAAATCAGGAACAAGACAAGGATGTCCACTATCACCACTCCTGTTCAATACAGTTCTGGAAACATAGCCACAGCAATTGGACAAGAGAAAGAAATTAAAGCAATAAAGAGGAAAGGAAGAACTGTCATTATTTGCTGATGATATGATACTCTACAGAGAAGACCCAAAAAGCTCTGTCAAAAGACTTCTAGACTTAATTGACACTTTCAGCAGAGTAGATGGATTCATATGAGGTCAACACTCAAACATTAATAGCTTTCTTTCACAAAAATAACAGACTCACTGAGAGAGAAATTAGGGAAACAATTCCTTTCACAATAGCATCCCCCAAAAAATGAAGTATCTAGGAATCAGTCTAAAGAAAGAAGCAAAAGACTCTACACTGAAAACAACGACACACTGAAAAAAGAGATGGAAGAGGATACAAGTAAATGGAAAGATATGCCCTGCTCCTGGGTAGGAAGAATCAACATAGTGAAATGGCCATACTACTAAAACTGCTACAGACATTCAATGCAATTCCGATTGAAATCCCAACTGTATATTTCACAGAACTAGAGAAAATAATCCAAAAATTCATTTGGAACTAAAAGAGACCTAGAATAGCAAAAGCAATTCTAGGCAACAGAGACATGGCAGGGGGTATCACAACCCGTAACTTGAAACTATGCTACAAAGCCACTATGATAAAAACATGGTACTGGCAAAGAAAAAGACCTGAGGATTAGTGGAACAGATTAGAAGATACAGAAACAACTCCAGATGTACTCAGCTTTGACAAAGGAGCCAACCATCCTAAGTGGAGGAAAGATAGCTTCTTTAATAAAATGTGTTAGAAAAACTGGATTTCGGGCTGGGGATTTAGCTCAGTGGTTCCACTGCCTACCTTGTAAGCGTAAGGACCTGAGTTCGATCCCCAGTACCAAAAAAAGAAAAGAAAAGAAAAACTGGATTTCAACCTGCCAAAGTTTAAAAGTAGACCCTCATCTTTCACCATGCACTAAACAAAAATCTAAGTGGATTAAAGGTCTAAATATTAAAACAGAAACACTAAACTTGCTGGAAGATGAGTTAGGTAGAACTCTCAAAAGACATTGGCACAGGAAAAGACTTTATGAACAAATCCTCAGTAGCATGGGAACTAGCACAAAGAATCAACAACAAAAATCTCATCTTATTAAAAAGCTTCTGCACTGCAAGAGAAACCACCAACAGAGCAAAGAGACAATCTACAATGTGGGAAAAAATTTTTACCAGCTGCTCATCAGACAAAGGAGTACTATCTAGAATATGTAAAGAACTCAAAAAAATTAGGATCCCCAAATATGAAGACCCGATTCAAAGACAGGCATTTGAAATGAACTGACATTTCTCAGACAAAGAAGTAAAAGCAACAAATATATGAAAAGGTGTTCTGCATCACTGGTCATTTGAGAGATGCAGATGAAAACAACCCTGAGATTCCACCTCACCCCAGAAAGAATGGCTGCTATCACGAAATCAACCCAGAGTGCTGGAAGTACATGTGGGCGTGCTGATGCTGAAATAGATTTTTTTAAAAAATTCATACAGTGAGACTACAGAGTATATCCTATGGTAATGAACAGTGTAAATAATATAATGAACATCATAATAAAAATGAAGGGACTACTGAGAACTATCACAGTAAGTTTAAAAGAAATCAGATACAAGAGTATCTTGTTGGGCACAGTGATGGACACCTTCAATCACAAGTACCAGGGAGGCTAAGGCCAGCCTGGATAATATAGCAAACCCTGCCTCAAAATAAAAAATTAAAACATAGGGAAAAACATAGGGACTGGGGATGTAGCCCAGTGTGGTACAGTGCTTCCCTAGAAGTGTGAGGCCCTATGTTAATTATTAGGACCACAAAAAAGGGGGTAAAGTATCTCATGCAATTCCACTGACAGCAACCCTCCCACACAGCTTTGCCTCCCACATATTTTGGTGCTGCACTGCGGTCTGGGTCTGTTCCACCAAAGACTTGTGCACTAAACATACAGTCATTGGCTTAGCACTACGGGAAGACAGCAGAAACCTTTCAGTGGTCGGGAAGCTGTAGGCCAAAGTGGGAACTAGAACTACTGAGTACTTTTAGGATGACAAAGGCATGCTCTGGAAGGACTGTGAGACACTGTCATAGACCCTAGTGTCAGAGCCTTGGGAATGAGTTTCACTGCACCAGTCTCCCAACATGGTTCAAATCTGATTTTTCACAGTATATTAATATAACTGTGTAAAGTCAAAACTTTTCTGCTAGCTCTTCAGAGCCCAAGTCATTCAGCTGACAGTTAAGATTGCTTTTGAAGTCAAAAGTGTGGTTACTTTTAGAGAAGAACAACTTTGAGCAGGGGAGGAAGGACGTTTCTAGGATAAGTAATATTCTGTCTTAACCTAGACTGTGGTTATACTTAAAATGATCCTGTGAGCTATACATAAACCTTGACTTGTGTGGTTTTCTTGTAGAGTTTATTAGATGAAAAGTGCTTACTTACCTTACCGCTAAAACTGTGATATATAAAAATACAACTCTAGCATTTAACATGAGCTGAATAGAATGCCTTGAGTTCCCAATCTTTCCCCTTAGAATCACCTGATGGGCTTTTAAAAATTACTGCTGCCCAGGCCCCAAGTAAGATCAACTGAATCAGATCGCTAGGTATGGGACCCAGGCAAGTATTTTTTCAAATGGCTTACATATAATTCAAAGGATAGCCAGCAATGAGAACTGGTCAGTGTATCAGACAAGCTGCTATTATATTCAATCATAGGTTTTTCATTCCAGAGTCCCAAATTGGTACCTGGCCCCTGAGATTGCAAACTGCTTTCAAACAGTTGTAAGCAATGAAAAAAGTGAAAAGATTTCAGTTTTCAAATCTAAAGTTCTTTCTTCTGAAGCAGAACTTGTTGGGCTTACAAACCCAAATAGCAAAGACAGCTAGTACCAAACAGCAGCAGCTCTCATCTGGCACTCATTTACATTTATTATTTAAATACTATATACCAGGTATTTTTACTAGTAGTCAGGGACATTAACACTTTAGCTTAAATACATTAACTGTTTACTAGGAAAAATTGCAAGTACTTTTATGTACAACAACTGCATTCGGTATACTTATTAATACAATATAGTAACAAAGTGATCTTTTAAGTACTTTTACATCCTCAGCCTCTTCCTAAGAATATCCTTCCAAGTGAAACCTAGCATTTGAACACAAATTCTATCTTCCCTCAAGCTCCTGGGTAGTAAAAGTGCACACTAATAATCCCATTTCAAGGTCAAGTAGATGAGGTGTAGGATTTTTTTTTTTTTTCAATATTGGGGACTGAACTTAAGGGAGCTCTACTACGGAGCTACACCACTAGCAGGGAGTGGGGGCAGAGTCACTGTTTAGTTCAGACTGCTGGCCTTGAGCTCACTATGCAGTCCACGCTGGCCTCCCCCTTTTTTTCTTTTTTTTATCCGTTGAGCCACAAGTCTGTTTTGGTTTTTTGTTTCTTTGTTTTGAGAGACAGGGTCTCACTATGTAGTTGAGACCGACCTAGAACTCACTATGTAGACCAGGTTGGGCTCAAACTCACAGCGATCTTCCTGCCTCAGCCTCCCAAGTTCTGGGATTACAGGCCTGCGCCACCACCAGGAAGCTGCATAGTTCTTTCCTTACTTTCACATATAACAAACACATCTTGCCGATTTTTCCACTTACACACATTTATCAAAAGTTAGGGTTTTCTCCATCCCAATTCCCCTTCTGCAATTCAGATATTCTTAATTTCTTGTTCAACTCCAGTGTCATTTTTAAAGGCATCCTTATACTGAAGACAAACAATACTCTCACTAGGTTTCCTTAGCACCTATGCAGCGTGGTGGCACATGCCTGTAATCCCAAGACTCGGGAGGCTGAGGCAGGAAGATCGCTGTGAGTTCGAGCCCACCCTGGTCTACATAGTGAGTTCCAGGTCGGTCTCGACTACATAGTGAGACCCTGTCTCAAAAACCACAAAAAAAAAAAAAAAAAAAAAAAAAGATCCTCCTGCCTCAGTTTCCCAAGTGCTGGGAACACAGGTATGGACTGGCCAACAGCCCTTTTTTACTTTGATACAGTCTCACGAGGCTGCCCCTAGGGATTTGAATTTGTAATCCTCCTGTCTTGGCTTCCTAAATGCTGGGATCACATGCATGTACCACCAAGCCTGGAAAGGATTTTTCAATCCACTGGCCTCTAAGAAATAGTGGTACGGGTGAAGTCCAACAAAATTCTTACTGAAGTTCATACCATCCAACGGTACCCTAAATTACCAACTTCCTGGTAATGCTTTCATTGTCCCTAAAGATGACATCGCCCACGTTGCCACACATCTCATTCAAATTATGGTAAACTTTCAAAATTCAAGTGTGATACTGCGATTTTGCAATCCCTTGCCCATATCCTGTATGTTCACAAATACACTGAAGCCAACCACCTAATTCCTAACCCCTGCCATTTGCTATCCGGAAGTGCCCTTCATCAGAGTATTTTATTCCATTCATCATATCGTAATCACGACTTATCTTTAAGTTTTCTTACTCTTATCCATCTCCAAATCCTGGGTACTTTCAGTCTCCTTTATTTTCTAGGAATCCTGAATGTAGCCTCCCTCACTGCCCTGCCTGCTTAACTACTAAAAGTTTTCAATCCCTGCAATACTGATGATATATCAACTTAGTCAACCAAAAGCTGGAATTTCAAACTGTGATTTCGTTGATGATACCGCTGGACTGCCATATCCTACAGAAATTACTCAAACCTAGAAATTGGCCCCAGAACAGTGTCAGTCTCTTAATTTCCACTCTGCTTTCAACTGCACTCAATAATATTTTTACTTACTAATGCTAAGATCAATCTCTCATTTACCTCAATAGCTATTCCATATCTTCATTATTCTCCCAAAGCCCTCTAACCAGCCCAAAACCCTCCTGAATGTCTTCTCTTTCCTAAAAATGAGAAAGATAGCAGTCAACCAGCATGAACTGCCTCAAACACCATTCCTAGTTCCCTACTCCCAAATTACCTCCACTGAACCTCTTCCTGATTTCAACTTTCTTCTCTTTATATACGGCTTATCTCCTGTCAAAACCTGGCACTCTCATCAGTGGTCTTTATCATTTCATCAGTTTCCCCTTTTCTGACTTGTACCTTTAATGTCTCCCCTTTCAACCTACAGATATGCTCAAGTCACTAACCACATTAAGATAATAAAAACATCTCCTTTTAGCCATGTCTTTCTCTACTTTCCTGCTCAACTACATCTTAACAAGTTATCTACCCACGTGGAGCCTACTTTCATCTTGTTCACCCCTATACAACCAAATCTGAGTGATATCTTGAACTCTACACTTGAATATTTGGCTTCATTAGCCACTGGTGCATACATATGCACACAGTACTCAAGACTGAACTCAAGCAATGAGCTACATCTTCAGCCCTCTTTTTTTTTCAGATAGGGTTTCCTGTGTAGCCCACGCTGCTCTCAAACTTGTGATCCTTCTGCCTCAGCCTCTGGAATAGCTAGGATTGCATGGTATACCACCATGCCCTGCTCTCAATACTGCTTTAACATGCTCCCATAGCTTGAGCCATGGGTGTGGTACACACATGACCATCTCATCAGGTGGCTTGTATCAATGGTGGTAGAAGTGTTGCAGTCATGCATGGGATAGTCACACACATACACCCATGGTTCAGGCTGCCTGACAGCAAGGTATATGAAATACTGTACAGCCCCATTATGAACGTATTAAAAGGTGATTTTTTCATTACTTTCAGGGTTCTGACCTTAGCTCTCTGCTCTTGTCTGACATGTTCTCCTTACATCTTCTCCTCAATCTTAATTTTGAAGGCAGCCGCCTTCCTGGAAATCATTCCTTCTATATTGTTAATATTAAATAATGGAATTATTGCACACACTAAACAAACCCAAAAAGCTGCATAGTTCTTTCCTTACTTTCACATATAACAAACACATCTTGCCGATTTTTCCACTTACACACATTTATCAAAAGTTAGGGTTTTCTGCATCCCAATTCCCCTTCTCCAATTCAGATATTCTTAATTTCTTGTTCATCTCCAGTGTCATTTTTAAAGGCACTGAAGACAAACAATACTCTCACTAGGTTTCCTTAGCACCCTTTCCCATACCAGGTTCAAATTTCTAAGACATCTTATAATTCAACAATAAAACTCAGCCTTTTTTTTTTTTTTAGAATTTCAATTCACAACTCCTCAGCTCATTTGGAATCACCTATTAATACTGCTCCACACCATGTTTTATGCAGCTGTGCTCATCTTCCCTGTACAGGAGTGTGCTCTTCATGGTTCATTTTGTGGTTAACTCTTCAGCTTCAAGTTCTGCTCATATTTTCAGCTCTAAGAAGAAACTTCTACAATCACAGCACTGGTAAACGTTCCCATGTCCCTACAGCACTTTACACAACTTGAGCATGCATATTGTCTGCTTGTGCATGTATTTCACTCACTAGATAATAAAATGATATAAACACAGTGCCCTATATATAGTACACAATCAGTAAATACCTGTACCACTGAACTAAATGAATAAAAGTTTTCTAGTATTACTGTCAAATAATATATCATCAAACAAGGTAAACATCACTATAATTAAAGGTAGAACCTCTCTTTTTAAAATATCAGTAAGTATGAAAACGCTGAATTAGGTAAGAAAAACTTCTAAATCAAACATAGGAAGGAAAAAAGAAAAACAACCAACATGTAAAAATAATATATTCTGGATACTTAGTGACAATCTTGCTTCGTATTTTTTAAACATTACACAAACACTCCTGCCTCATAACAGAGCAACAGAGGAAAAGAGGACCGTTAAAAACAAATTCACTTTGTAAATCAATTATCCTTGGTAAAACATAGCATGGTCCTTAAAATAAAACAAAAAATCCTAATATATTCTAAATTTTATATAAAAGGTGTTTTGACTGAATGGATATCATTCTGTAAATACAAAAGCAAAATAAGAAGCGATGACACACTTGAAATGTAGGTAAATAATCAGAATCTTGGACCGGGGATTTAGCTCAGTGGTTCTGCTGACTGTCTCCCAAGAGCAAGGACCCGAGTTCGATCCCCGGTACCAAAAAAACCAGGCTGTATTAAATATGAAAGTCATAACTTCTGGAGTTAGGCAGAAGGGTAATGACAGAAAACTTGCTACATTATCTTGCCTCTTGCTAATTGTTAATCTAGTTGCCTCCCATGATTCCACACCCCCATTAGAATAATATGAATCACTAAAGCACATGTGCTAGATTTATACACTACATAATGCCCTACACTATGAAACCCACAAAACAGAAGAACATGAAAAGAATAGCAAAATTATAAATTTCCACTTGCGACAGACCTATGGAATATGAAAGCAAGGTGCCCGTGTAGTGGCCAGCAGTGCCACACTACAAATGGAAGGTACCAGAGGAGAAAGGAGAACTATGTACAGGAGTCAAGATTAACTATCTACAGGCTAGGGATTTCAGCTCAGTGGTTCTGCTGTCTGCCTTGCAAGCACAAGGTCCTGAGTTTGAACCCCAGTACCAAAAAAAAAAGACAACTACATACAAGAACATGAGCAAATAAATATGCTGCTGACACTGGTGTCAGTTCTGAGGTTTGCTTTTACATATAAGCTCATAAATTAGACTGTTAATGGTTTCATGGATGCTAGTAGAAGACAAAGAACCCTGGCTTAGAGACAAGTAAGTTTATCACTCACAATACAGCAAGTACAAGCAAATACTAGCGTACCTGCAGCAGTTCTCCCTGCTCACAAATCCCAAAAGGACAGGGTAATACAAGGGTACACAGTGCTCCAGAAGCAGTGGGCTTGGTCACTTTTTGGGAAACAATGAATTTGGAGAACCCACCATATTGACACCATGCAATAAACAAGCCTACTAACTGACAAAGAGGGCGACACCTCTTCATCCTTGAAGATCACTCACTGCAACCAACACTCTGAGAATGAACAGTTGGGCTATGCATATCTTGGCAAGATATTTAGGAGAGTAAAAAGATATGCAGAGCTCTCTTTCGTCCAAAGAGGAAGGTCTTTCCCCACAACTCAGAGCCAGATTTCTCTATGACAGAAAAAGACAAAAAAAAATATGAAACAGAAAAAATATTGTGATGAGTTTATGCTTGTCAATACAGAATGGTTGGGTTCAAAAAAACATTCTCCATTACAAAGACCCTGTGCTCTTTTGAAAAGTAGCTAATTTTAGAACTAAGGCAGAGACAGCCTAAGAGACTAAAACATCTTCTTTGTTTTCTTTTGTTTTGTTTTTGTTTTTGATGGTACCAGGGACTAAAACATCTTTGAGAAAAATGAGCACAGAAAGACACAGATCTGCCAAAATAACACAGACCAGCTTGGTCTGGCAGTAGATTCACAGATATGACATGAAAAGCGTAAGACACAACAACAAAAAACAGATCTAACAGACCTCAACATTACTATTATTTTGCTGGAAAGAACATGATTGATAAAGGCGAAAGAGGGCTGGGGATTTGGCTCAGTGGTTACGTCGCCTGCCTCGCAAGCACAAGGGCCCGAGTTCAGTCCCCGGCACCAAAATTAATTAATTAATTAAAGGCAAAAGAATGGGCAAAATATGTGCAAGTCATACTAAACCATAAATATTTAATATCAAGAGTATAAAACAAAATAAAATAAAATCAATAAACAAAAGAGAATTCAAAATTGGGCAAAAAACTTGAAGAGACATTTCTCCAAAGATACACAACCGTCAACAAGCAAAAGAAATGATACTCATCACCAATAAAGGAATAAAGGCAGACTATAGTACCTGAAAAAGTAAGAGAGCCCTGAAAATAAGCCCTACTGCAGATGTTTGTGCAAAAGTCAATATAACACTTAAGTCTTGTTTTGGGGAAAATATGGTACTGTAGTATAATCACACTGAGAGTTAGAATTTCAACATATAAACTTTGGGAAACACAAACATGTCCAAACAATACTGATAATTCAGGTAAGGAAGACATGCATGCTAAAAGGAGTGAGTTAAAATGGAATAGGGAACAGTATAAATATTTAATTTCAAATAACATCCTAGTGAAAAAACTTTGCAGACTAATAAAGTCACCACCAATAAGGGAACAAATCAACAGTATGTTCAGCCTACAAAGAAACAAAATCACACAGAGTGGTGTACACCTGTAATCCCAGTACCCTAGAAGACCAAGGGAAGAGAATTAAAATTCAAGCCCAAGGGGTGCCTGGCAACCACAATGTCCTGAGTTCAATCCCTGATATGGTGGGAAAAGAAAAAAATTTCAAGCCAGCCTGGGGAACTAGTGAAAATAAAAAATAAAAATAAAAAGGGGTGAGGAAGTAGTGTGAAGGTCCTGCATTCAAAACCCAGTACCGAAAAATATATTCAGGAATTATCGTGACAGTAATGTATAACTAACCTACATGTAATCACAAAGAAACACCAAACTATACAGAGAAACGTTCTGTCGAGTATTCATCTTGCCAAAAATAATAGGCCAAAAATTCAAGAAAAGAAAAAAGAGCTGTTGCAGGCTTATGTATACAAAAATGTGATTCATGAGACCAAATTAGAAATCTTTCTGGAACATGACTACAGCCACTGGAGACACTAAAAGGGACTCATGACTCACGACTCACTGAGGGTTTTTGAATTGTTGTTGTAATTATTCTACAAATTTAAAATGTATTTCAAACATTCTCATCCTTTCCTCTCACAGTACATAGAATCATTACCTATGTCTCACTGACAAAACCAGAATTAATGACTAGCACACGGTTTTCCTAAATGCTCAGAATATTACTAATAAACACCACTCTTTGCGTGGCTGCAGTCACTGCAGTCAGTTTTTTCTAAACCAACAGCTACTTTCTATTTGAATACTCTTTTTTTTTCTTTTATTGAGTTTATTGGTACATTTTAGGTATACAGTAAGTTACATTCATCACTGCGATCTTGTACCTTTATATGACAGGTGGTCTTGGTTCTCATTCTTTCCCCTTGTCCCCGCCCTCCCTTTTTAAAGTAGGAAATCTTCCAAGAGCCCACAGGATAGAGAGAATGGTGTACAGACAGCCAGAGAGACCTCAGGCAGTAAAGTACAGCTTCTGTGGGAAAGCAGAAGCTTAAGTGCTTCTGATGACACCTTGCTGCCACAAGAAGATGCAGCAGAGGGAGCACAGCTTCAGTATTTGCTATCCCATGCTCTGCTTTCTCTTCGCAAAAACTCTATTTGCCTACCATCACCAATTCATCTTAAATATGATACATTAAGGTAGAAATTTTAGTCCCAGAGGTCAGAAGAGCACTGACATTTGATAATCAGGCACACAAGAAATACTGAACATAGGACTCAACATACAATACAGAATAAACTCTATGACCTTAAACAGAGACTGTTACCTGTTTTTATGGCACAACACAGTTCAGAAAACTGGTCAAATAATGAACTATTACAACCAAAGGACTTAAAGGGTAGAATGAAAGGACGAGAAACATTCTCCGAGTTCAACATTAGAATGTACTACTGTACTATGTCAAAATCACTCCATTAGAATCATGGATATTTACAGCAGCATATTTAAGGGAAATTACAAAAACCTACTCACATTAGTAAATCAAAAGGAAAAGTGACTAACCAAGATAAAAGCTCACATGTTGTAAGATTTTTTTGACAAGGCAAACTAACATCTATTAAAACTTAAAAATCATGGACTAGGGATTTAGCTCAGAGGTTCTGCTGCCTGCCTCACAAGCACAATGTCCCGGGTTTGATCCCCAATACAAAAACAAACAAACAAACAAACAAACAAAAAAACCTTGGAACCCATTTCACTCAGAAATTCTGTTTTGGGGACTGGGAATTTAGCTCAGTTGTTCTGGAGTCTACCTTGCAATCACAAGGGCCCGAATTTGATCTGTGGTACCAAACAAACAAACACACGTTTTTTTCCCAGCACTGAATACACTGAGGCAGAAGGATTGCTTCAAGTTTAACGCCAGCCTGGGATACATAATGGGTTCAAGACCAACCAAAACTGCACGGTGAGACCATTTAAAAAAAGAAAAAAAAAATCTGCTTTTCTCAATTATTCCATAAAAAAACAAAACACTGATTCATAGAGATACTATATATTAGGATTCGCTGTAGCACTGTTTTCTAATGTACACAGTGTCTAGTGAAATTTGACATGTATGCTCACTATGTGACACATATACACTTTTGCTTGACCTCTCCAAAGAATTAATTCAAGCTAAATCAAAGTATCTGCACCAGCAATTAGATGAAAAGAGCCACATAGGACAAATACATAAAATCTTATTAGCAATGATGAAAATTCCAATTTATGAATATGAAGACTACAGAAAGAGCACATAAAAAGATGTTAAAAAAATATAATCTGATTGCAAACATATAAAATTCTACATGTCAACACAACAAGCTCCGCACAAAAAATAAATAAATAAAAGTGATGGAGAACAGGCTGGCTATGTCGGTATACATCTATCATCCCAGCTACTCCAGAGGGCAAAGGCAAGAGAATCACAAGTTCCAGATCAGCCTAGACAACTTCGTTAGACCCTGTTTCAAAAGGCTACTGTGAGAATTATTAAAAAAAAATATATATATATCAACAAATCAGAGTTGCATTTCTGAAAGAATAAATAAAATCGATAAAGCCTTAGGAATCTTTTCAAAACAAAGGAGTCTCAAATCCATGCAATTAGAAAGGAAAAGGGCAAAGTCACACCAGATCCAGCAGAAATAGAGGATTATCAACATCTACAATGAGAACCTGTACTCTAATAAAATGGAAAACACAGAAGAAATGGACAGCCGGGCGTGGTGGTGCACTCCTGTAATGCCAGCACTACTCGGGAAGCTGAGGCAGGAGGATCACTGTGAGTTCAAGACCAGCCTGGGCTACATAGTGAGTTCCAGGTCAGTCCCAACTACATAGTGAGACCCTGTCTCAAAAAAATAAAACATAAAAATAAAGAAAGAAAAGAAATGGGCAGATTCCTAGATACATATGAATTACCAAAGCTGAATGAAAAAGACATAAGTCTCAATACCTCGATTACAGTAAGTGAACTGAAAACATAATTAAAAATGTATCAACAGCTAAAAAAAAAGAACAAGTTTCTGATGGCTTCACTAAATTCTACAAAGCACACAGAGAAGAATTATTGCCACTACTCTTTAAACTCTTCAACAAAATTGAAAGGGAAGCAATGCTTCCACGTGCATTCCTGGAAGCAAGGGTTACTTTGATTCCAAACGCAGACAAAGACCCTACGAAAAAAGAGAACTAACTGCAGGTCAATCTCCCTAATGAACATAGATGCAAAAATCCTCAATAAGATATTGGTAAACAGAATAAAGAAGATCATCAAGAAGATACACCCTGGTCAAGTCGGATTTATCCTAGGGATGCAAGGATGCTTTAACATATGTAAATCAATAAATGTAACACTACTTTAACAGAGTCAAGGACAAAAACCACATGATTTCTCAACAGATGAGGAAAAAGTATTCAACAAAATCCAACATTCATGATAAAAACCCTGCAGAAAATTCGAACAGTCTTTATCACAACCTGATGAAGGCTAGCTATAAAAAACCAACAGCCAACATCATACTAAATGGCCAAAAACTGAAAACCTTCACACTAAAATCAGAAACAAGACAATGATATCCACTATCACCATGCTGTTCCATATAGATCTGGAAACATTAGCCACAGCAATTGGACAACAGAAAGAAATTAAAGCAACTATGTAGCAAACTATGCTACAAAGCCACTGTGATAAAAACAACATGGTACTGGCAAAAAAAAAAAGACCTGAGGATTAGTGAAATAGATTGGAAGATACAGAAACAACCCCAGACATACTCAGCTACCTCATCATTGATAAATGAGCCAACCATCCTCGCAAGAGGAAATGTACCCTCTTCAATAAATGGTAGTCAAAAAACTGGATTTCAACCTGCCTAAGAATAAAACTAAAATAAAACTCTATCTTACACCATGCACTAAATTCCAAGTGAATTAAAGATAAAATATTACAACAGAAACACTAAACTTCCTGGAAGATAAGTTAGGCAGAACTCTTGAAGACAATGGCATAGGAAAAGACTTTACAAACAAATCCTGGGTAGCACAAAAACAAGAACTTGCAAAAAAATCAACAACTGGGATCTCATCTTATTAAAAAGCTTCTGCACTGCAAGAAACCACCAACAGAGCAAAGAGACAATCTACAATGTGGGAAAAAAATTTTATCAGATGTTCCTTAGACAAAGGTCTACTATCTACAATATATAAAACTCAAAATAAATCATAACCCCGAAATGTAAAGACCCGATTCAAAAGTAGGCATCTGCAATGAACAGACATTTCTCAGACAAACAAGTAAAAGCAGTAAATAAATATATGAAAAACTGTTGAAAATCAGTAATCATTCAAGAGATGCAGATGAAAACAACCCTGAGAGTCCACCGTACCCCAGACAGAATGGCTGCTATCAATAAAAATCAAGCAGTAACAAATGCTGGTGGTGCTGTGAGGAGAAAGGGGCCCTTCTCCAATGTTGGTGGGAGTCCAGACTGGTGCAACCACGGCAAAAATCAATATAGAGATATCTCAAACAACTAGGATTAGAGGTCTCATTTGACCCAGCTATCCCCCTGCTGGATATCTCTCTAAAACGATTAAAAGAATCATACCACAGCAATATATGCACACCATTTATACTGTCACAGTGTGTTAATAGCTAAAACTTAAAAACAGCCCAAGTGCCCATCAACTGGAGACTGGATAAAGTAGATGTGGTTTTTCTTTCCTTTTTTCACTGAGTTTACTGGTGCTTTTTAAGTATACAATACAGTTGCATTAATCACTGGGATCTTGTACCTTTACATGGCAGACATTGGTGATGTGGTTTTTGTATACAATAGAATACTACTCAGCCATAAAGAATGAGAAGCTAGGGCCAGGGATTTAGCTCAGTGGTCCCACTGCCTGCCTCACAAGCACAAGGTCCCGAGATCAATCCCCAATACCCCCCAAAAAAGGAATGAGCAACTAGAGACAATTATAGCTAAATAGATACACATTGAGGCCATATTCTTATAGCAATAGTTTGGTTTTTTTGGGTTTTTTTTTTTTTTTTTTACCAGGGATTGAACTCGGGTACTTGTGCATGCAAGGCAGGTGGTAGAATCACTGAGCCGAATCCCCAGCCCGAGGCCATATTCTTAATCACACTCTTAGGTGAAATAAATAGGTCACACATGTATAAACACAGATTCGTTTCTCTGGAGTGAAAAACTAAAGGTGCAAAAAAGGTTCAAATGTTATAACTGATAATGTGAAATAGGAAGAAAAGGTCTAAAGGAGTAGGGGCAATGGGACAGGTAAGGGAAAGGAAAGAAAAGAAAAGAAAAATAAGAAAAAGGAGAAAGTGGAAACAAAGTCTCTGTAAATAGGGAAGGGTAGAGGGGTGAAGGGAGAGCTTCGGAATGGGTAAAAATTAGAACCAAGATACATCACGTAAAGATCCGAGATCCTCATGATGAATGTAATTGCACTGTATACCTAAAAGGTACCAATAAACTTAATGGAAAATAAAATAAATAAAAAGGGGCTGTAGCTCAATGTGAAGGTTCTGCATTTGGTCCCAAGTACTGCCAAAACACAAGGGGAAAAAAATTTTCCACTGTAACCTCTACATCTTTACTTTTCTTGTCTTTCCTGCAAGAGCAAAGGTGTATCATGCTGAGCTGAAACAGCAATAGCAGGTGTCACTGTATTGTTCTGATTCTAACTTTATCTTTCAGTACAGCAAATGCTATCAGGTCAAAGAAATTAAATTTTCTTACATTCCCAGCTGGCTATAAGCTTTTTAAACTACTGAGTGTTCAATGTTCTCAAAGCCTGTTTCTCAGCATTTATTCTTTCTACTGCTTCTCTTGGTAGCCTGTTACGGGAACTGAATGTCAAACTGTAAGACCTAACTACCTATTAATGCTGAGCAGACTCCACGGTTGTCTACAGAGACAAGGGAACTATAGCCCAACTACTGAAGGGCTGCTCACTACCAGATAAAGGATTGGCTTGCTTCTTCTTGCTTGCTCCAAAAGGAAGTGAGCTCTTGACCCTGGAACCCACTGTATGCACAGCTACCGCCTGGACCTAACATAATAAATGCATTGCTGTGACCCAATGAATATATGAGTCCAGCTCTGGTACCTATGGTCTTGTGGCAGATACTGTCTTTCTCCACGTAAATGCATCCTCTAGGAATTTGGGCTTCTTTTCCCAGACAGCTTATAAAACATCATTAAAGGACTCCTTTAAAACTCCCAAAATGACTATTGTAGAGGCATTTTAAGAACAAATGACAAAACCAAGTTATCAGTAGGGCACAGTGACCCGGGCCTATACACACAGCACTCTGGGAGGCTGAGGCAGAGGACAGCAATCTGAGAGCAGCCCATACAACTTAGAGACTTAGTGAGTCCTTGTCTCAAATTAAAGAGTAAAGAAAGGGTTGGGATGTAGCTCAGTGTGATGGCCTGGGTTCAACCCAGTGCCAAAAATTGAGCAAACAAAAAGTTGGTCATCTGCCCATCACTTTTTTTTTTTAATAGGACTGTGGATTACATTCGAGAGTATTCTGCCATTGACCTACATGCCCAGCCCCTTTTTCTGGGACAGGTTCTCACAAAAACTGCCCAGGCTGGGCACAAACTTGCAATCAGTAGCCTCCTTGGACTACTGTGCTCAGCTCTGTTTGTAGCTTTTATCCACCAACTATTCTATCAGGTACCTTCTATGAGTGACCAAAGCTAACAAAGACTGAGGGCCTTTCAAAATGTTTTCTTTTAGTCATCAGAAGAAAGCAACTGAGAACATCACAGAATTTCACAAGGCCATCTGTTAAAGAAACACTTTATTTCTAATTCAGAAAATGTATATCTCATCCTTCATATGCCAAATCAAGCGTATTAACTTGCAAGAATGCATCAATACTTGAAATTATTTTAAAGTATGTTTCTGTATTGTCAATTTCAAAATGTGGATATACATAGAATATTAATTACCAGTTCCATTACAGTCACACACAAAAAAAGCTTGCTGCTTTCATAACTTGAAATCCTAATATTTTCAGCTATATGCCTGAGGGAAACACACATCACAGAGAGTAAAATATTAAAGTACTTCCACTTATTACTTTATCTTTTTTACCTGTAATCAGTCTGTCGACTTGCAGAATGATCATCTCTTGACCATCGATAGCCAGATTCATCCTGTAACATAACAAAGTTATTTAGACAGTTAAAATTTTTTGGATAAGCAGGATATATCCAGCATTACTATGGAGATCTATTTTTAAGGTCAAAAATTTTTAAAGGAAAACATACTTTTCTTCCAAATATTGCTACACCTCAAAGACAACAAGTTATCCATTGCAATAACCAACAGGAGATAATAAGTGAGAACCTGCAGTACCATCTACCTCTATTAAAATGCATTACTCACTTGATAGATTCATTACTCACTTGATAGATTCACTTGATACCAATATCAAGACAGTTAATGGCTACTGGAGAGCAAAGGCTTCAGTTAATTATTATTTCTACACCCATCACTTTCCAGGTTCTCTCATCAATTTTAAGATTTAAACTCAAAGAAGAAATTAGTTACTTTTTCCACTTTCCTACTTCAAGTTTTCTTTTCACACCTCTCTAAAAGCAATATAGTAAAGAACTATCACTGATAAGCTATATGGTGTACTATGCAGTACTAAATTTAACATAAATCAAACACATTTTGTCCTCTAAGATATATTTGCAAAGGTGCATAAAAGAACAGAATAGCAATCTATACCCAGTCACTTTAAAGTTATACAATGCAAAAATTATAACATGCAATTAATTTATAATCAGGAAAACTGACTGAAGAAGAAAAACTCATTTTCCTCTTTATCAACACATTCCTACTCTTAAGTAAAATTTATGTATCACTTTCCTTTTCAAAGTTAAATATAAACAAAAGGAAACAATTCAACAACTGTAATACAATGCCAGATCAAGTAAGTGGTTTGTTTTATGTAAATGGACCCCAGATGATAATTGTCAGGATAACAAATATGCTTGGTATTTTTTTTTTAAATGTTATACAAAGCATGAAGACAACAATAATGGTTTGGTTTTGTTTCATGGTGCTGGGGATTGAAATCAAAGCCTCCCACACATTTGGCAAGGGTTCTACCGCTCAACTACATTTCTAGCCCAGACAGACAAAACTTAAAAGGCCAATAGGAAACAACTGTGCCATTCTAGAAGCACTATTATGGTTCAGTTTTTCAGGGAAGAAAAAAAATATGCTCATAAAGTTTCAAAAACTAGTCCAAGGAATACACAACTCTTTGTACTAACGGTCACAAAAGACTATCACAAAAGGGGTTAACAAATGTTTATGCAACAATCAAATTGTTTCGCCCTGAATCTACCTGGAGAATGACTGATGGCAAAATCTAGAATTTCTAACACAGAAACAATGCACAGCATTAACTTTTCCACACCTGACCCCTCTTGGCAAAGGAACAGCATGACATTTAAGATCGGAACAATAACAAAAAAAATCAATTCTATGACAAGTAAGGAGATTATAACACTCCAAAGTTTAGGAACAAGCACAAAACACAATGAATAGTCTTTTGAGTGCTTTGGAATTGTCAAAGGTACTATTATGTAATAATAAGAGGACTGAGGTCCCATAAATACCCATCCTTGAAAATCTCTGACCTCTACTTCTTCAAGAGTACTCCATGGGGACTAATCCCATAGCCAGTGTGAGGTCAAATTTTATTGTAACAGTATTTAAATATGTACTGTTAATTACTATGTTACATACAGTACAAAAGGGGAAACAGAAAAGGCAAAAAAAGTTAAGAATACTCTAAAGATGCAAGCTAAAACATGAACTGTGTCCAAAATACTTTTAATCAAATTAATAAGAAATGAGGGCAACTTTACGAACTTCTAAATTATCAAGAGAAAAACTGTAAAAGTAATAATAGCAGCTAATATTTTTAAAGTGCTTACTATATGACATGAACAATAGTTTGAGTACATTATAATATGAGCTAGCAAAGACTTTAACAACTATAACAAAAATGAGATTATCAACAACCTTATCCCCTTTTATCTATATAGCATTTTATCATGAATATACAGTAATTGTAAATGGTTACATCCAGCACAAAATGGTAACCATATGCTCATCACTTTTTAAGTATCAAGGCAAGAGATTACAAAGCTCTGTAAACCCCTGCTCAATTTAAAAGATTAAAAAAAAAAGGCAGGCTAAGGTATAACAGTTTAGTAGTAGAGCACTTGCCTACCATTTGCAAAGCCTTTGGGTTGATCCCTAGCACTGAAGAAGGTAAGCTGCCTGGAAATACTGGCATTTTGAGCTGTCCAGAGTGCTTACCCACTTTGTCCAGTACTCCAAGATTCATGACTACAATCCCACTGGACAGCTCCAGCAGGATGTTCAACAGAGCATCAGCAGGAAATGTTTATTCAACAGCTTTTATGGCTGTCACAAACATTTTAATTACATGAATTTTAAACTTATCATAACGGTTAGTACACGGGGGAAATTTACATACTCCTCTGTGAGGTGGACCACTTCTTCGATCGTGAGAAAAACTGCGGCCCTGGTCATATTCTCGGTAACCAACATGACTGTAATATCTACTGTAGCTTCCTTCACCAGGTCTGTCTAGCAGTGGTGGTTTCTTTTCTAGCAGTGGTGGTTTCTTTTCTAGCAGTGGAGGTTTCTTTTCTAGCAGTGGTGGTTTCTTTGGCACAATATTAACTACTCTATGGTAGCCATCCTAAAACAGACAAAAAAAGAAATATATAAAAAAAATCACTAATTTCTCTAGTTAATTTTGGAAAGCTTTTTTTAAGTACAGGAAATCTTATCCTTAATCAAACAGGATAAATATGTAAAGAAACAAAAATGCATTAATGAAATAACATGAATAACTAATAGTAAAGTCTTTATGAGGATTAAAGGAAACAAAACTATTTAATGAAGCCAAGCATTCAAAATAACAAGGAGCAATGCCAAAATATAAATAAATAAAACAAAACATTACATTTTCATAAGAAAATAAACTCCAGAGAGTTAGGATGTTATAACTCTATTTCTAGTTTCCTAAGAAATGCAGAAATAAAACCATGAAAGATAGCACATATGTTTGATGTACTGGATTCAAACTATTCTACTTAGAAGTACAAGGTTTTTATATATAAGCAACATCAAGCAAGGAGATGATGCTGAGCTAGTGTCCTTGGTCTCTCTAGAGGGAGACTGGAGACCCCAGAGAGCTCCAACTTTTAAAGACAGAAAAGGAGACAGCTTGGGGGATGAAAAGTACTTTATTCCTTCTTGAATGCTGTTTGACAATTCTGTCTGTGGAATCAGGTTTCATACATTTCAAGACAGGCGGTCTGTCCTCACTAAACTTGTGATCCTTAGTTTACATTTCAACTCCTACATAAACACCACTGGCATTTTTGCATGTCTGGCCTCTGTTTACCAAGTTGCACATCCAAGAGAATACCTCTGACCCTATCCTTAACAGGTAGTACTGAGAAAGCAGGATACCATCATTTAGCCACTGAGTACACCGGTTTAGGTTTACTGTGAACAGTCCAGCTGTACTTTGTAAACCATTTCTTTCTCACTACCTGTGGAGTCATCAGGTCACAGGGTCTCTGAGTTTAAACAATGGTTACTGAGAGAACTAGGGAAACAGGTTTTTCTCTGCCAGTGATGTTTTACAGAAGAATTTCCTATCAACTATTGCTAAACTCTAATTCCTTTCACCAACTCCCACAAGCTAGAAATATCAAAAGGAAACATTTTGCTATTCCTTCAGCACAACTGAAGAGAACTTTTGGCTTACAAGTTTAGAAGCAAAATACAAAATTGTAACTAGTTTTTAAAGTAATACGCTCTTGATATCTTAACATTTCCACAACAGGATAGGTTTTCTGTGGAAGAACTTGGGGAACTGGACTGAGAAAGAACAGCTGTCTCCTTTTAGCAGCTAATGTAAAATAACTAACAAAGATCATCGCAGTAAGAATAGAGAGCTACAGAACACGTATCAGTAATCTGCTCTAGTGCACTCATGGTACTTTTAGTGATACTGGGTGAAATAAATTTGAAAGCTTGGTGTAAAACATGAGTAATATATCGCCTGACTTAATAACAATAAAAACTACACAAAAGGTAAAGCTGAACACTCATAGTTGTTTAACTTAATCTTAAAGTTCAGTTTCTCATATATAAAATAGGATTAATAATACTCTTGAGCTGGGGATTTAGCTCAGTGGTGCAGCCACCAGCCTCCCAAGCACAAGGTCCTGTGTTTGATCTCTGGTACCAAACAAAAAACAAAAAACAAAACCAAAATAATAATAATAACAACAATAATAAAAACCATAACATCCTTGAAGTTACTAGGAGGACTAAAGGAGACACAGAACATAAAGTGCTTAGCACAAGTCCTAGCACATGCAGGGCCCTCCAAAAATATATGCTACATCATTACCTTTGCAAGTCTATTTTTTAAAAAACTAAATTCCTCAAGGTGGTCCCTTAAATTGCTTCTTAGCATTAATCACAAAAGTATTGAAAGGTTTTTTAATTACTGCCTTACATTCAAATTTCCCAAGAGACTGGAAAATTTTCAATTATAAGGAAAAAACAAACTCAATATTTTATATCTATTTGAAAGCTTAAAACACCTGATTTTCCCCCGTGGGGATATAGAGTGACCATTTAGTAGTATATTCCATATTAAACGAGAGATAAGGGGCTGGGTGTGCAGCACAATGGCAGAGCACTTGCCTACCAATGCACAAGAGTCCTAGGTTCAATAATTAGTCAAGGAAAAAATAAATTGGAAGATATATTTTTAAAATTGTTAAGATACATTCTGCTTACATAAAAGATGATATACAAATAAATATATTGACACATTTTTTTCCCCAAAACTACCTTTCACAGAGATTTCAATTAAGTCTAAGTGAGTATGGAGCTTCTGCAAAATTGCTTTAAACCAAAGTAGGAAAAATAAAATTTTCACAAGCATTTCTAATTCCATATTAGTGATTCACAAAAGTAAAATAACTCTCCCAAAAGTAAAATAATTCTCCCAATTCCAACAAGCCATAAAAATTCATTCCAAATAACCTTAAATGATTGCTTGTGTATGCTTACTAGGAGGATTTATGAAATGTATGCTCGCCACAATGCTGTTCTAAATAAAGAGCTTATTACTTTACAAAGCAGCTTTTTCCTTTGTTCAACTGCTCAGTTACCTGCCCAGTTACCACAATCCTATTTCAAGACTGTATATGATAAAACTTTTGAAGAAATTAAATTTAAGTTGCATTTTATTTCTATACTTTCAAAACTGCCTTTATCAACCAGGCATGGTGGCACACATTGTAATCCAAGCACTCTTGGAGGTTCAGGAAGGATGATCCTAAATTCACACCAGCCCTGTGGAGACTCTGCTTCAGAAATCAAATAAAAAGTCTGGGGATGCAGCTCAGGGGACAGGCCCTGGGTTCAATCTTCAGCATCATTTACTAATTAATGAAAATATTTGGGTCATTGGTTAGCAAAAAAAAACAAAAACAAAATTCCCAATGACAGCTTTTATACCTACAATAAATATCAAATGGGCAGTTCCTGTATGTTTAAAAAACTTTAATGAGGGGTCAGGGATTTAGATCAGTGGTGCTGCTGCCTGCCTTGCAAGCGCAAGGACCTGAGTTTGATACCTGGTACCAGCAAAAAAAAAAAAACTTTAATGAGTACCACGCGGTTCTACTTTTGCTCTTTAGACATCTACTCTTAAAGAAAACTCGCAACTTACATGAAAAGATTTTAAGAAACAAAGATTTCAGATTTTTTCCTTTAGAAGCTTAAAGTTAAAAAAGAAAAAAAAAAAAGAATTCAAGCAGCACTTCCTATTACCTGCACTTTTCAGACCTGAATGAAAATATTCTTGAAATTCTTATACAAATCTTACACTGAGTTGTGAATATATCATTTTCCTTTCTAAATGGGCATATGGTATAGAGGCCACATTGTATACCTTCATTTTAGGAATACCCACTAAAATAATACCATTATAAGCAAGGGGAAAAAAGGAAAACCAAGACCTGGCATGTAAAGGTACAAGATCCCAGTAATGAATGTAAATGTACTGTCTACCTAGAATGTACCAATAAATTCGATTTAAAAGAAAAAAAAAAAGAAATACCATTATAATAACAAAAATTTGGAGGCTGAGGAAGTAGTTCAATGGGAAAGCCTTTGCCTAGCATGCTCAAGACTCTGGGTTCTATCTCCAATATCAGAAAGACATAAAACTAGATTAGAGGGCCGAGGATTTAGTTCAGTGGTTCTGCTGTCTGCCCTGTAAGCACAAGGACCCGAGTTTGATCTCTGATACAGGGGGGATGAGGGAAGAGAAGGACACTAGAATAGAAAAACTGAAAAGTCTTACATACAAACAAGAAATAAAAATTGTAAGAGTGTCTTTAAAAATTGTTAAGGAGACCTGGATATGGTGTCACACATCTGGTGGTCCAGCAGATGGAGAGTTTGAAGCCAACCTGAACAATCTGGTGATGACACCTTGTGGGCACGTAGGTAGGTAGAGACAGAATAGGGATGTGGCTCAGTGATAGGGCATTTACTTAGTGGTGTGCAAGGCCCAGGGTTTAACTCAAAGAGGTAAGAGAAGAAGGAAGAAAGGAACTCTAGGGAGCTGAAATCCCTATTATTTCAAAAGCAGGTATTTCAAATGAGAGGTTGAGATACAAATATCTCAATTCACCTCAATGAAAGCAGTTTCAATTGCTCTCTCTATATATATAAATAACACCTTGACTCATTTTAACAAAAAATATTTTACATTTAAAATCAGATTAATAAGCTCCCCTCTTTAAGCATCGTCCTCAGTTACACATAATGAAGTATTTACTTAATATATGTGCTGCCGAAGCAAGCACTTGAAGTATTTTTTTTACACTTGAAATTTACTTCAAAACAATCTGGAAAAGAAAGTGGTAGAGAGAGAGGCAAAATACATATGGCCTTGAGGAGATAATTGTTGCTCTGATGATGCGTTCTTTGGGAATGGTCATATTATCTATTTTTATATACTCAATACCATATTTTTCTCATACAAATCAAAATCAACTACATATGGCACTCACTGCCTAGCAGAGGGACTCAGCACGATGGCACATGCTGGCAGTCATGCAGTGACTCTGATCGCAATGACAGACGACACAACTGTGAGCCTGCAGAACTCTTAGTCTCACTGATGCCTCTACTCCCAGCACCCAGAACAGTACTTGACACAGCATGAGACCACACACACTCTACGCACCTTCCTTTGCTATCGAAATTGTATCTTACTTTTGTCATCACATTTTTTACTAGTAAAACCCCACATTAATGTGCTAAATAAAAAACAAACTACTTAGAGAGGTTGGTAGAGTTTTACTTTCACGAGCTGTGTGGTTTCCTCAACCTAATCCCTCTTATTTTATGAAAAGGATTTTTATTGTCATCCCTATTGGTTTAATTCACTCACTGATTTTTCAGTGAAATGCTAGTGTTTCTGAGCCAGGGATTTAGCTCAGTGGTACCTTGCCTGCCTTACAAGCGGGAGGTTGTTGCAAGTTCGATCCCCCAATACTAAAAAGAAAAAACCAAAAAGACAGACAGACATAGACAGATAGACAGAAAGACAGACTAGTGTTTCTGAATCAGCCATTCTAGTGGCTTCTAAGGACAATAAAGCACAATACCATTGGCACCGCCCCCCCAAAAAGCGAGGACATTATTATAAAACTTGGCCAAGAATTTACTGCATGTCCTTGAAAACAACTACAACAAAAAGAAAGTCAAAGCCTGGTGTGGCTAAGTGTGGTGGGGTACACCTGCAATCCTGATATTAGGGAGGCTGAGACAGGAGGATCACCGTGAATTCAAGGCCAGTGTGGGCGACATAGTAAGTGTGAAGTCAGCCTGAACAGATTCTAAAAATGGATTCCCAAAAAGGTTAATCCCCTTTACAGGGAGTGAACTTAATTGATTTCTCATCAGACAGGAGTCCACATCATCTGAGCATTGGCTGAGTTCAAGAAACAATCAGAGGCAAGGAAGGAGAATAAAAGAATTAAAATGTGTTGTGTACCTGTGGCTACACTCCACAGTGAATCCAGTCATTATGTACTGCAAATATGGACTAAGAAAGACATAAATAAGTATTTTTTCTTAAAAAAAAAAAAAAAAAAAAAGAACCCTACCAAGCCACATTGACACCCATGTTTATAACGGCACAGTTTGTAATAGCTAAAATTTGGAAACAACCCAATTGGCCATCAATAGGAGACTGGATAAAGAAAATGTTGTTTTAATTTTTTTTTTTCTAAAGTGAAGTTCTTCTCAGCCATAAAGAATGAGAATCTAGAGACATTTATAGCTAAATTGATGCACATTGAGGTGACACACTTAGGTGAAACAAATAGGGCACATATGTGTAAATACTGAATAGTTTCTCTAGTGTGAGAAACTGAT
>NW_022900927.1:11678188-11678786 GCF_012274545.1 Fukomys damarensis
AAAAAAAAAAAAAAAAGTCAGCCTGAACTACATAGTGAGACCTTGAATCAAAAATACCAAAAAGGAAAAAAAAAAAGGACTAGTGTGATGGCACACAACTGTAATCCCTGCATTTTGGAGGCCTCCAAATTCAGGCCCAGTTTGTGCAACTCAGTAAAACCCTATCTCAAAAGTTTAAAATGGGCTGGGGGTGTAGCTCTGTGCAAAGATCTGGGTTCAAGTCCCAGTACCAAGACCCAAAAAGAAAGTTAATGTTCCAATTCTTTCAGAAAAGAAATTAAAACACTTCCTTGAGTAGTTCCACACAAGAGATCATTTACTCACTTAAAATTCAGCAAATGAGCAATTAAAGATTTTGCATTTCACCAAGAACAGTGTGGTACGCACCTACAGCCCCAGCTACTCAGAAGGCTAAGACAGGAGGATCACAAGTTTAAGGCCAGCCTGGCAACTTAGCAAGACCCTGTCACAAAGTGAGAAATAAAGAAGGGGGCTGGGGATCTAGCTCAGTGGTTCTGCCACCTGCCTTGCAAGCCTAAGGACCCAAATTCCATCCCTGGTACCAAGACAGACAGAGATAGTACACAGACAGGAGGGG
>NW_022900927.1:11678828-11679307 GCF_012274545.1 Fukomys damarensis
AAAAAAACACTGTGCTCTAACTAATAATATGTAAGATTTAGTACTTAGTGGGAGGAGGTACTCTTGCCCACAATTTATTCTGAAATGCTTTGGAAAATTTAGACGGATTAATAAGATGGACAGATAGATGGATAAATACATAATAAATCAAATTTAGTATCAGGTTACCAGTTGTATCTAAGCAATAAGAATATGGATGTTCACTATAAAATTATTTCAACACTGCTGTTACATTTGAAAACTTTCAAAATAAAATACTGGAAAGTTATATACGTAAATTTGTATGAAAAGTGATTGCTGGGCCAGAGATTTGGCTCAATGGTTCTGCCACCTTCCTCGCAAGCAGAAGGGCCCGAGTTTGATCCCTGGTACAAAGGAAAAGAAAGAAAGAAAGACAGAAAGAGAGAGAGAGAAAGAGAGAGAGAGAGAGAGAGAGAGAGACGAAGGGAGGGAGGGGGGGAGGGAGGAAGGGAGGGAGG
>NW_022900927.1:11679344-11690073 GCF_012274545.1 Fukomys damarensis
AGGAAGGAAGGAAGGAAGGAAGGAAGGAAGGAAGGAAGGAAGGAAGAAAGGAAGAAAGGAAGAAAACAAACTGTGATATTCTTAATTTCATTTCTGTATAGTTCATTGCTAGCACAAAGAAATAAAATTGATTTTTGTATTTTTTTATATTCTGTGAGACTGTGAAATTCATATATTAATTCAGGAAATTTCTGATTAATGTCTTGGCATTTTCTGTATACAAGCGCATGTTATTCGTGAATAACAGCAGTATTACTTTACTTCCAACCACAATGTTCTTAATTTACTTTCCTTTTTCTTTTATATTAGTTAGAACTTTCTCTACAATAGTGAATAAGAGTAGTGAAGGTGAGTAAAAGCCCATTTTTTCATCGTTTAGTATAATGTTAGTTGTAGAGTTTTCATAGATGCACTCTTTTTTAAAAGTTCCCTTTTTGTCCTTGCTTGGGAAATTTTTTTGTTCCTCAAGCATAATCATGCTGGGCTTTATTAAATGCTTTTTCTGCAGCTCGTGGGAGATCATTTTTCACTCCTCAATATTGTTAATGTGGTAAGTTACATTAACTCTGTTTAGCATTTAAAACTAACCTATCGATTACTAGATTGTGGCCTCTAATCCTTTCTATATGTGGCTGGATTTAGTTTCCTACTGGTTTTGTGGGTGGCTTTTACATTTATGCACATGCGTGTTGTCTGTAGGTTCTTCTCTTATTATGTCTTTGTGTTGCTTTGATATCAAAATAATACCTTAAAGAAATGGTGAGAATTATACCATCCTCTATTTTCCAAAGTTTGTAAAACATTGTTACTCTATCTTCTTAAAATATTTAAGAGAATTCACCATTGGGGGAAAAAGAAAAAGAAAACTGATTGTATAAAACACTGGATTGGAAGTGTAGTTCAATGGTAGCACATTTGTGCCTAACATATTTAAGGCTCTAGGTGCAACCGATGATACTACAATCAGTCAATAAAATAAAATAAAAAGTGAGACACAAAAAGAAAATTAGGGGGCTGGAGATTTAGCTCAGTGGCACCTTGCTTTGTGCCTCGCAAGCACAAGGTCCTGAGTTCGATCTCCAGTACCAGAAAAGAAAGAAAAAAAAGAAAATTAAAATACATATATAAATATTTTAAATAAAATGTTTCAGGAAATGAGTGGGAGGAAAAGACTATTTCAACATTAATACACTGTGAAGAGATATATAAATGAATTACTGATGAGGCAAGAGTTTGGGATTATAATTTGGGTATGACTACACTTGAGAATAACATGCCATGTATTTCCTATGAAACCTCCTATACTATCAAAATCAAGTTCTGAATTCACCAAAGAACGTTTTTTTGGTACTGGGGATAGAACGCTGGTCCTAGCGCTTGCAAGGCAGGCGACGGCACCACTGAGCTAAATCCCCAGCCCCACCAAAGAACTTTTTAATTGGTAAACTCAGAGAAATAACCAATAAGAACTGCAGAAATACTGTTAACTTTCAAAGCACTGTTACATAAATTGAACGTCCAAAAACCTCAATCTGAAAAGCTCTAATTTTTCGAGAGCTGACATGATGACAAAAATGGACAATTTCACACCTGACTTCATGTGAGAAATATTTCAAGATTTGAAAAAAATCCAAAATCTGAAGTACTTCCAGTCCCAAGTACTTCAAAGAAGCTGTATAACTACTTAATTATAAAATCTAATAATTATTTTACTCAAAATTAACATGAATGTGATAGAAAGAAAAATAAAATGTTCTTCCCGTGGTTTTTATTATTTTTACCACTACTGTCAAAAAACAGAAAATCTACCTTAGATAAAATAGTTATTAAAACCCAGAAAGGTAGCACACAGCCAGCCATGGGCTACATACTGTAGCCTGTAATCCCAGAACTCAGGAGGTCAAGGCAGGAGGATCACTGGGAATTCAAGGCTAGCCTGGGCTACATACTGAGTTCAAGACCAGAGCAAACTACACAGACACTGCCTCAATAAAAAAAAAGGTGGCACACGCCTACGAACCCATGCCTATACCTATAATGCCCTAGCAGTTACGAGGCTGAGGCAGGAGCATCTTAAGTTCAAGATCACCTTGGACTACAGAGCAAGACCTTACCTCAAAATTCCAAAAAACTGAAAAGGAAATCTTTCATGTTAGGCAATATTTGTTAAAGGAACAGAGAAGTCAGGTGGAAGTGGTACTGCTTCCTCAGTGCCCGCTATTATTACAATACCCACAATATAACATCACTGATCCCAATCTTCAAATTTTATTATCTCTAAAAATTTTGAAACTGAAATTGTCCCCCAGTTACAAATAAGCTTGCAAGAAAATCATCACTTCATGTTTTGGTCTCATTAGAATTTTCATCTTACCTATCTGTTCCTCATCAGGCGAAAAAGATAAGACTCCCATGCCTGGACATTCTAGCTTGGACTTGATAAAGACTAAGAAATCAAATAACCATGTAACAAATTATATTAGGGCCAGGGATTTAGCTCAAGGTCCTAAATTCCATCCCCTGTAGCAAAAGAAATAATAAATTGTACATTAAAACACAGCATGCTTGGGGGAGCACGAGATGTGTGGATAGAACACAGAGCCTCACTCACGCTAAGCATAGATAGCGCTCTAGCACTGACCTATGCCTCCAGCTCTAGCAAGCATGCTTTAAAAATGAGGACATCATAGATAGCTAGACATTAAATGTAGACACCTGCTAGTTTACAATCTGTAAGGCACATGCTCACATCCAGGTTCTCTGTCCTATATGTTCAGAATGAGATTGCCAATACTCAGATGTATTTAAATGAGTGTCTACTTGCCTTTCCAGGTTTTCCAAGCCAGGAGCTCACAGGTGCTTCATACTAGCATGGGAAGCGCCTTCCCAACAGTACCCCCATCTTTCATAGTTTATATGCCACCCACATCCAAAACGTTGTCAAGTACATTGTCTGATACAAATGAGACAAAATGGAAACTATTAAAAAATGCAGGCCGAGAGCTAGGCATTTAGCTCAGTGGTGCCGCCACCTGCCTCGCAAGCGCAAAGATCCGAATTCAATACCAGGTACCAAAAAAATAAAATAAAATAAATGCAGGCTGGGGATTTAGCTCAGTGGTGCCACTATCTGCTTTGTAAGTGCAAGGTCCCAAGTTCAATCTCTGTACCAAAAAAAAAAAAAAAAAAAAAAAAAAAAAAGCAGTAAAATTGCTTTTTTGTTGGACAACAGGACCCAGATATACAAAATAAAACAACATCACACTCCCTCATCAGTGGAACTAATGTATGGTTACTCACTTTTTAAATGATTAGATGAAATTTCATACTTAGCAAAAAGAAAATACTCCGCACTGAGATATGACACACTTTTAAAAAATATACAAATCATGAGCCAGGGATTTAGCTCAGTGGTGCTGCCACCTGCCTCACAAGCACAAGGTCCTGAGTTGGATCCCTGGTAACAAAAAAAAAAAAAATACACACACACACACACACACACACACACACACACCACAAATATACTGCTGGAGATAAATCAAAGATAAGTACTATACAATTATCATCCAGATCAAGACACTCCTACAGAAGTAGAACATTCCTACCAGAACAAAATCCAGGCACTCTCTCCCATAACTCCCACAAGTAACCACGTTCCTAGCAATTGTAGTGTTCCAGAACTTTACATAAAAGCACAACACAGGATACACTGCTGTGCCTGGCCTCTTTCAGTATCATGCCTCTGGCAAATGTCAGCAGACCATTTACTCTCCTTCCTGATATTGGAACCATTCACCTAGCCTGCTGTGAGGCATTCATTTGCTGCCACTCTGAAGCTTTCATAAATAACTCTGCTTATAAACATTTTTGTATATGGCAGTACAGTTTATAGATCATCTCCACCTTGATAATCTCCACTTTGTAAGCAAAGATATTTAAATTTTAAATAAGCACAAAAAATAAATAAAATAAACTTTAAATAACAAATTAGTTTTATTAAATCTCAGGTCAAAAATTATAACTTTACGTTTCTTTTTCAATGTCAAAGATTTTAACCCAAGGATTCAGTGAGTTCCTTTAAATCAGATGTGAACATAAAATTACTCTTTCAACTAAATGTAGATACCAACAACACAACAAGTATGTATCTAACTGAGACAGTAACACAAAATAGATTATTGTCTTCAGATTATGTTACTGCTAGCTGTTTCAGGGATCTCAAACTACACCCCTAATTTAGACATTATACAGGGAAGGCCCACTCCCATTCTTCATGGTGATGACTCACTGCTACAGTCTGGCCCTTATCGTGTCCCAGAGGCCCCTGTGGTAAACACTGGTTCTGCAGAGAGGAGAGTGGGTAAGGCCTCCAGGGTGGTTTTTTAGGTCAGTGGGGGTCCCAACTTCACAGAGAACTGTAGGACCTAGTCCCCTTCTTGTCCTTATGTTCCCTTGCTACTCAGTGAGCAGCTCTGCTCTGGCACACGTGCCCATAAAGATACACTGTCTTGCCACAGATCCTGTCTGTCATGCAGTAAAACATTCAAAACTTTAAACCAAAACAAACCTTTCGTCTTTGTAAACTATTGTTATACAAATGAAAATCTAAATCTGACTAATATCTACTTAATTACATATAACTGTATCACAAATATTGGTTTTTTTTGTACTTCACACTGACATTTAAACACAATGCCTCCTCCAATTTAGTGTATTTAGTGTTTTTACTTATTTATTTATTGGTACTGGAGATCAAACACAGGACCTTGTGCTTGTGAGGCAGGCAGCAGCACCACTGAGCTAAATCCCCAGCCCTGTGCATCTTTATATTATAGCTTTAAAAACATTCTCAGAAGGGATCTGTATGATCAATCAACTTAACAACAGCAACAACAAAAATACCCTAAGAATCTATGCTATATTTAATTAAAATGCAGGTCCAACTCAGAAGATAAATTGATACTTTACAAGAGTAATACAAAGGACACAATGTCTTGAAGGGAAAAGGAACTTGAAATTACTAACAAAATAAGGCTCATAAGTACCTGAGTCCTTGGGAGGAGGGATGTGGAAGTACAGAAAGGCCTATAAATGAGAAGAGGCTGAGGGAACAGAGTGGAATTAAAAGGACAAAAAGAGGAATGAATCCATACAAGTTGCGGGCAGGCTCTGTGATATTAGAAAGAACAGCAGCAATAAAGGCTCCTCTTTCAGGGGGAACCAAGGAGCCAGACAATTTTAAGAAGAGAGATTTATCTTAAGAGACAATTCAGGTTAGCTGGGCGTGGTGGTGCATGCCTATAATCCCAGCACTTGGGAGGCTAGGTCAGGAGGATCGCTGTGAGTTCTAGACCAACCTGGGCTACGTAGTGCGTTCCAAAGCAGTCTCAACTGCATAGTGAGACCCTGTCTCAAACCCTCCCCCGCAAAAAAGAGAAAGACAATTCAGGTTACATCTAGTCTTGTTATAAAAGTACTCATGAAAACATTATCTCCTTCCCTGCTCATTATTGTTGAAAATATTTTTTTGAGTGGACGAAAACCTGTTTCACATAACAAACAGCAAATAGTAATATAAAAAAAAAAAAGAAGCAGACTTAAATGTTTGGTTTTACTTACATTTTATCAAACACATTCATTCACTGAGAACTTCTATTATCGATCTCTTTTTCTTTCTTTTTCTTCTACTACAGAGTGAACCCAGGGTACTACACATGCTAGGCAAATGTTCTAGCAGGGCTTTTTGCTTATTTTCAGGTAGGATCTTGCCTAGTTACCCAGGCTAGCCTTGAACTTGTGATCCTCCTTGTGTCTCAAACTCATAAGTAGCTGGGGTTACGGTCCCATATCATTTTCCCTGACTAACCTATCACCCATCATCTTTAACTCAGCTCTTACCATCAGCAGTGCTGTACTCTTCAACTACATCTGTATTTCTTAATTCTGCATACAAAGAATCTCCTGGTGAAATTCTAAGTAAAACTCAGGTCCACTCTCTGCCCACAGAGATGACTGACGGGGAATGGGCCCGTATATGAGTATGAAAGAGCTCCCTAAATGGTAGGGTTGTGACTCAGTGGACAGCACTTGCCTACCATACACAAGGGCCAGGGTCCAATCCCCAGCAAAACAAAAAGAACTTCTTTAGGCAATTTTAATGTGCAGCTAAAACTGAGGCCTTCTGATGGGAATCATGAAGCCAAAAATCTCTTCATAAATTTTCTCCCTGTTAATTTCCATATCTTATACCACCCACCTATTACCATCACCACACAACTTCAAACAGAACTTTCCTATCTTGGAAACTCCATGCTCTCAAAATAACAACTGCCTAGGGCCAGGGATTTAGCTCAGTGATGCTGCTGTCTGCCTCACAAGGGCAAGGTTCTGAGTTTGATACCTGGTACCACACACACACACACACACACACACACACAAGCTGCCCATCTTTCTCCCACAGTGGCATCAACATCACTGAGTCTATCCCCTCAACCCCTCACAATCTTAATCCTCCACCCCTTTCGCATATTTTTTTTTTTTGCTTTTGTTTTTATTTTCTTGCTGATACTAAGAGATTGAGTCTAGGTATGCTTTATTACTGAACGACAATCTGGCCCTTTTAAATTCCGAGTGTGGCTAAGTTGCCCAGGGTGGCCTCAAACACTCCATCTTTCCACTTTAGCCTCAGGTGTAACTGAGGGTACAGACGCGTTCAACCCCCAGCCTCACTCACTCCCCCTCCTCCTCGTCTCCTGTTCATCAGCCCAGACAACATAGCACATTACCTTAGTGATTCTCGGTCACACCCTCCATAGCCTCATCCTGCAATCTCAAATCAATAAAACCACCAGCTTTTCCTATTCCCACACAGGGCTGCTCGGGTAATATAGCACACAGCCCTGCAGGTGGGTGCCCAGTTGATGACACATCCAAACAGAAAATTATTTTCTGTGTCTTTGAAATAAAGTATTTAAAATTTAATTTCTTCCCATCCCTCACCTCCTTCTACACCACATTTACCTACATCATTTGTTCACCCTTCAGGAAAACTGTCCAATAATTTTATCAAGTCAAAAAAAATTTTAAACATTGGGTTGATTATAAACATGAAGTGTACATACTAACCAGGAAAAAATGACATATGGTAACAAGTTAGCCTGTCTATCCTGAAATATAACAGCCTCTTCATTTTTCCAACTTAAATCACCTTGTATCAAGCCCAATGTTAGCTATATGATCTAGGCCAGTGACGATGACCCTGAAAAAGACACTGTCCACTTCAGCGAGTTGTATGAATAAATAATGTACTGCAAATAGAAAACACTAACTTACATATAAACAAGTATTTATGCCCTCTGATGCTGTGTAACGGACTTGTGATATCTCCACACAGCATTGCCTCAACCTGACTGGCCTAGTGCTTAGAAGGGCCTGTGCACAACTTAATGGTGGCTGCTGCTGTTTCTTATTTTTGAAATAGGGCCTTGCTCCTTAGCCCACACTGGCCTCCAACGCTCGATCCTCCTGCCTCAGCCTCTAGAGGGCTGTGGTCACAGGTGAGAGAGGGAGACAGGGAGAGGTGGAGAGGGGGAGAGGGGGAGAGAGGGGCAGAGAGAGGGAGGGACAGAGGGAGAGAGGGAAAGAGAAAGGAAGAGAGGGAGGGAGGGGAAAGAGAGGGAGAGAGGGAGAGAGGGAGAAAGAAGGGGAAGAGGGAGATAGGGACGGAAGGACAAAGGAAGGGAGGGGGATGTGTTCTATATTCATTTAATAAGTACTGAGCTCCTGTTGAGTACTAGATCGGATACTGGGTACAGTAGGCAAAACAGCACACTCCTAGGAGAAAGGCCTAGCTCAAAATTCCCAACTCCCAGAGCCACAGAGACCAGCAGGAGGACAGACGGCAAACTGCCTGCCTGCACCCACAGGCGATCTTACTGGCCGTGCCAAATGACCAAGGGAAGCGCCCCACAGGAGCCCTAAACAAGAACACTAACATGTTTGGGCTCCGGGAAGACTTCCTCTAAAGACTTCCTCTTTGGGCTTCCTCTAAAATGCAAGTCTACTCTTTCAATTTTATACGTTCAATCTGTAAACATTTTTAAGAACAGAGACAAATACATGACAGCCAATAGCAAGAGCAGATGCTCAAATACTAATGCACAGTCTGACTTTTATATGCTAAAACTTCACAAATTAAATTCAATATAAGGTCTTTGTTGTAGAAGTTTAAGCAATATAAAATATAGATTTTCTACATAAATAAAATGTCATTTATTTTCTAACTTTTGAGACAAGCTTGGCCTATTTTTCACCCTGAAGTTTTAATTAATTACTGCCACTTGGAAGATGTTCCTAGGCCAAGCTTTGCTCTTTCAGATCAACTCACACATTAGGTTCTCCGTGATCCTGTGTGTAGGAGGAACTTACACTGGGGTCACTGCGAGGAGGCACTCGTTCTCTTGGAAGCCTTTCATAGTCATATCGTCCCTCAGACCACATTGCATTTGTTCTGTCAGCCACTAAAGAAAAAAAACCCAAACAGGTATGGTTTTTAAGTTATTAGGATGTAACAGATAAGTAAATGACTAGTTTCCTACACAATATTTTTTACACAACATAAGTGGGGGAAAAATGTGTTACCAAAAAGGATAAAAGTAATTGATTATAGCAATGTTTCTTCCAACCAATATTTCTCTAGAAACAAAGAAAAAGCCCCAGGCTCTGCCTTCCTACTATTTTCAGGGTTATTTAAAGCATCAAATAAATCATTCCCAACAGTTACGGGAAGAAGAGCCTAAGACCACATGTAATTCTCCATTCTCGTATCAGGAAAAAAGATACTACTTATTGCAATTTAAAAGATGGACTGGCAAAACTATTCCTATTTTGTGTTGATTGGTTTATGTATGTAACAGTTTTTTGCTTTTCTGCATTCTTAGAGCTTATATCTCCTCTTTACATGTTTAATTAAGTCAATTTTACTGGGAAAAAAAAAGAGTTAAGTAAATTATCCTACAAAGAAACAGCCAATGGGCCCTAAAACAAATCACAGTGATCCCTGAAAAACAATACTCTTCATTGCATTTTTAATGCTATTAATTTATTTTAATGCAAAAAAATCCTGATAAATTGTAAAATTAAAATAACATTTCTTTCAGCAGTATTTCAGTTTGTAGAGAGAGACAGGAGGGAATATTGCTTTCATCAAGTAAGAAATGCTTCCTCATAGCAAAACCCTGTCTTGGAAAAAAAAATCGTATGAGTCATGTCAGAGTATTATTAACCTCAACTAGAATGAGGCACATGGAAGTTTTAACATTTGGGAAATTCTGAGTCACAATTCATTCTTAGGCTGTTTCCATTTAATTCAATGAAGGCCTATGTGAGCAGTGTTGCTTCTGTATCTGGGAGTACTTTGCCTGTTCTGTGCTTTCTGCCATGTCCCATCACATGAGAAACAGGAAATATTGGGCTGGGGATTTAGCTCAGTGGTTCTGCCACCTGCTTTGCAAGTGCAAGGTCCCGGGACCAAAAAAAAGAAGAAAGAAAAAGAAATGTTTCGTCCTTTGAGAGCCCACATACCACACGTTTAGGGTATACGGTATGTGTATACTCTACAGAAACCAAGGGTACACAGCTCCTAGAACAGACAAAAACAAGAACTGCATGGGCCCAAGAAAAGTGAATAATGCACACACGGAGAGGAGAACACGATGTTGAAGAGAGGTCCTTCACACAGCACAGTAATTCAGGGGTCAGAGCAGTCATCCTCTGCTGTAAGGGACCAAATATGCTTTTGGCCTCTCCACCATTTGAGAGCTGGGTGAGGCATCTCTTACTTTTATCTCTGAGAAGATGGCAGTAGATATAAGGTTACTTTTAGCTAATAATATTAAGAATACTAGCTTTAAAATATCTCATGAACTTTAAGAACAAAAAACAAGCATATTCATTCTGGAAATTCCTAGTTTTGTACTTGGCAAAAATGTTCTCATGTTCAAAAGTAATCCACAAATCAAGTCAACAATTCTATCTTTAAAGGACAGGTTAAATTAACATGAAAGTTTGTTAAATTTGCACGAAACTTTGCAATGACTTTCCATCAAAAGTGCAGGATGCATTTGAGTAAACTAAGATGTAATTAAAAAAAAAAAAGAAAAAGAAAATAGCACATGAGACACATGTAAACTACAAATATTTTTACCTTAAAAAAAAAAAAAAAAGGGCCGGGAATTTAGCTCAGCGGTTCGGTGGCCTGCCTTGCAAGCAAAAGGACCCGAGTTCAATCCCCGGAAAAAAAAAAAAAAAAAAAAAAAAAACAACAACAACAACAAAAAACCTATGCTGTGCTAAGTGGTGCTGTGTCTCTAGTTAGTTATTTGGAGGCTGAGGTAGGGGAATGGTTTGAGCCCAGAGGTTTGAGGCTAGCCTAGGCACGACCTCATCTTCAAAAACTAAATTAAGCACAGGGCAGGGGTTTGATGACAGACAACTCTTCTAATCAGGCATAAAAAGCATTTGACATGAAATTCAAAGTATAGAATGGTTACATTAAAAAAGACAAGGACCCCCAAACGCTGCAAAGACCTTTTGAAATGACTTACTACTACAATGCACAAATAAGACTATTAGAGGACCAGGGATTTAACTCAGTGGTTCTGCCGCCTGCCTTGCAAGCACAATCCCGAGTTTTATCCCCAGTACCAAAAAAAAAAAAAAAAAAAAAAAA
>NW_022900927.1:11690117-11694877 GCF_012274545.1 Fukomys damarensis
AAAGAAAAGAAAAGAAATAAGACTATTAGAAATAAAACTGTATATATAGGTTTCTCCTGACCTTGTTCCAATTTTCTGCCACAGTTTGAAAGCCAACACAGTACTGTATTATTGCAATAACCTCAATAGCTTAATCACATACTTTAAGAATCAACCCACAATTTAGAGCTCTTAAAAAGTAGCAACAAAGGTAAAAGAATATAATTTTGATGAAAATCTAGCAATAAAGCAACTAAGATAAGGCAAAAAGCCTAAATATATTCACGCAGAAGTTAAAAAATTACCATCTAATATGTATATCATCAAGTTTGGCATAGTGGCACATGCCTGTAATCCCTCCTCAGGCAGAAAGTTGCCACAGATTTAAGGCCAACCTGAGGTACATAGCATGGTTAAGTCCAGCCTGAAATACATAGGGAGATCTTATCTCAAAAAACTAAAATTTAAAAAAAAAAGGACCTAGGATACATCAAGACAAGAGAGACCAATTACATTCACTTATGGAAAAGCTAACTATGGGCAAATGCATCAGGGAACTACAGTCCAAAAATACCACTACAAATTGAAGCAAAAAGCCTAAAGAGAAGTAAGGAAATTTATTAGCTGGAGAGCTGTTGAAATGATGGAGTGGTTAAAATGATGAAAACTGAAAAAAAATGTATTAATGTATTTGCATTTCATAAAGATCATATCCCTCATGTGGCTGGTATGCATATATAACACATCTCAATTTTTCTCATCCCCTTTCCCTCCATGCTACCCCACCACCACCATTTTTTTTTTGCTCCCCTTCACCATGAAAAAAATTTTATTTCCCCACTTCCTATTATCTATCTTTTCTTTTGTTCTTTATTTACACTTTGGGTTTCACCTATAAGAGAAACATTGTGATAGTTAAGCTTGTGTGTCTGATTTATTTCACATTAACATTATGGAATCAAGACATATCCATTTTCCTACAAATAACTATCTTTATACTCCACTGTGTATAAATGAATACCACACTTTATCCATTCATCTGTTGATGGACATACAGGCAACTTCTAAGATTTAGCTATCGTGAACTGGTCTGATATGAAAATGGGTATGCATGTATCACTGTAATATAACATTTTTAACTTTTTGGGGAAGGAGAAATGGTTGGGTCAAATGGATTTTCTAGTTTAAGTTTTTTGAGGAATCTCCATAGTGGTTACACCTGTGTACATTCCCACCAGCAAAGAGAAGAGTCCCTTTGTCCCCTCAGCCTCTTCAATGTGTAATTATTTGCTTTCTGATAGCCCTTCTTGCAGCAACCTGGAATCTCAATGTTGTTTTAATTTGCTTTTCTTTATTGGCCAGAGATATTGGGCATTTTTTCATGTATTTTATTGGCCATTGTACTTCTGACAAGTATCTACTCATTTCAGTGCCCATTTTTGGATTGAGTCTTTTATTTGAGGGAGGTAAGTTTTTTAGTTCTTTATATTCTATATATAGAGAGCCCTCTGTACGAGGAATAGCTGGCAAAAATTTATTTCCCATTCTGCAGTATGACTCTTCACTCTGTTGACTGTTTCCTTTGCTGTGAAAAAGCTTTTCAATTGGATATAATCTCATTTGTTCATTCTCAGGTTTTAGTTCAAAATGTCCTTGCCCATGCCTGTGTCTTTAACAGTGTTTGTTAACTAGTTTATCTTCCAGTAGACTGTTTTAATATTTACATCTTTATACATTTTTAGTTTAGCATTCAATCTTCTGCATGTGGACAGCACCATTTGTTAAAGAGGCTATCTTTCTCCTCGTGCACGTTTTTGGCCTCCATGTCAAAGGTCAAATAGCTGAATGTGTCTGTATCCTCTGTTCTGTTCCACTGATTCACATATCTGTTTTTGTGCCAGGACCATGTTGTTTTTATCACTGCAGCTCTACAATGTGAAATCTGGAACTGCGATGCATCTTGCTTTGCTATTGTTACCCTGGACTGCTTTTGTTATTCTGGGTGAATTTTAGGGCGGTCTTCTCTAGTTCTGTGAGGAATGCTGCTGGTATTCTGGCTGGGATTGAATTAAATCTGTATATCAGTTTTGGGAATATGGCCATCTTGACTATACTGGTTCTGCCTATCCAGGAACAGGAATATCTTTCCATTTTCTGATATCCTCTCTGACCTCCTTTTTCAGAGTACTATACTAGTTTTCATTGTGGAGGTCTTTTACTTCCTTGGTTAGATTAACTCCTATCTATTTAATTTTTCTTAATGCTACTGTAAATGGTTTATTTTCCTAACTTCTCAGGGAGTTCATTACTGGTATACAGAAACACTCCTGATTTTAGTGGGTTGATTTTGTATCTTTCTACATGCTGACTTTAGTTATTACTGTAATTCTGGGAGTCTTCTGGTGGAATTTTTTGGGTCTAATGTGTAGAGAAACATGCTGTTTGCAAATGTTAATTTGATTTCCTTTTCTAGACATATTCCTTGTCTTTCCCTTGCCTGATTATTTTGGCTAATATTTTGGCTACAGGAGTGGTGATAGTGGACATCCTTGTCTCATTCCTGATTTTCGAAAGAAAGCTTTTAGTTTTTCCCCATTTATTATAACGCTGGCCATTGGTTTGTCAAGAATTGCTTTGATAAGATTGAGAGATCCTTCAATCAATCCTTTCTTCAGGGTTTTTATCATAAAAGGATATTAGATTTGGTCATAGGCTTTTTCCGCATCTATTTGAAGTGATTATGTGATTTTTGGCCCCGCTTCTGATAGTATGACCTTTTTGATGACTTGTTGCATTCTATATACTAGTCATTTTATATAACCAGTATCTTGTTGAGGATTTTTGCATCTATGTTCATGAAAGAGATTGTTTTATAATCCTTTTGGTTGGATTCTTGTCTGATTTTGGAATTGGGGTAATGCTGGCTTCCAGGAGTGAGTTTGGGAGTACTCTTTCCCTTTTAATTTCATTAAAGCATTTGAGTAGTATTAAGTGGTTGATCTTCCATGAAGTTCCTGTAGAATTCAGCAGTGAATCCAGCAGGACCTGGACATTTATTTGGTATTTTTTTATTACTGCTTTAATTTCATTGCCTGTTATTCAATTATCCAGTTTTTATATCATCTTAGTTGAGCTTTAATAATTCATATATATCTAGGAATCTATCCATTTCTTCTGAGTTCTCCAATTTATTGGCATACAGGTCAGCAAGACAGTTGCTAATAATGTGGATTTTGGCAGTGTCCATTGTGATTTCGGCTTTTTCATTTCTAACTGCAATGGTCTTGGTCTTTTCTTTTTTGGTAAGATTGGTTAAAGGTTTTTATCTTTTTTTTGTTGTTGTTACTGGGGATCAAACTTGCCAGGAAGGCATTGTACTGCTGAGATACATCCCCAACCCTTTTATCTATTTTGTTTATTCTTTCAAAGAACTAAGCTCTTTGATTCTTTCTTTGCATTGCTTTTTTTCTCCATAAAATGACAGCTTTAGTGTATCTTTTACCAGAATAACATTTTTAAAAGCCTAAAACATGAAAAAAAAAAAAGGGGGGGAGGCGGGGATTTAGCTCAGCGGTTTGGTGGCCTGCCTTGCAAGTGCAAGGACCCGAGTTCAATCCCCGGTACCAAAAACAAACAAAGAAACAAACAAACAAAAAAGCCTAAAACATGAATTTAAGCTTTCAATCATCTAATACAGCTTACTTGGTTTGCTAAATCTAACCCTCACTTCAGCAAACAGTTTCATATACTGAACTTAATTTCTATATGAAACAAACAGTATCCGTGACACAATCACACATCAACTCCTACAGTTAATCCTAGAACAATTTTGTATATGTGACTCCATTACCTGATGGAGTATTCACCTTATAAAAAGCCATACAAATTAGATGCAAGGTAAAATGTTTAATATTGAAATGCTGACAATTTTAAAAGATCTCAAATTAAAATTTTAATTTCTATACACAAAGAGAATGATTTTATGAAAAGATGCTCCTCTTATAAATATAATAAATTGCTACAGTTTCTGTACATATGTTCCTTTAGATTAAGTTTTAAGTATTGTGGACTACTTCATTTTTTTCTTCCCCTCTGTACCAGGGATCAAACTCAGCACCTTGTGCTTTTGAGGCAGGCACGGGGCTGCTGAGCTAAATCCCCAGTCCTAATTTTTTAAACTTATCTCTTCCAGATGAGTGTCAGAAATACTGAACTAATATGTTTACATAATCTGCAACTATTTAGTATTTAGATTATTCTAAGTACTTAGTGCTTTTAAAATACAGCAATCAGAATGTTTTATTACCTAAACTACTACAGAGTTCCAGAATAAAGAATATGAATATACACTAGGGATATAATTCATTGGTAGAGCACTTTCCTACCATGTTTAAGGCATGGGTTCAATCTTTAATACTGTAAAATATAAAGATAGAACACACTATCATGATCATGAAATTATGGGTTTGGTGTAGAAAGATGATAGTATTCACCAGTACAAAAACTCAAAAATGAAACAGCCCTAGTGAGGCCTCATGACAGATTATTGAATAGCAGGCTGGAGATTTAGCTCAGTGGTTCTATCACCTGCCTCGCAAGCGCAAGGTCCGGAATTCGATCCCCAATACCAAAAAAAAAAAAAAAAATTTACTCAAACAATCAACAATAATGTATTATACACTTAAATTGCATTAAACTAGATCTCATGTTAAGTGTTCTTACCACAATAAAGTTATTTAAAAACTCAAAGTTTTGAAAGGTACCTTTACTTATTCTGCCTA
>NW_022900927.1:11695495-11700684 GCF_012274545.1 Fukomys damarensis
TTTTTATTTAATATCCTTAACCTTTCAAAAATTTGTAATTCAGGACAGCAGGAATAAATAAGAAAATTCTACAAGCAATCTTATACTGCTAAAGCAAAGTAAAAGGCAGATTTGATTCAATATAGAAGAAAAGAGCTTACAATTCTAATTAGGGGAGTTATGTTGTTTATGCCATTATTCAGACTTAGAAATTCAGTCCTGCTAAAAACTACAGATGCATCCTCAAACCAATCAGCTGCATTTGTACCATATTCTGACTCCCAAAAGGCAATAATGCTTCTTGCCAAGTTGTCAGTTTGCTAAGTATCCTCCCGTTACTGGAGTCTTAGAAGCACTCCAATAAAGTTCTCCCATCTAACTATTAGAATGTGTAAAATGAAGAACCAGATAGGATCTATGGAAGAGCCCTCTACATCACAATTATGCAGAGAACAGAATTCGAATTCAAAGTGGAGAATGCAAGCTGTATTTAGTGCTGCCAGAGGGAATACTCAAATTTCATTTAGAAGGGTGCCTCAGGGTGGCGAGTATCTATAATCTCAGCTACATGTAGGCTAACGCAAGAGGACTGCTAGTGTGAAGCCAACCTACTCAACACAGTGAGATTCTATCTCTAAAAAAAGGAAAATTTGGTAACAGATGTAAGCACCTGTAACCCTAGCTACTCAAACAGCTGAATGAGGATCATAAGTTGGAGGCAAGTTTGGGATCCACAGGAGTTCCAGACGAGCCTAGTGCAGGTCTTCCTTTATAGACAACACAGCATGAGCTTGTCTCAAAAACCAAGTATAAGCCAGGCATGGATGGTAACCTATGCTTGTAATGCCAGTACTAGGGAAGCTGACAGGATTTTTTTTTTTTTTTTTTTTTTTTTTTAGACAGGGTCTCACTATGTAGTTGAGACTGACCTGGAACTCACTATATAGCCCAGGCTGGTGGTCTTGAACTCTCTCAGTGATCCTCCTGCCTCAGCCTCCCAAGTGCTGGGATTATAGGCGTATGCCACCACACCAGGGTGACGGGAGGATTTTAATGACACCAACCTGGACTCTACAGAGTTCAAAGCCAGCCTAAACTACAAAGGCAGACCCTGCCTCAAAAAACAAATACACAAAACAAAACAAGCAAAGGAAAAAAGTAAAATTACCTGGGCCAGTAACTGCCTTCAAATTACAAAAATCTCTATTTTCTTATGCTGTAATCAGTAAAGATTGTATGCTTAAAATATCACCATGGATTTTAGTTCCAAAAAGAAAATAAACTTCTTTTTTTAATTAACTGTATTGGTACATTTCAGGCATACAATATAATGACATTCATCATTGGAAATTTGTACCTTTTCATAATCTATCTTGGTTCTTATTTGAAAATAAGCTTTTCTTACAGCATTCCACTGAACAAACCCCAACCGTTATTAAGATAACTTCAACTGAGGGCTGAGAGGAAGACAGGACTGGCATTTTAAGTGAAACTGGCCAGAAAATTGAGAAAACAAAAGCCACAGCAAAGATCCTGTCTTAAGCCACTCAAACTTTGTAAATCCCAAGGCAAGCTGATACAACTACTATATCAGGTTATACAAACTAAGTACAACAACAGCTTAGGTTATAAACTAAATCTGCATTATCTTATCTTCCATTATTAAATATCACCATAGTTTTCCCTCCTCCCTAAACCCATTCCTTTTACTTACTGTCATCCAACAAATACATTGATAGCCAACAACAGTGAATAGAAAACTCAGATTTAACCTCCTACATACATGAATTTGCACCTGTATTTGTCCACTTGAACCTGAAATTCCCTTCTTAGAATGTTTTTCTCCATATCTTTGCATGGTTAACTTCAGCACCTTTAAATATGAACTTTTAAATATCTTCTTAATGTCACTACACAAAATCTCCCAACTCTGCTATTTTTTCACAGTGCTAATCATTAAATATATAATTTATTTGTAATACATATTATTGATCTCTTAATACTAGAAAATACGAGCTTAATGAAAGTGGGGATTTCTATGTTGTTAGGTGATCGTGCCTCTAGAACAATCTGCACAAAATATGTGCTCAGTACTCAGAGGATATTATAAATGCTAAGGAAATGGTTATTGTAAACAAAACCACTCCACATCTCTATTTCCATCCTAACACCTTTCAAGAGAATGTCTTATACATACCTGCAATTCAAAATGCCAAAACAATTTCTCATACTGCTCAGAAATCCCCTTTATCTCCTGGCTTCCCTGTTGTGAAGGCTTGTATCTAGATGTCTCTCCAAAAACTCCCGCATTTACACGTGGGGCTTTTGAGAGGTGGATGGATCAGGTGGTCATGAGGCTATGTTAGGGTGTGTGGCACTGGGATTAAGGTTGTGGGATAACCAACTTGGTTTAGCATAACTCTGATGTGGATAACCGGATCCTCACACTAGTATGGGTGGCACCAATCAATAGGCTTGTAGCCTGGATGGAACACAAAGGGACAAAAAGAAAGCAGCTTACTGCTTGTGCTCTCCTGCCTGCTCTTCCACACAGTTTATCCTGTGTTGCCCCTCTGCCACACTACCCTCCCTTGGGGCCAGCTAACTATGGACTGAAATCTCTATAACCTCAGGAGCCAAAACAAACCTTTCCAACTTTCAACTTGTGAGTATCAGTTACTTTATCTCAGCAATTAGAGATTAATGAAGGCACCTGTTTTGGTCAATGACAAATCAGCTGCCATAAGGCCCAAATCAGAAACCTGATTCATATAAAACCTAAAATTGTTCTTATCTAAATATTCACTAAGACCAGGTATTTCTATCCATTCTACAAAGCATATGTATCTATAGATCCCATTCCTGCCACCTATTTCAACATTAAGAAGTGCATTATACTATTTCCATCGGAAAATATTTAAAATTCCAGATGACTGAATCAAAAATAAATTTGAAAGTAGAATTTGTTATGGTCTTCAGAATATTTACCACTGATGGACAAAATAAAGTACCTAGCAGAATGCAGCACTGTTTCAAACTTTAGAAGAGATAAATGCAGGTATGAATAGTTAAGAAAAATCATTAAGAAAGCTAAACATTTAAATAGAATTTTAAGATTGCTTAAAAGTTCACGGGTGGGCCAGGGATTTAGCTCAGTGGTGCTGCCCACCTGTCTCACAAGCACAGTGTCCTGAGTTCAATCCCTAGTACCAAAATGGGGGGGGGCACCAAGGGTGAATACTAGAATCCAAGAAAAGGAAAGGCATCAGGGAAGACAAAAAAAAAAAGTGCCAAAGAAACACCTAACTGACCAAAATGGAGACACACTGAAAAAGAACGGAAGCTGGGGCTAGGGACATTTTAGCTCAGTGGTTCCACAGCCTGCCTCACAAGCTCAAGGTCCCAAACTGGATCCCTGGTACTCCCAAAAAAGAAAAAAAAAAAAAGGAAGACAGCGTGTGTGTTCGAGCATTCATCTCCTCCACAACAAACAAGAATTTGTGCAATAAACTTGCAAAACATGATAAACCCTTTCCTCACACAATCCTAATGGCAGAGATGCTATATCTCACATTGCACGTAACAGAATGCAACTTTTGAAAAACTTAAATTCACGATGAAATGAAACCTGTGGTCAGACTCATGCCTGCCTGATTTGAGATGAGGCTGGCAGCATACAAAATGGAATAGAGGATAAACAGGCTGGAGGCAAAAATATCACTGATTGCATCCACGATGTGCCATAGTATTTAGCATTTAAGTACTGCATTCTCACTAGTTTTACAAGTCACTTTACTTGTTAATGCTTTAAGAAGACTTGTAGTTGACTCAGCATGGTCACCCATGCCTTTAATCCCAGCTCTCTAAAGGCAGGGGCAGAATGATCACCAAGAGCAAGATCACTCTAAGTTCAAGCCATCCTGAAATACATAGAAAGAAACTGGTTTCAAAAAACAAACAAAAAGACAGGGATTTAGCTCAGTGTTTCTGCTGCCTGGCAAGCACAAGGACCCGAGTTCCAGCCCCAGTACCAAAATACAAACAAACAAAAAAACACCTTCAATTGAGAATAGCATAGTGGTTATGAGAAAGGGAGGAAGAGGAGGAAGGGGTAGGGAAGCGTACTTAAGGTTGAGAGACGGATGTTAATTTACACACTCAAAATTAAAACACCTGTTTTCATTCTTTTACTCAACTTTGAACCTTACAACAAGGCCCAGTTAAAAATCTATCATTGTCCACAAAACCCATTATCTGAACCCTACAACATTTAAGGCAGATTACATATGTGACTGTACCTCACTCATTGCAAAAATACTCCATTAGACCAAGGGATTTAACTCAGTGGCTCTAAACCTGCCTTGTAAGTGCAAGGTCTGGAGTTCGATCCCCATATCAAAAACAAACAAACAACAACAACAAAAAACCCAAAAATATTCCATTGACAGCATTTAAAAACTAAGAGACAACTGTATTTTTTTTAACTCTGCAATTCTTCTGGTAGAAATTAGATGTTCTGTCAACACCGGGATCATATTCTCACTAGCCAAACTGGCTGTAGATTAGTAGCAGCTGATCTAATTCCTTAGGCCAGAGGCTCATTGTTAAGTGGAATGGCCTCTGAAACCATACCTTTACTGCAATCTTTCAAAAATTCCCTTCCAATCTATAAACCACCAATAACAGGATTAGACACTAGAGTTCTAAACATAGCAAGGCAAACAGTCCTCCCTCCCTGCAGACTACCTTTGCAGGGAAGGCAGAGGCAAGTACTTATCCATGTGATAACTGCTACAAGAAGAGTGAAAGGTATCTGTGGATGCCAAGGATGCCTGCCTACCCATCTGTGAGAAGTTAGGGAACACCCTCACATAAATGACAGCTACCAAAAATAATTTTCAAGAAAGAGGTAGGTGGGAAATGAATGCTTTAATGAAAGAAAAGAATCTTTGCAAACACACTGGAAAAAAAATATTCTAAGACATTGAAACCAATTTAATACGCCTAGTGCCATAGAAAACCTTAAATATAGGCGCCACATAAATGGCTCAGTTGACACGGCAAGTGGGAAAAATTATATGTTAATTATTAAGATCACAGAATTTCAGTATAGAGGCTGCAGAGTTTCAGCAGAAGGCCAGGGACTTAGCTCAGTGGTTCCCCTGCCTGCCTCAAAATCGCAAGGACCAGCAAGGACCAGAGTTCAATCC
>NW_022900927.1:11701688-11712705 GCF_012274545.1 Fukomys damarensis
TAGTTACTTTGTTTCCAGATATTGTACTGACTCTGTCAATCAAGCCTAGAAGTTTTTTGGTGGAATTTTCTGGGTCTTCTATAAAAAGTCCACGCACCCCGCGCGCGGGATGCCCAGGCCGCTGCCGGGGGCGAGGAAAAGTCGGGGTTGAAGGCGCCGGGGCCACCTTCCCTGAAGGTAACCGCCTCCTTACCTGAGGCCCTTCCCCGACCCTGCAGCCCAGCCCCTTCGCCCCTTTCCTCCCTCCCGTCGACCCTTTGATTCTAGGACGTCAGCCTTCGCCTGCCGCGTACTTCTCTGCACAAGGTCTAAATGCTGTGGTCTCTAACTGGAAACTTATTACAGCGACCAGTGAATGGCGTTCTTGCTGTTTTCTAAACAACCGTGTCACCAAACCCCAAACAATTGTTCCTTTCCTTCGCAAATCGGCGGGACTTAGCACTGTATTTTGCTGTTTGTGATCGTCTCCTCCCCACCCAGATGCGATTTACCTCGAAAATCTAAACTTGAATTAATCAGAACCGTGGAAGCTGAGACGCAAGGATCTAGAGTTCGAGGCCAGGCCATGAACTTGGCTAAACGGTCTCAATTTTCTTAAAAAGAGGCTGGAGGGCCGGGGATTTAGCTCAGTGGTTACAGCGTCTGCCTTGCAAGCACAAGGACCCGAGTTCGATCGCCGGTACCAAATTAAAAAAAAAAAAAAAAAAAGAGGCTGGATTATAGCTCATTGGGAGAGCATTCCTGGGTTCTATTCCCGGTACTGAAAGTTTATAATAATTTTTATGGCTGATTTGCTTACGTTGTGATATAAGGTGTAAAGATAAATTACAGGATATATATAAATACATTTTTTAATTCTAGGATTTCAGCACTGCGCCCAAATTATTCATAAAATCAAATATATCCTTTTACAATTTAGGCAATAATTAAAAGGATTCAAAAGTTCTTTACATTCTCTTAATATTTTTCTCTGGAGTGATATTAACAAGAAATTCTAGTCTCACATTTCTGGCAATCACACAATGTACCCAACGTAAGTGTTAGCAGAAATTAGTGGCTAAATTTCTTTCTGAGCCAACAGGCTCCTTCTGAAGTGGGCTGGCAAGGTCAAGGTATTGTACCGGTGTGAAAGCACTTTCTGGCTTTTAACCTCGAAGTTCACAGAAGCTTCAGAGTTTCTCAACCTTTTTTAACACTCTCCTCTCCTGACACACACACACACACACACACACACACACACACACACACACGTCAACATTGACAGGATTAAAGAAGTTCCGTAAAAATTCTTAAGTAGTGCTTCGAAAAGGAGAAGCCAGATGGAATGATTCTAGCTGCTTAAACTGTAAGGAAGGTGTGTGAACCACCAAGATTAAATCCGTGATTGACTGTATATTGGTCTGAGTTGGAATGAGAAATACCTGCCTTACATTGCTTGTGTGTTGGCTCCAAGTAAGAGCACAATATACATGTCCAACTTGCCCTTCCTGACAAACGATTTCTTTTCTGGGTAAGTTTGGTTGTTAACACATTTATGTATGGAACCCTCTCTATGAGATACATTATTTACCCCACTAGTTCTCCCTAGGAAATATCTGAATAAATATGTTATGGCGCACTTTAACCAGGAACAGCAATATATCTTTTGCAAATATGACACACTGAGCTGCATCTCCAGCCTGTCTATTCTTTTGTTCACTCATTCATTCATTCATTCATTGAATTCGTTCATTGTATAGTTCAGGAAGGCCTAGAACACATAATGTAGCCCAGCCTGGCCTCAAACTCCAGGCATTCCTCCTGCCTCAGGCTCCTCAGCGATGGGATTATAGGCTTGTGCCACCAGGCCTGGCTTCAGCCATTTTGTTTACTTAGTTATATTTTTGGAAACAGGGTGTTGTCAAATGGCTGAATTGTCCAAGCTGGCCTCAAGTTTGTGATTCTTCTCCCTCAGCCTCCTCTGGGATTACTGACATGCAGCAGGACAATAGCTTGACTTGCTTGGCTTTTGAAATTGGTAATAGGATAAAGTTTTCAAACAGATTCCTTTTCCTAACTAATCCTCAGAGTCTGCAAGTATCTTTTACTTTATATACATGGCAGAAGCCTAACAGTTTGATACATTTTGTTTGAGTTGATGAAAGGGTGATTGAGGTGTGAAAAAATCCCTTCCAAAATACTCTTTCACCTCTTTACGTTCCAGAGAACAAAATTTTCCTAAGAGACCTGTCTTGCAAGTGGGTAGGTGAGAGGAACTTGGAGGAAGGATCTGAATCCTTTCTTCAACTGTGCCTTATTATTTTGCTTTTTAGGGTAGATATGAACCAGAGAGATGTTGTATATGTGATACACAGAACTTGATTAATTAGGACAGCTTGAATTTCAAAGAACAAACCAAAATAAAGAATGTACTGGAGACACATCAGAGAACAAAAAGTCAAAAATCTATGATACACGCCTGCCTCACAAGCACAAAGTCCTGAGTTTGATCCCCAATACGAAACAAAAAACAAACAAAAAAAAGTCTATGATACAGTATGGCAAGAGAAAGAATGTAAGATAGGAAAATGTCAACATATATGTTAGATACTAAGGATACTAAAGTGTTTGGTGGTTAAGGAAAAGTAAGCCCACTCCATGGGTGCCTAACTAGTGAATGTACAGATGTGGTACAGACACAGGCTTTCACTGAGTGAAATGAGAAGATGCGGGAAAGCATTGTGTAGAAAGCTCACAGGCTCTCATAACACAGTGTTGCCAATACTGCAGTCCAGTGGTGCGCCTCTATACAACTAATCATAGAACACAACATTTTATTGTTACTGGTTGCATATCTTAACATTCTAAAAATACTCTAAAGGACTTCTATATTATAAATACTATAATACTGTAAATAAACTCAAAGACTTCTAAGAAATATAATAAACATAATAACTATGGTTATCTAGGTACTGCCTGACACTGTAAAAATGGGGTTGCTTGGGGAAAGAAGGGAAGAGAGGGCCAACTATAAAGTATCACCAACATATTAATGGTGGACAGAAAATGGAAACTGTGAAAATAGATTTTTTCATTCTGGAAACTTGTTTTATAAGCAGTCTCAAGACTATCTTAGCCAGGCATGGTGGTGCATGCCTGTAATCCCAGCACTAGGTAGACTGAGGCAGGAGGATCGCTGTGAGTTCAACACCACCTTGGGCTACATAGTGAGTTCCAGATCAGTCTTGACTACATAGTGAGACCCTGTCTCAAAAAAATAAATTAATTAAATTAAATTAAAAAATAAAGTCTATCTTCTTTAACAGCCACTGCTTAATCTGTGGGTGCAGATAAGAAGTCATACTCCATAAAATTGATATTTAAGCACAGAGAATCTGTGGTTGAGCTGATAGTTGCCATGGACCTAACACAGGAACACAGAGCTATCCAGTGTATCTGCCTGTTGTGTACCACAGGGTGAGTGTGTTTTAGGACCTGACAAAGATACATGCAACTCTTGTAACAGTAAGCAGCACAATTTATAGCAGCATAATTTCTAATAGCTAAATTTTGGAAACAGTCCAAATGCCCATCAATTGGTGATTGAATGAAGAAGATGTGTTTCAACCATAAAGAAAGACAGACAAGGACCAGGGATTTAGCTCAGCAGTACTGCTTCCTGCTTCACAAGCTCAAGGTCCTTGAGTATGATCCCCATACCAAAAAACAAAAAACAAAAAAGACAAATGAGACATTTATAGCTAAATGGGTGTACCTCCAGACCATACTCTAAAATGAAGTACATAGGACACGTGTAAATACCTAGTAGTTTCTCTGATGTGAGAAACAAAGTGTAAATGATGACCAATATGTACAATAGATATTGTAAAATAGGAAGAAAATGTACAATGGGGAAGGGGAACTAAGGGAGGACTGAAAAGGTGGGGAAGAAAAAAATGAAAACAGAAGGCAAAAACAGAAACAAAGCTTATGTAAATAGGGAGGGGTGGAGTTAAAAGGGAGGGGGAAACGGGGAAAAAATAAGAACCAAGATATATACAGGTACAAATTCCCAATACTGAATGTGATCACAATGTATACCTAAATTTAATGTACATTAAACTTAATTTTAAAAGTTAAAACAAGAATGTTACAATATCTAGAAATTTTTCTTCAACATTTCTTATATACTGAAGATCAGAATTTTTCATAAACCATAGTCAAGAATTTGTTCTGTGTATGCAACCTGAAAATGATTTTTATTTCAAATTATAAATTTATTCTGTTGTCTTTTGTTTCAGATATTATCCAAATATGGCAAACCTGTGAATAAGTATTCATATTACAAGATACTTGATATGATAAAAGAATCATACTATAGTTCAAATTTTAACCTACTACTTCTTTCTGTATAGACTATTTTAAGATTCTACATGCAATTTTCTTTTTTTAACTTGATATTATGGCTTTCCATGTACTGTACTATAGAGATACACGTATTTAAAAGTTTTTTGCTATTACTTTATCATTTGTTTTACAAATCTTCATAATTTTGTACCGTATTAGTAAAAAAGAAAGCTAATTGTGCTAATATAAAGTGTAAACACTTCATGAAGCAAATAGTTTGGTCTTTAAATGTACCAATAAACTTAATTTTAAAATATATTATCAGCTTAGCAAATAAAGACTATAGAAAGAATGCCTATGTCTTGTAAGGTGCTTTTAAACCATTCTCTACTTTCGTAGAAAGCTTAGATATCATTGGGAAGAAGAGAAACACACAAAAGTGGTAATGGATATTAGCAGTTAAAGCTGAGCATTGAGAAAGGATAAAAATAATTTGAGGCTCTTGTTTATTTGCCTATTTTAAATCAATCAATTAACTATATCATGGGCAAAAGAATGAAAGCAAAATACAATCATTCCTGTCTTGAACTAAAATACATTGTCATATATGTAAAATCTTGAACTAAAATACATTGTCATATATGTAAAATCCTATCTGAATCCCAAGAATTAGAGCCCTACTTACTTTTCTTCTTACCTTCCATAAGTAGATATTGAACAGTTAAAGTGTGTGAACACTTACTTTGAACATACTTTCTATTAGAAGTCATATAATGCTTCTGGGTGAAATTTTGAATAATCATCTTCAATCACAACGATAGTAATGCTGATGATAGAACACATAAATAAGCATATACCTTTACATGTGCTAGTCATTGTTCTCATATCACACATACATGATCTCACTTCATTTTCACATGCCCTTTAAGGTATGGATTATTATTATCAATCTTACACACAATGAAACCAGCACACAGTCAGCTTCAGGTCATTGCTGGTTATGTGATGGAGTCTAGATGTTAACAGTCTTATTACAAGTCTACTGCCTTCAGTGTTCCATTTACCTATCTGGGTATTTTCCTCCTCTGTGCTAAAATATCAGAATCCCCATACAAATACATAACTGAAAAGAATGGGATAAAATTAAAGGACCTATAAATAGGGAGGACCTGATCTGGAGAATTCAAAAAGTTTTATTTAGGTCCATAACCATTGCGTTGAAGCCTAAAGGCTAAGTAAGAATTACACAGGCAAAAAGAATGGGAGGAATATTCAGGAACAGGAAATCACGTGTGCACAGCTCTGTGTGAAGAGAAAATAATGAAAGATCAAGAAAGGAAACCACATGGGCCTGGTGGCACTCTGGTGGCTGAAAGGAAGACTGACCGACAATCAAGGCCAGCCTGGACTACATCATGAGCCCCTATCTCACAAAAGCAAGAAAGAGGGCCAGGATTTAGCTCAGTGGTGCCACCGCCAGCCGCCGGCCTCACAAGCGCAAGGACCTGAGACCTCAATCCCAGATACATAGAAAAAAAGCAAGAAAGAAAAAGAAACAAAGGCCAGGCATGATGCCACATGCCAATTGTTACAGCCCCAGATGGCTGCAGCAGGATGATCTAGACCTTAACTTTCATAAACACTGTCAAGAAGTTGAAGCAGCTCTCTTGATACTTCTTTTCCAAGTGAGCTGAACATTTTACTGTGTATGGTCACTTAATACTATAGCAAGACAACCAGTCTAAATTTCACACTCCATCTAGTGCTTGACTTCTTCTTTCCTCTTAATCCCATTGTATAAACAGATGCTCTCTATCAAGGAAAAATCCTCAGATGTCCTAAATTTAAGCACAAGGACCAAAGATAAAGGAGGAAGAGGTAGGCTAATAAGCCAGCCTCCTCAGGCCAAACTAACGTGTTCCAAATTATTTTAAACTTTGGCTTCAGTCCCATCAGAGCAGACTACCAGGGCCCCCACACCTGTTTACATAGAAAGTTAATGGTTTTATGGGATGCGTTCCCACCTCCTTGTCTGTGAGCCAGTATGGAGTTGAGCAACTTATATTTTCCTCTTCACATCTTCATTAGAAAAATATTCTTCATTGTAGGTATAACAGACATTTTCCCAAGTGATACCTAGCCTTGCTGTGGTAGTTTCAGAAATCCACTCCAAAACCTGATCCTTTCTCTTTCTGGTATCTATAATTGCTCAATAAATTGTTGAATTTCACAGATTCCCTTGATGTGTAGTTTTGGTTTAATACACATTTTATTTCTTTCTATCTATTTTTCTATACACATTTTATTTCTATCTATCTATCTATCTATCTATCTTTGGTACCAGGGATTGAACTCAGGCGTTGTGCTTGCAAGGCAGGTGGCAGAACCAAGCCTCACTATGTAGCCTGGGCTGGCCTTGCACTCACATTCCTCTTGCTGTGCCTCTGGAGTACCTGGGAGTACAAGTGTATGCCACCATAGTCAGCATACTTTTTTTCTTTTTGATAAATGTTCTGCCTGGCAAGCACAGGTCCCCGAGTTCAATTCCTGACCAAAAAAAAAAAAAAAAAAATTGTTTCTTCTTGGTGCCTATTTTATATTGATTATCAATGTGATGTTTTCATACCTACATGTATTTTGATAGTAAACTCCCCCCTTATTTCTTCCTCTTATCTATTAATAGTTTATTTATATGTCATCTTTTTTAGATTCTACATATGGGGGAAAACATGACACTTCTCTTTATGAATATAGCATATTTCACTTAACATGATGATCTCAGGCCAGGGATTTAGCTCAGTGGTTCTACTACCTGCCTTGCGAGCACAAGGTCCTGAGTTCCATACCTGGTACCAAGAAAGAAAAAAAAAATGGCATCATAACATAATGGTCTCCATTTCCACCCATTCATCTGTTGATGGACTCCTAGGCTGTTTTTAATTCTGACTGTTGTGAACTGTACACAAGAAACATGGCTATGCAGGTTTACCCACCTGTGCTAACTGTTTTGCTCTGGGTATGTAAAAAGGAATGGTATAGGTCATCACACAGCAGTCCTTCGTTTAGCTTTTTGAGGAACTTCCGTGGTGGTGGTATTAATTTACATTCCCATGAGCAGTGTAAACACATTCCTTTTACCTCCACTACCATCTCTCACTCATCAACATTTATTTTTGGTAATCTTATTGATAGCCATTCTGACTGGGATAAGATGGAATTTCAGTATACTTTTGATTTGTGTTTTCCTAATGGCTAAAGATGTTCAATGCTTTTTCATAGACCTATTAGCCATTTGTACTTCTTTTGAGAAGTCTCTACTCAATTCCCTAACCCACTTATTGACTAGGATACTTTTTTTTTTTTTTTTGTTTCTCAGTGTTTTTTAGTTCTTTATATATTCTAGATCAGTCATGCTGAACCTATGGCACATCTACCACAGAGGACTGTTTGTATCATGGAAAGCACTAAAAGGGTCACACTACTGTTCCAGATACTCATCCTCTTTTGGAAGACTAGCTAGCAGATAAGTTTTACCACTTGATTCTGTTGCTTGTTTCCCTTCCTGTGCAGAAACTTTCTGCATTTCATGTAGTCCCACTGGTGGATACTTTCTGGGACTGGCTGTGCTACTGGTATGCTGTGAGGGAAGTCTGCCTGAGCCTATGGCCTCAAGTGTTTCTAATAGCAGTTTCAATGTTTCTGGTCTTTACATAGTCTTGGATTCACTTTCAATTAACTTTTTGAAGGATTTAGATTCAGGGTCCTAGTTTAGCTCACCTACATAGGATAACCAGTTTTCCCAGCATTATTTGTTAAAGAGTTTATCTTTTCTGCAGTGTGTTTTTAGCTTCTTAGTCCAGAATCAGATGGTTGTAAATTGCATTTGTTTCTTTGTGCCTGCTGCACTGGTTTGTATGTTGTTCTTTTTTTGTTGTTGGTTTTTTGTTTTGTTTGTTTTGTTTTTGCTACCGGGGAGAGAACCTGGTAGCTTACACTTGCAAGGCAGGCAGCAGAACCACTGAGCTAAATCCTTGGCCCTGTATGTCTATTTTTGTGCCAATATCATGCTGTTTTTGTTGCTATGGCTTTGTGGTATGATTTGAAATGAATTGTGGTGCCTCTAGCTTTGCTGTTTTTGTTTAGGATTACTTTGGCTGTTCTGGTTCTTTGTGCTTCCACATGAATTTCAGGACTTATTTTTCCTCCTTTGGTGAAGAAAGTCATTGAAATTTTGATGGCAATTGCATTGAATGTGTGGATTACTTTTGGCAAAATGGACATTTTAATTATATTAATTCAGCCAATCCATGAATATGGGAGTTCTTTCCATCTTCTGATATCTTCAGTTTCTTTGGTGTTTTTAATTTTCATTGTAGTTTTTCACCTCCTTGGTTAGGTTAATCACTTGGATTTTTGGGTAGGTTTTTTGTTTTTTTGTTTTTTTTTTTTTTTTTTTTTGTTTTTTTTTTAATATTTTGAGTAGAGGGCTGGGTATTTAGCTCAGTGGTTCTGCTGCCTGCTTCATAAGCGCAAGGACCGGAGTTCGATCCCCAGTACCAAAAAAAAAATTTTTTTTTAGTAGAACTCTTTTCCTGCTTTCTTTCTCAGCTAGTTCGTTATTGGCATATAGAAAAGGTAGTGTTGGTTTTGTGTCCTATTGCTAAGCTGAATTTATCAAACTTCTTTCAGTAGGGTTTAAATTTCTAAGTACAAGATCAGATTAACTACAAATAAGGGTAATTTGAATACTTCCCTGTTTGTATTCCTTTCATTTGTTTCTTTTCCCTAAATGATCTTGCTAATATTTCAAGTATTACACTGAGTAGTAGTGAGCTTTGACATCCTTGTTTTGTTCTTAATTTTAGACAAAGTACTTTTAATTTTGCCCCATTCACAATAATGTTGGCTGTAGGTTTGTAACAGATGTTGCAGCCAGAGGGCCCTCACATCCTCTTTTGGTTGATACAGGGTCTACTGATGTAGTCCAGGCTGGCCTCGAACTCAACAGCAATCCTCCTGCCTCAGCCTCCCAAGTACTGGGATTACAGTCATGCACCACCAAACCCATTTCAGTGATCCTGTTTTTCATCTCTAGTTACATAGATATGAGCTTTATTGCTCTTTTGTTTAGTGGCTGAACAACTTTTTTTTTTCCCCGCTTTTGGGGATTGAACTTGGAACCTTGCACTTGGGAGGCAGGCAGCAGAACCACTGAGTTAAATCTCCGGCCAGGATTTATCACTCTTATTCATGTTTTTAAACAACAAACTCTTTGTCATTGATTCTATATATTTTCTCTTTATCTCTAGGTCATTATTTTCAGCTATGGTATTTTATTCATTTACATTTGGTTTTGGTTCTACTAAGTTTTTGAGGTATATCATTCGATGCAATTTGAGATATATGACATTTTGTTTCTGCTCCCTACCACCGCATACTACGGATTCAATCCAGAGCCTTTGTATGAGCTGCATTCTCGGCATTTTTTTTTTTTTTTTTTTTTTTTTTTTTTTTTTTTTTTTGTATGTTCTTTTTTCTTGAGACAGTGTTTTACAGAGTTGCCAAGTTGCCCTGGCTATACAGGAACTTCAGCTACACCTCCCACAACCTTACAGAGTGTTGGGATTATTGGCAAGCACCATCACACTTAGCTTTTGTCTATATTCACTTCAGGGAAGTAATATAAACACACAGAACATTTTGATCATTTTATGATTTTTTTTTTTTTATATAGGCGCTCATACCTGTAGGATTCCCTCTTAGAACTGCCTTTGCTATATTGCAGACATTTTGGTATACAGTGTTTCATTTTCATTTGGTTCTAGGAATTTTTAGTTTTTCTTCAATGACCAGTAATCATTTATTCTGAATTACTCAATCTCAATGTGTTTTTATAGTTCTTATAGTTTCTCTTGATGTTGATTTCTCGTTTCATTCCATTATGATCAGATAAGATACAATAAATTATTTCAATTTATCTTTTTCAATTTTTTTATATTAAGATATAATATATGGCCTAAAATATAATCTATTCTCAAAGATACTTCATGAGCTGCTTAAACAATGTAGTCTGTTGAATGTTCTATGTACATGTCTGTTAAGTCCACTTGATTTGTGATATTATTTAACTGATAATTCTTTGTTGACTGGGGAGGTAGGGATGACCTATCTCTTGGTGAAAGTAACTTCTAGGCTGGGCAGGCAGCAGAACCACTGAGCTAAATCCCCAGCACCTTGGTGAGAGTAACTTCAAAGTCACTATTATTGAATTAGGATTTAGATGCCCTCTTCTATTAAGTACTATCTTATGAAATTGGGCATAGCAGTGTTCAATGTGTATTTGTAATTGTTAGTTTTTGTTGTTGTTGGATAACCGCCTTTAGTAATACATCATGGTCTTCCTTATGTTTTAATTTTGTCTTGAAATCTGCTTTGTCAGATATAACTTCCTGCTTGATTTGAGTTTCCATTTACATAGAATATTATTTTCCATCCTTTCACTTTGTCTGTGTATATCTCTGCCAGTGAGGTAGGTTTCTTGCAGGCAACAGTTGGGTATTGTTTTTCAAACCAGTCTGCCACTGTTTTTTTAAGAGAATGAAGAACATTTACAACCAGAATTAGTATAGAAACATATGTTCTAATTGCTATCATTTTGTAGTTTTTCTTTTTTTTTCTTTTTTTTTTTTTT
>NW_022900927.1:11712725-11724032 GCF_012274545.1 Fukomys damarensis
TTTTTTTTTTTTTTTTTTTTTTTTTTGTGGTACCGGGGATTGAACTTGGGTCCTTGCCGCCTGCAAGGCAGGCCACCGAACCACTGAGCTAAATCTCTGGCCCAATTTTTCTAATGTTTGATTCTTTCCTAATTCTCAACAGCTTATCTATTCTTCCTCTTCTGTGTATAGGATTCTTTTGTCATCTTCAATACTGGCCTAATGGTCATTAATTTTTTTATGATTATCTGTAAGTCCTCTATTTCTCCTTTGCTTTTGAAGCATAGTTTTGCTAGGTATAGTAATCTAAGTAGCCAGTTATTTTCTTTCAGGGCTTGAAGTACACCATTCTATGTTCTGGCCTTTACAGTTTCTTCAGAAAAGCCTGCAGTTTTCTTATGTGCTTGCCTCTGTGTGTAACTTGGTGTTTCTCTTTTGCAGTGCAGCTTTCAAAAGTATTCTTGTTCTGTTCTATTGCTATTTTTACTATAATATGATCTGAGGAAGTCCTTTTTCTAGTCATTCCTGTTTGAAGTACTAAATGCCTTCTGTACCTGGATGTCCACATCTTTCCCAAGATTTGGGAAGTTTTCTGTTGTTATTTCATTGAATAGATTTTCTAAACCATTACTTTCAACCTTGGTGGCTTCTTCAACACCAAGAAATTCCTATATTTTGTCTTTTAACTGTGTCCTAGAGTTGTTGGATATCTTGCTCTTATTTTTTTTCTTCTTTGGTGTCTTGAGTGTGATGACTTATCAACCTTATCTGCAAGACCTAAAATGGTACATTCTGTTTTACCCAGTCTGTTGGTGAGGTTTCTTTCACTGAGATTTTTTATTTAATGTACTTTTCATTTCCAATATTACTATTGAGTTCTTCTCCAGAATCTGTCTTTATTGCACTGCCCCTTCATATCCTGCATTGTTTTACTTTAATCACTTATTTATTTGTATCTTTTTTCTTTATTTATTTTTTGTAGCAGGGATGAAATTAAGGACCTTTTACTTGCCAGGGAGGTGCGGTGACACTGAGCTACATCCTTAGCCCTATTTGTATCCTTTTTGAAGTCATTAATCATTTTAGAAATCCGTTCTTTTAATTCTTCTGGCATTTCATCCATAGCAGGGGAAAGGGTACTGGAGTTTAGCCTAGGGCCTTCACACTGACGTACATCCCCAATCCTTTTTATTGTTTAATTTGAGACGGGGTCTCACTAAACTGCTAAGTTGCCCAGGCTGAGTTCAAACTTGCAGTCCTCCTGCCTTACTGTCCCTGATTGGTGGTATAACAGATGTGTACCACCATGGCCAACTGTACTTTGATATCTTTACATACAGTTATTGACAAGTTTTTAGATACCTTCAGAGAAATCATATGGTCTTGACTTTTCATACTTCTATTTCTGTGTTGAGACCTGTGTATTTGCTGAGATGTTTGTTTCTGTTTTAACATGAAGTTCTAGTATCATACCTTCTGTATTGAGGACTTAATCCTCAGCACCACGCAAACTGGAGAAAACAAACAGTAGTAACAACAATGACACTAAGACAAACCCAGTACTGACAGCTGGTAAAACAATTAAATGCAACAGTTTTACCACCATTAACAGTAGAGCACTAGCTATACCATCATTAAGAACAGGGAATAAAAGGCATAAAAATAATATAAAAGGCTAATGTAAACTAAAGGGCTAAAAATTAATAAAGGTTAAAAGTAACAACAATAAAGGAATAAAAATAGAAGAGGTTGGGAAAGAGAAAAATGAAGTAAATTTTTTAAAAATAAAAAGCTAGGGCTGGGAATTTAGCTCAGTGTTTCTGCCACCTGCCTTGCAAGCAGAAGGTCCTGAGTTCAATTCCCAGTAATAAAAAATAAATAAATAAAATAAAATGATAAAAAAGCCAGTTACAAAATCAAAAAGTAGATAAAATTGATAGTATTAACAGGGAAAAAACAAAACAAAAAAATGGGGAAAGAAATGAACTACAAAAGCCCAAACATAGTTCACAACAATTCCTCCATGCTACTGGCCCAGTGTTTTTCACGGGAGGGTCACTCCCCACCTTACCTTTGACATGAGCTCTCGGTGGTCCCCTGATTATCACAGGGATGCTTTCTTTCAGCTCACTTTTCACTTGAGCACTCACAGGTCCACTGCTCATCCTGGGGAGGCCATCTCCAGGCTCACCTTTCACTTGAGCAGTCGGTGGTCCACTGCTTATCATGCAGAGACCCTCTACAGGCTCACTTTTTACTTGAGAAGTTGGTGTTCCACTCTGCATCACAGGGAGGCCATCTCCGGGCTCACTTTTTACTTGAGCAGTCTGTGGTCCACTCATCACAGGGAGGCCCTCTCCAGGCTCACCTTTCTCTTGAGCAGTAGTGTTCTCCTCACCCTCAGAAGCTGTGAGGCACTTCTCAGGCACTGTGGCTGGCTCCGTACTTTGCTCTATGTCATCTGTCTGTTGCTCTGAAATTACTGGTTGTTCTGCCACCTCTTTCTTAGTTTTCGTAGATCTTTTTCTCCTTGTTGTTGGTGAGTTGTTGTTTTCTGGAGCAGGGAGAATCTGTTGACCTGGGAAAATAGCATACTTTTGTTTATATGGTGCCATCCTTTTATTTATTTCATTCATGACTATACAGTATATGTCACTTAACCCAAACCAAAACAAAATAATGTCAGTATAGGAAATTATTGAATAAGTTGTTTAATTAGTATCTGTTTTCCTGTAATTCAGATTTCAGAAAAGCTTTGTCTTGAACATTATCCTTTATTACTAGTGGAAATACCCTCAAGCTTATAAAGAATTGCAAAAATAATACAAAGAACATCACAGTATCCTTTACCCACTGAGTAAATACACTTTCCTTCTTAAAAAAATTATCATTTGCACTTTTCATAAATGTGAATGCATATATATATATGCATATATATATATATATATATGCATATATATATATATGCACAAAGTTTTTCAGTCATTTAACATAGGTTGCAAATATCAGTGTCTTTCACTCCTAAATCTCAAGTCCCTAAAATTACAGAGTGCTTCCTTAGTATGTCCAGCACCCTGGGTTTAATCCCCATTTCAGGAAAACAACATAAATATACCATTGGACATAGTGGCATACCTCTATAATTCCAGCTATTACAGAGGCTGATGAAGGAGAATTTCAAGCTTAAGGAATGGTGTGCAATTTACCAAGATTTTATATCAAAATAAGCTTACTATGGGCTGGGGATTTATCACAATGGCACCACACCTGCTTCACAAACACAAAGTCCTGAGTTTGATCCCCAGTTCTGGGGGTAAGAAAAAAAAAAAAAAAAAGAAAAAAACACCTGCTAACCTAGCATGCTCAACACTGTAGTTTCCATCTCCAGTACCAGGAAAAAAGAGCAGGTTATGAAACCACTGTCTTTGTCTTTTTTTTTTTTTTAACTGTTTTCTCACAATTAAATTTGTGTTATATTTTCTGGACTATCATACTGTTTATATAGTATCATGTCCTTTTCAGAGTAGTATCCCAACGAGGCATATGGTATCCATCTGTCCCTCATTGCTGACATGAGTCTTGATCGCCCAAGTCAAGATATTTTCTAATTTCTCTACTATAGCCTTTATTTCCCCTTTGTAATAAGCAGTCTTTGGGAGATACTTTTTTTTTTTTTTTTTTTTTTTTTTTTTGTACCAGGGATCAAACTCTGATCTTTGTGCTTGTGAGGCAGGCGGTGGAACCAATGAGCTAAATCCCCAGCCAGTTTGGGAGATACTCTTAGGGCAAATATCCTGTTCACATAAAAGCTCTATTTTAGACTTACTGTGTTATTTGGTTCTTTCAGTATGTTGTTTTAATATGTTTTGGGGTTTTTTTGTTTTGTTTTGTTTTGGTTTGGTTTTTTTTGGATTTTTGAGACAGGGTCTCACTATGTAGTAAGACTGCCCTGGAACTCACTATGTAGCCCAGGCTGGTCTCTCAAACTCCCAGTGATCCTCCTGCCTCAGCCTCCAGAGTGCTGGGATTACAGGCATATGCCACCACGCCCAGCTCTGTTTTAATGATTAATATGTTGTTTGGTTCCAATTTCTACCATGCTGTTGCAAACTGGTGATTTTCCAGCTGGACATAGTGGTACACACCTGTAATCCTAGCACACTACAGGTTGAAGGAGGAGAATCACCTGAGCTACACATTGAGTTCAGAGCCAGTCTGAACTATGTGGCAAGCCACTGCTTCAAACAAACATAAAAGGAACTTTCTGTCACCAGCACTCCCTATTCATTCTTCTGTAAGCAAGAGATCTCTTTTCTCTCCCTTTATCTGTTACTGGTAGAAAATTCCGACCTTTTTTGTGTTTTTAACTCATTACTGTATGTCTTTTGATATCAGATTGTCAAAAAAAAGTAGTAGCTCTTTTCTATGGGCTTCTATACTCTTGTGCCTTGTCCCATCCCATCTTTTACTATCCTTGAGCTTGCGCTTCATTTATGACTTGGTAGACACAGCTCATCTTGTACCTACATTCTGCTGTTACTCCCTGTTCAGCATTGTTCCTAAACCACACTAAATGGAATATAGTTAGCACACAGCTCCAGCACTAGGCAAATTCCAGAGGCTGAAGAAAGACCATACTCTGTGCTTTTATCAACCTGCCTTTCCAATAACCAGGAGCTGGGCTAAGAACCACTGAACTGGAGGCAACTGCTTTAAAAGAATACTAAGAATAGAAAAGCGGGCAAGGTGGTGCCACATCTGTATTATCAGCATTCAGAAGGCTGAGGCACAAGGATAGCGAGGTATAGGCCAATTTTGGCCACATACGAGTTCCTGCACATCCCAAGCTACAGTAACAAGCTCCTGTCTCAGAAAGTGTTGGGGATGTAGCTTAGCAATCCCCTGTTCAGTACCCAGTACTCCCCTCCAAATACAATTAGATTCTAAAACCTTAGAAAAATAATTTAAGTAATTATTGAATATTTAATTGCGTAAATATTAGTTACTTAATAATTCCTAAAATAATTACTTAATAATTTAAGTAAAATAATTTTATTTTTATGTAGAAAAACACACCTCATGTTTTGTTTCTGGTTTTTTTCCTTTCAGGTTGAGGAAATTAGGAGAGACTTGTGCTTAATTTCTAAGAATCCATTGTCTATAACATCTCTAACCTTCAAATTCTGTTTATCACAAGAGTTAACTCTTTTGCTTACTTGTGTTAAAGCAATACAACTTTCCTATATCTATTATTCTTGATGTCCCATGACTTTGAAGAAATAGCTAGATTTTATGTGTTTCTCTTTTCAACCTTTAATTTAAATTTTTTTTAAAAGCTTCAGTTTTCTAAATAGCAATGTTTTATTTACTGTCCTTTTAATTCCCTCTTTGTTTATACTTTTTAGGGGTTACTATAATGAAAGACAGAGATACAAGGAAGAGTAAAGGGCTTGCATTTGTATTATTTTTGGATAGATAAAGACTGCACAAGGGCTGGGGATTTGGCTTAGTGGTTCTGCTGCCTACCTTGCAAGCACAAGGGCCGGAGTTCCATCCCCGGTACAAAAAAAAAAAGACTGCACAAAACTGCACCAGAGCCATAAACAACAAACAGATAAGCCATTCATTTGCATCTTTTTTTGTACCGGGGATCAAATGGTATCAGGGAATCAAACTTGTCCTTGCAAGGCAGGCAGTAAAACCAATAAGCTAAATCCATGGCCCAGTGCATCAGTTCTTTTTAAATCCCAAAAGCCTTTGCACTCATTCAGTACAAAAAGTGTCCAAACACATGAGCTGGTCAACCTACAGGAGCATGGTGAATATCATTAGATTCAGAGAATACCAAACTTATTTCAGTGTTGTACTGGCTTCTCAAAACTGGCAAAATGTAAGAAAGAAAAGAAGTACAGAATAGATTTTTATCAGACCTAAGTAGGAAAATTGCTAAATTAACGTGCCTGGAAATGGAATTGAAGTTTTACAGGAATAGGATTGAATTACTAGTGAAATACTACTGAGATTCCAGTGAAATACAACCTTCTACATTTACATTTTTCTCTGGTTTAGTTGTTTGGTAGAGTGATAAAGGCAAGCATTGCTATTGACAATGGGAGAGCAGCTGAATTCATCCGAAGGCGAAACTACTTTGATAAATCCAAGTGTTATGAATGTGGGGTGAGTACACCTGAAGCTTCATGAAATCTTCTGCACATTTGTTTCCTTGAAGGTGTTTTCCACATCAGTCTTTTATTGGTGCCCACCAGAACTTCAGACAGGCTGTAACCAGGTGACAAAAGTTGCTTTACTTAGACTCTCATCTAAGTAAAGCTTAACTGAAAGGTATTTATGAAACGCAGTGTTGCATGCTTGCAATCCCAGCTTCATGGGAGGATGAGGCAGGAGAATTGCAAGTTTGATGCCAGCCTACAGAACTTAGCAAGATCCTGTCTCAAAAGTAAAAGGTGGGAGTGTAGCTCAGTAGTAAAGACTCCTGGTGTTCAATCCCTAGTACCAGAAGGTGTGGGGTGGGGAGAGTTTCTGTTATGCTACCTGTTTCTGTAACATTTGGGCAGTGGCCAACATCACAGCTCAGCACCATTATCATCTGTCCCATTTCTCTGAGATACACTATGAGTTGAATTTTTGTTGTTGACATGCATTTTCACTATGTTCCCCTGGCAGATCTCAAACTCAGGGGGGCTCAAGTGATCCTCCTGCCTCAGGCTCCCAAGCTAGTGGGATTACAAGCATGACGTAGCAACTGGATGGGAAATGCATCTCTAAACACATTCTCTCTACATTTCAATTAAGGATAACTAACAACACATATATTCACATATGTCCCATGTATACAAAGTGGGTTATGGTCTGTTTGCCACTTTGTCAAATATAAAGGTTTCCTGATTTTGGGTTTTTCTTTGTTTTTTCTTTGCTTGTTTTTTGCAGTACTGGGGAATGAACCCAGAGCCTCCACAATGAGCTACTACATCTCCAAGCCTTTTTTTCTTTTCATTTGGGGTCTCACTAAGATTCCATACTGGGCTCAAATTTAAAAGCCTACCTCAGCCTCCTAAAGTGCTGGAATTACATCCAAGTGCCATTACCCACACACAACTATAACAAATTATTTTTCAGTGTATTTTAGTGAGGTAATATACTCAGAGTTACAGTGTAATTCATCTCTGTCAGATACAATTATTATATAAACTACAATTATGATTTTAAATATTCAACCACATTGAAAAAAGAGACAAGGGCTAGGGATTTAGCACAACTGCACTGTACCTACCTCGCAAGCACAAGGTCCTCAGTTCGATCCCCTCAGTACCACCAAAAAATCAAAAAAGGAAAGATGGCAGAGAATATAAGCTCACTACTCTTATATAGTATGTGCAAGGCCCTGGGTTTAATCCTTAGCAAAACACACAAGGAAAGGTAAATATTAGTAATATACTAATATTAGTAATATACTAATGTTTTTTTACCTAACCCAATATATGTCAAAAACAATATCCAATAGCCAGGTATAATCCCAGGACTCTAGGACGCTGAGACAGAAGGATTTCATGTTGAAGCCCAGCCTGAGCAATTTAGAAACTTATTAAAATCCTCTCTCAAAATAAAAGGATTATGGATATAGATCAGTGTGGAGGCCCTGGATTCAGTCCCAAGTACCACCAAAACAAACAAACAAAAAACTGTGATAACCAGTACCTTCTAAATTAATATACACAGGGCTTTTTGGTAGTGTTTTTAGACAGTGTCTAACTATGTATATCACACTGCCTTGAATTCACTTGTAGCTCAAGCTGTCGATGAACTCTAAGCAATCCTCTGGCCTTAGCCCCCGCCAAATTCTGGGATTGCAGCTGTGCGCAACCAAGCCCAACTGCTCTCTAATTATTGGGACTCATTATATCACAGACTCTTCGTGCTAAAAGTTTATCATTAATTCATTTTGTTTATCCCCACTTTGAGAATACTCCTTTTTAAATTCTAAAAGCTTGTAGTTACAGAATACCGGGTAAGTTAATAACAATAATAAATACAGCATCTTTCCTCTTCAATGCTCAACAAAAGGAAAGTGGACACTTAAATTATGCCTGTCCGAAAAATATGCTTGGAGAACGTGAGCCTCCAAAGAAGAAAGAAAAAAAGAAGAAAAAGAAAATCGCCGAACCAGAAGAAATGTGAGTAATCCGCCCTCGCTGGGTACCTTAGGGTCAGCTTCTGTCTTTAATGCTGCCTGATTACATTCTGCTGTTTCTCCTCCAATGCGGTAGGGAGGACGTAGCAGAAAGCGAAGACGAAGGGGAAGACCCCGCTCTGGACAGTCTCAGCCAAGCCATCGCGTCCCAGGTACCAAGTTGTTTGCATTTGCGGGGCTGGGACTCAAGCCCAAGGCCTCTTTTGTGCTAGGGAAGTGCTGACCTTTTCTTTCTTCCCTTTTTTTTGTTTTTGTTTTTGTTTTTTTTCCTTTCTTTTTGTAGTGCTTGGGATGAGTACCACAGTAAAGTGTTCTTTTGTAAGATCCTGTATGGTAGTTGCCTTAGATTGAAGTTTTATAAATTTTCAGTCTCGTGGCAACTTCTGTTCTCCCACTTCATTAAAAGTCTGAGAAGACAGGCTGTCTCTCTAAGGCCTTGGTGTGTGAAACGTCGCCATCATCTCCCTGTGTAGCCAGGATGGCTTGAATTCAGTGATCCTCCTGCATCAGCCTCCCAGGTGCCGGGATTACACACATGCACCAGCACACCCAGCCAGGGCAGTATGAGGGACTGAACACAGGGGCTACACTCAACAAGCTACGCCCCCACCCCTTACCTGTTTTCATTATAGAATTGAGCAGAACGGTTTGACTGAATTGAGTTTGGTCCAACCAAAAACATTTTCTAGAAAGTGCCTAGGATGGGGATGTAGCTCAGCGTTAAGACCTTCCCTAGCATTCGTGAGGTCCTGGTTTGGTCCCAGCCCATCAAAGAGTAAAAATAGTGCTACACACCTGTAACCCTAGCGGTGAAGGAGACTGAGGCAGGAGGACTGCAAGTTCAAGTCCACCACCTGGGCAATTTAGCGAGACCTTCTCTCAAAATGCAAAATGAAGAGGGCTGGTGACGTAGCTCAGTGGTAGAGTGCCCTTGGGTTCAGTCCCCAGTATGGCAAAACTAATAGCAGTGATAGTAACAGTAATCATCATAACAAAGTGCTCAGGACAGCCAGGCACGGGGATGCGTGCCTATAATCCCAGCTGCTAAGGAGGGTGGAGCAGGAGGGTCTCAAATTGAACCAGACTCAGTCTCAAAATTTAAAAAGTAAGTGCCAGGCATGGTGGCACAGGTCTGTAATCCCAGTACACCCAGGAGGCTGAGGCAAGAGGACAGCCACAAGGTCAACGACAGTATACTGAGTTCAAAGCCAAACTTAACTCAAAGCAAGACCCAATCTCCAAAACAAAACAAAAAACATGGGAGAATAGTTCCTGTAACCCTGGGCTCATCCCCATTTCTGCAAGCAGGCAAACGTTACCTGGGGTGATTTTGAGCAGTGCAGTGCTGGGGACCAAGCATGGTCGTGGGGAGGATGTCTTGTTGTCTGCCTGGCCTAGGAGGGTGGGAAGCCTTGGTGTTCGTGTTGACTTCACCATGCAGGAATTAATGTACCCTAAATAAAACCTTGCTTTGGTTTGGTTTTCTGAATCCCTTTCCAGCAAGCCAAGATCGAAGAACAGAGCAAATGGAAGCCCAGTGTGGGGGACCCCTCAACGTCAGAGGATTCACGGTGCCCGAGGATAAAGAAGACCACATACTTTAGTGATGAGGAAGAGTTTAGTGATTAGAGTAGTATCATGTAATGTCTGGAAAACAAAAACCATCTGCAGTACAAATTATTTGCATATAAGAGCACTTAGGACCAGATAGTATTTTTTACCATAAAACAGTGCTTAGAAGATGAAAAATAATTTTTTAATATATCATGTTTCAAGCTGGGTACAGTGACCTACTCCTGTAATTCCAGCACTCTGGGAGGCTGAGGCAGGAGGACTTAAAGTTCAAGCCCAGCCTGGGAAACTTAGCCAGACCCTGTCTTGAAATAAAAGATAATTTTAAAAGTTACATTGAGAATGTAGCTCAGTGTGAAGGCCTACGGTTCGATTCCCCATACAGAAAAAAGATATTTCTACCTTGTGTTGACATACTATAGACTTAACATCTCTAATCAAAACTCCAGAATACTCAAGTGGAAAATTCCACACCATGCAACTATGATTCACAGGCAATATGAAAACTGTATCCAGTTTGTCTTCCAGTTATGTAGAGAAGGCATTTACGAAGTACAAGTGAAACTCATACTTAGACTGAGGTTCCATCCAGAAAATGTCACATTCTGTGTATATGCCCATATTCCAAAATACTTCTGGTGCCTATTTTTTTGTTGGTTTGGTTATGAGACAGGGTCTTCCTCTGTAGTTCAGGCTGGCCTTGAACTCAGTATGTAGTAGCCCAGGCTGGCCGCAAACGTAAGGCAATCCTGCTGCTTCAGCCTCCAAAGTTCTGGGATTAGAAAGAGAGCACCACTGCACTTGGCTGGTCCCAAATATTTGGGATAAGGGGCACTCTGTACTAAAATTTGGGATTTGTGAGTAGCAATCAAACTTGGAAATAACTAATTTTAATAAAAACAACAAAACTACAATGGTAATGCTATTTTTATCCCATAAAAAGGGGTATTAAACAGATTTGAAAACTGTCCTGTCAACGCTTTAGTCATGTCTCAGTTTTACAGGTAAAAAACTTCATATGAACTGAAAAAATATAGGGCTTAAAAAGATGTGGTCTTACAATATGGGTGCTTCTTCATCTTCTTTTAGCTTTATCCCAGTCTACATGTATATAAGTTAAAAATATCCATAAAATAGCCAGAGTGGGGGTGCGTACCTGTAATCCCAGCACTGGGAGGCTGAGACAGGAGGGTGCCATAAATTCCAGATGAGCTTGGCCTACACATAGTTCAAGGACCAGCCTGAATTACAAAGCAAAACCCTGACTCAAGAAAAGAAAAAAAAAAAGGCTTAAAGCCAAATGGGTCATACCTATCTATTTTGCGTGTAACACCAAATTCTGCTCCCAGAAACAACCAGTTTCCACTGCTGGTTTATATATATATATATGACACTGCTGGTATATATATATATATGCAATGCAAAAAAATGCCTAAATTTCTGTCCATTGATATAAAAGGGTAAAGGAGGATTTTTGTTTTGGTTTGGTTTTTGGTACCAGGGATCAAACTCAGGTCCTTGCACTTGGCGAGGTAGGGGGTAGAAAA
>NW_022900927.1:11726202-11726649 GCF_012274545.1 Fukomys damarensis
ATGAGTCCTTTGTGTGGATGGGCAAAGTGGAAAGGCCCAGGCAAGGACACCTGCTCACTTCCCTTCTGGGTCAGGAAGCAGCGCTCACAGGGATGAACTGTGACCATCCACTGAACACAGATCAACCAGAAACACAGGAAGCAGAAGTAAGACAAAGGCCCAGATCCCAGAGATCAATGTGGGAGAAGAAACTTGTAGATCAGACAAAACACACACACAGGTATTACGCACAGGTATCCACGCACAAAACACATGCACAGATGTTACACAAAGGGGATGCGTCTGCTGGGCTGGACTGCAGTCTGTGGGGTCTGCACCCTCACCCACCAGAAAGCCACATGGAGAATTTCTCAGGCAGGTGGGGTGCTGTAGACCTGGCCTCCCAGGATAGACTGTGGTGCACGACCCTGCCCCACCATCTGCTCCCCAACACTAAGGAGTCTGCAG
>NW_022900927.1:11727043-11740930 GCF_012274545.1 Fukomys damarensis
CCCCAGCACCAAATAAATAAATAAATAAATAAATAAATAAATAAATAAATAAATAATAAAGCTGTTTTTTTTTTTAAATTTTGTGGACAAAAAAGTGGAAGCAAGGCAAGGGCTGGGTAAGAGCCTGTCTTATTGTGGATCACTGCTCTATCAGAGGTCCCCACACAAGCCCGTGGGCTATACAGAGGAGCAAAGAGGACTGTGACTTGAGGGATGGAAGATGGCAGCGTCTGGGACAAAGACACTCTTCAGAAAATATGGAGGGATTTGTCTTTCTTTTTATTCCCCACCCTTTCACCTACATTTTTCTCTTTTCACCTCTATTTAGAAATTTTTTTTTTCTTTTGGTGGAGTTTGGAGTTTTACCACCCATTTTCTTGTTCCCCATTTTAAGTATTACATTGTTTTAAGTATATTTTATATCTTGAAATAGGTCCCCCCTTTTTTCTCATTTTTCTGCTTTCAACTTGTTTCCTTAATATTTTCCCCTCTAGTTTAAGCTCTATTCCTTATTATTTATCCTTTTCCTAGTTGTTTTTTTTCTGTTACTGCTATCTACTACTACTTTATTTTACTGCTTACTATGATCTTTTGTGTCGCTCTTACTGTAGGGATAGAAACCTATAGATAGGTAGGCAGAAAAAAAAGAGGGACACCCCATCCCCAAGGAGTTTAGACAGACTTCACCACCTGTGAAGAACTGACAGCTTGTGGTCCTTCACACCTTCTCTGTATGCTGTCCCCTGCAAAGCTCAGTTTGCAAAAGTTAAAGAAAAAGGAAACCTGACCCTAACATGTGAAAAGCCCCCAAAGACCCTTCCCCATCCTCCCTAGTAATAAGCCAATTGAATAATCAAGTAGGGGCACCCTCAACCCAGAGACAGGATAGGCCCCAACTACTGTAAAGTCAATACCTCGAGCCCTGCTTCAACCGTGGCTCCGTTTTAGGCACCCCTGCCTGTCTGTCTAACAGTAAGCAGCTGTACTTTTGTCTGCTTGCTGAATTAAAATATAAACTTTGCTCTACACTTTCAATCTCTATCTGATTCTTCCAGCCTTCTGCATCACGGGAGAGTCAGGCCTGGGACCATGAAGACTCTCTGCCGGTCTTCACCCTTGACATTACCACCTGCTTCCTATCTTCCATTGCTTAATTTTTCAAAATCGAATATTTTCTTGCTTTTTTCCTGAGGTTCCCAGGCACACTGTTTATCCTTACTGCCATAACCATTTACACTTATGAATCTGTAGATGGCTATGTGTATCTTACTGAGGTTGAACACTATTCTATTCTGAATTTAGTAAAATTGCTCTGTTGAGTAGATAGCTACCATATATAAATGTATGATTTGTCTTAAAATTAGTACTGTCACTACAGCGCTTCCTATGGTTAAAGGTGGTACAGTGTTAATGATTGTAATTTGCCATTATCCTGTCTGTATTTGCTGCTATTGTTGTTGCTCATTTTGCTACTTTAAGCATAGTTGTTGCAATGAATTAAGTGCCTCTGCTGGCTGGGTGTAGTGGCCAACACCTGTGATCCCAGCACTTAGGAGGCTGAGGTAAGAGGATCTTAAGGAGTTAGAAGCCAGCCTGGGATACACAGTGAGTTCAGGGCCAGCCTGATCTACAAGGTGAGACCCTGTCTCAAAAAAGAAGACCTCTGTATCTAGGGATCATAAACAAAAATAGTCTAATACCAAAGCACTGGACATAGAACCAAATATGCTGTAACATTCCTAATAAATGGGACTGGTTGATCCTGGGACAGACCTAAAGGCCAATAGGTAGTGCCTAGAGGACATTTCTGAGAAGTAGACATTACCCAGAGGTCTCTCTATACTAGCAATAAAGCTACCCACCATAAGCAATCTGCAATCCTCCACAAAGAAAATGAGAGAGAGAGAGAGAGACAGAGACAGAGACAGAGAGCACATAACCAAAATGCCCCCCAAAAGCTCCTAACTCCCCATGGCAAACTTAGTGGGCATTGAAGGGGAAGACATCAAAGCCCTGCAATTGAAATACCTTCAATGGTAGTGGTGGAAATAACGAGAAACAGATCGATAAGGAGCTCAGCAAATTCAAAGCAAAGATAATTGCACAGATAATTAAAGAGGTAATGACCTCAATAAAATGAATGAGTAGGGCCGGGACTTAGCTCAGTGGCTCTGTAGGCGCCTTGAAAGCACAAGGTCCTGAGTTCAATCCTGTACTGAACATGTGAAACATAGAATATTAAGACCCCATAAAAACAGAGTGAAACTTAGTGAAGCTGTCTCTCAAGAGTTTGCTGTGACGTTTGCTGTGACATTTTCCCTGAGACAGCTGTGTGTTAAGATAGATAAGAGTTTGCTGTGACGTGTGTGGAATTCCCCTGAAACATCTGCTGTGACAGCTGATGGAATGTTTGCAGTGATTAAGGTTTGAAGTGATGTAATGAAGAGTGTTAAGGCGTTAACCTAGATAGAACATATGGTTGTATTAGATAGAGATAAGTTAAGGTATAAAAGGAGAAGACTACGACCAAGAAAATGTCCATCTTGACGACCCCGTCAAGATGACCGTCTGACGCTCTGCCCGAGACGCAGACACGCAGTTCCAGATCCTGACTGCTGAGCCAGAGATGCTGTTCTGCTGAGACGAGAAGCGTCCACCATCGATACCGAAGTCGCGGCTCGACCCTGCGACGCCAAGAGCCAGACTACAACCATCAGGTCGTATGCCCCGAAACAGCATGATAGGGCTTATGATTGTTCTCCTAAAGCTATTATGGGCAGCTTATGCTCGTGCTTGTGTGTAACTAGCGATCCAATAATAAATGAGATTATTCTCGAGAAACCACTTGCAGTCGTCTCTCTTGCGTGGGATCCCGAGTCATTATTCGGTGCTCGCGACAAATCCCCAATACCAAAATAAGTAAATAAATAGATAGATAGATATACTAATAAGAAAATAGAACAGCTGAATAAAGACATGCAAACCATGAATAACAAACATAGAAAAGAGCTGGAGTACAAAAAAACAGACTCGGGAAGAAATCCAAAAAACAACAAAAGCAAAGAAATCCAAACCAGGCCCATATCTGTAATCCCAGCATTTGAGGCTGAGGCAAAAAGACTGACAAGAGATTAGGCCATCCTGAGCTACATTACATAGTGAGATCCGGTCTTTAAAAAATTTTTTTTAAATTCAGGATATTAACCTCTTACCAGTCCAATTATTTAAATACACTTGAGCAAACAATTGTGTATTTTTATTAATTTTATCATGAGAGTATACTCGGAAGTATAAAAACAACAATTTTATCAAATTATTCAATACATGGAACAGATTAGAACATGCAGAAACAATTCCAGGCACACTCATCCACCTCATCTTTAACCAAAAAGCCAACCATCCTTACTGGAGGAAAGATAGCCTCTTTAATAAATAGTGTTGGAAAAACTGGATTTCAACTTGCCAAAGATTAAAACTAAGACCTTATCTTTCACCATGCACTAAACTAAAGTCCAAGTGGATTAAAGATCTAAGTAGTAAAACAGAATCACTAAACTTACTGGAAAGTAAATTAGGTAGAACTCCCGAAGACATTGGCATAGGAGAAGACTTTATGAACAAATCCTCAGCAGCACAAGAACTTGCACAAAGTATCAACAACTGGGATCTAATTGTATTAAAAAGTTTTTGCAGTGCAAGAGAAATCACCAAAAGAGCTAAGAGACAACCTACAATGCAACGTTGGGAAAAAATTTTTACCAACTACTCAAATGACTACTATTTAGAATATATAAAGAACTCAAAAAAAATCAGACTCCCCCAAATACAAAGACCCGATTCAAAAATAGGCATCTGAAATGAAGACATTTCTCAGAAAAAGAAATAAAAGCAGCAAATAAATATATGCAAAAATTCTCAACATCACTGGTCATTTGAGATGCAGATGAGAACAACTCTATTTTAAAAAAAGAAAAGAGAAAGAAAACAAATTTATTCAATACAAGAATTGATGGTGGCCAGGAATTTAGCTCAGTGGTTCTGATAGGAAAAACTTTTATACAAAGCAAAAACCTATAAAGTGTTACAATGTAAAGTGGCTTCTGCGGTCTCTAACAGCAATTTGTTTTGTTTAGCTCAAAACTAATAGGCACCAAAGGCACTAATTGCTGAGTGAGGCATTTGGTCTTACCCTGAGATAACAGGGCACAGCAAGGTCTTGAGCTCCGATGAGACTGGAGCCACATGATCATAAAACTGTCTAAATGAAAGAACCCATTGCTAACATCTGCTCCCCTGACCCTGAACACCCCCCTTCCTATGGACTAAAACAGACAACTAGGCAAATCTTAAAGGTAAACTCCCCAACAGCAAAGAACTGTTATGACTGGGTTGAAAAGGTTAACTAATTCTGTAACCATGATTTGAACTGTGAGAATGAAATGTAACCACCCAAATGAAGTCGAAGGCTGAGAAACCCTATAAAAGATGGAGATGTAACCCAGTGCATCATCAATCCAGGCACGGCTTATGTGTGATCAACTCTTATCGATAAGTAAATGTTATTTTACTTCCATTCTGCTGCCTCTCTGTGTGTCACTTACTGCTTCCTCCCCTAACATTTGGTGTGTTGGCCTGGAAGGAAGGGGCTAACACAGCCCGTGTTGGGCCTTGACCCGAGTCCGGCCGGAGGAAGTGGCTGTCCGCCTCCTTGGAAGGGAAGAGACATGCCCCTGGGATTTCCTGGGTTCCCTTTCTAGGACTCGGAGGCTAGCTCACTGGTAGTGGATTGCTCGAACCCAGAGCAGAGACAGCAGAAGGAAGGTGAATGAGTGAAATCATCTGTTTGAAAGGTGAGATTCCCTGGGTTGCTCCCTAGTTTGTTTTGCTTTGCTTTGGTTCTTAATTGAATGTTTGGGCAGATTACAGACCGGAGGCCTGATTACCCTCCTTTCTCTGCCATTTGTGAGAATTTATATCCTCAATTTGGGCAAAATATAGAGTGCTGGTTTAATCACGCCCCCACTCTTTGCCACCTGTGAGAGTTTTGTTTGTATACTCTCAATTCGTTATTGTATTGTTCTTTGTTAGGGGCCCCCGGTGTTAACTTCTTGTGTGACTGTGTGTGTGAAAGAGACTCGGTTAGGAGAGTGAGTGGAATGAGCTACAAAAGCCATCGGTAGCCTCGTCTGTGCACCAAAAGAAAGGGAGGGGGTGCTTGTGCTTAAAGAGCCCTCCTGGTGTTGCGGAGCTTGTGTGGGTCAGTCCTGCGAGTTTGTGGTCACACTTAAAAAGGATGAAATGGAAACTCTTGCGATGAGAAACTCTCCATAGTTTGAAAAGGCCTGAAAGAGCTGGGAAGCTCACAGCCAGGCTGACGAGCAAATGAGGCCATTTTCTGGAACAGCACCCTACCCTTGTCTTGAGTCACTGGACAAGGGAATATCTAATGGTCATGGAGAATGCTAATACTAAACCAACTGTTTTTAAGTGCATGATTCAGAATTTTGATAAAGGTTTTGTGGGGGACTATGGGATAAAAGTTCAACCAAAGATGCTTAAGAAACTTTGTGAGTTGCTGTGGCCTCAGCTAAGCCAGACATAGCCCCCAGAAAAAGCTCTAGACAAAAGAAAAGTTATCTCCCTTTGTTTTTAACTGAGACTCTGACAATTTGGAGCCTTGTGTGTTCTGTTTTGGGACCTGAACAACACAGCCTAGGAGCTGCTCAAGCTTCTGCTCTGCAGTAATCAGCTGCTGATAAGAACTATTTAGTTTTGGTCTTAGAACAACTGCTTGCCAAATCTGCTGTTTTTCAAGCGGTGAACTTGCCTCTCAGAAAATGTGACATCGGGACCAGGGATTTAGCTCAGTGGTTCCACCGCCTACCTCGCAAGCACAAGGACCCGAGTTTGATCCCCGGTACAAAAAAAAAGAAAAGAAAATGTGACATCATTGCAGGCAAATCCCAGTGTTTCCCCTTTGGAAGAGGTTGAGCTGCCTCCCCCTCCACTTGAGTTACTAAAATTGAAGGTGTAGAGGAGGTGGGGGCAAAAACAGAATTGTTTAGCTTTATTGCACTGGAGGGTGCAGATGGGAAAGCATGCTTAGACTCAGAGAATATGGAACAGGGCTTGCACTCAGATTAGAAAGAACTAAAATGAGAAAATAAATCTTTGATGGATTGAAAACAGGTTTAAAACAAAAGCTCTGAAAAACATAAAGCAAAGTAGAAAAAAAAACACTGCAGGCCTTAAGAGCCCCAAGGCCAGCACTGTGTTATCAGCCTGATGCTGCCTGCAAAGGTCTGAAATCTAAAAGAAAGCCAGAGCAACTGCAAACTGCTCTCTACTAAACACCAAGAGATTTTACAAGGAAAATCAAGTTAGAAATTTTAACTATTTGATAAATGTATCTTTCTTTTAATTTGAATTATGTTTAATTGGTTTGCTTAAAACACTTCTTGTGCATTGCAAATTTTTGAATTGTGATCATAGTGTTAACTTTCTCTTTTCTATATTTTGTTGATAAAAACTCAAGGTTAATACTGTTCTATAGGCAGCCAGTCAAATTTTAAGATGTAACAATCTGAGAACTGAAAAAAGGACACTTTAAGATTTTAACAGCTGCAGTTTGTTATAGAAGGTTAATAGTAAATGAGACAGAGAAAAATATTAGGAAAGAGTTATATTTTTGACATGAAAGGTTTTTGTATGTTTGTCTTGTTGAAAAGAGGTAAAGAAAGACATACAAGACCACAAGGCCTAAGTATGTAAAAAAAAAAAAAAAGGTGTGAGGAAAAGGTTTAACAAGAAAATATGTATGCTTGCTTGTTGGTTTCATTTGTTATAAAAGGTTTACATTTACAGTCATAAAGACCTTTCATTCCTTTTGATTCTAATTCTACAAGAGATCTCGGTTGACCTGCAAAGGTTTTGACTAGTTGTAACTAAAAGAGATTTTATAATTCAATTGGCCAAATGCATTCAAGTGCACTCTAGTTTCATAAATTGTCATGTTTGTCTATGTCTGTCCAATTGTTTGAAAAGTGTTTGTCCAATTATATTTTTTATTGAAATGATGTTAAGGATACAAATAATTCATTAATATCTACAACCTGGTTTTATAAGTTAAAATTTGTCAAGATAATTTAATATAAACTCTTAGGTCTGGCTAGACTCCTGTCAATGGCAAAAAGGACAGCTGCTCAGAAAAATTTATTCTGGTCTTTATTCACTAAGTGGAGCCCAAAAGTTTTCATGGCCTTCTGAGAAGATATACCCCCCCAATAAACATCGCTAAATATGTTGTTATAAAATGTTTATATTGGTTATCATCAAAGGGTTGGATTCTAAAAATGCTATTATGATATGTTTATAATGGTCATTTTCAAAATATGTTATGTTCCGTGGAAAAAGTTATTAAGAGATTTTATTGAAAAAGTGCTCTTGATATCAAATTAGACCAAAGGGCATAAAGTTTTACATATAATTATGATTGTTACTTTTCTGATGTATTAAATAAATAGAAACTTCACAGGGTATTAAGAAACTATTAATGCTGCTTCAAGAGGTAGGATATAAAGTTTCATGCAAAAGGCTCAAATTTGTGCACAGCAAGTCAGATATTTAAGATTCCAAGTTTCCTAAGAAATATGCTGCTTGGGAGATAAAAGGACAAAAGCAGCTGAGAGAATTTTTGGGTGACAACAGGTTTTTGCAGAATCTGGATCCCAGGGTTCGCAGAAAAGGCTAAAACTAACTCTCTGTTGCCCCAGATGTGACCCAGCCCTTTAATGAAAAAAATCATACTGCTTTAAGGGTGCTCACTCAAACAGTAGGCCCATAAAATCAGCCAGTAACGTATTTATCTAAGAATCTGGATCCAGTTGCAAGGGGATGGCCTCCCTGTTTAGGAGCTCTGGAGGCTGCTGTTATGCTAATCAAGGAGGCCTACAAGTTGACTTTGGGGCAAGAACTCACTATTCAGGTGCCTCATGCCATTCTGGAGTTGCTAAACAATAGAGGACACCAGTGGCTCTCAAATAACAGAGTCACAGAATGCTAGGCCCTCATCTGTGAGAATCCCCACCTACATTTTGTTCCACTTAAAACCTTGGATCCTGATACTTTTTGCTGTCGGAACCTGGCCCCCCTTACCACGACTGCCTCAGGGTCACCAACGAGTTGTTCTCCAGTCATCCAGATCTACAAAAACACCCACTGCCTGATGCTGATTTTGTCCTGTTCAAGGATGGAAACAGCTTCATGGAAAATGGTGTACGCTATGCTGGCTATGCAGAGATGACTCAAGATGAAATGGTCCAAGTGGGACCCCTTCCCACCAGATGGTCAGCTCAGTGACTGGAGCTAGGGACACTCATACACAGGCTCTCCGATGGGCAAAAGGAAAGAGGGTAAATGTTTATACAGATTCTTGTTTACCACTTTACATATCTAAATATATCCACTTGCACAGTCTATAAAAGTGTGGTCTTCTCACAGCAGAGGGCAAACTTATTAAAAATAAACAGGCAGCCGGGTGTGGTGGTGCATGCCTGTAATCTCAGCACTCAGGAGGCTGAGGCAGGAGGATTGCTGTGAGTTCGAGACCAGCATGGGCTACACAGGGAGTTGCAGGTCAGTCTCAGCTGCATAGTGAGACTGTTTTCAAAAAACAAAAAATAAATAAATAAATAAATAAACAGGAGTTAGTACAGTTGTTGGTAATGTGGGAATCTGACAAAGTAACATTGCTCTGAACACCAAGAACAAAAAGATGCAATAGCAAATGGAAATGCTAAGGTAGACATATAAGCCAAAAGGACAACTAAACAGAAACTTTAGATGATTATACCCACCCCTTGTAAAGGTTATAAATATGTGTTGGTATGGGTTTGTACTTATTCTGGATGGCCTGAGGCCTTCTCTATAAAAAAAGACAGGGCTTCACAGGTATACAATATATTATTAAAAGAGATAATTTCAAGGTTTTGTCTGCCTCTCTCCATAGGCAGTGACAATGGGCTAGCATTTGTAGCAGTTTGTACTGGACCTAGCTAAACTGATATATGTAAAATGGTACTTACATACTGCTTATTGGCCTCAGAGTTCTGGTAAGGTTAAAAAAAAAATCATACCATTAAGGAAATATTAACTAAATATTGTCAGACAACACCAGGGTTATGGGTTGATCTGCTCTCTTTGGCCTTCTTTAAAATAAGAAATATCCCAAGTCGTACTGGATTCTCCCCATATGAGGTCTTGTTTGGAAGGCCACCCTGTATCTTAAGAGACTTTATGGAAAACTCATCTCAATTGGGCTCATCCAGTATGGAATTGCAGCTGTTAAAATTGGGCAAAGTGTTCCAAAATATTCTAGGATAAATTAAAATTAAAGAGGGCCTTCCTGGGCCCAGCATTTAGCTCAGTGGTTGTGGTGCCTGCTTTGCAAGGGCAGGGACCTGAGTTTGATCCCTGGTACCAAAACAAACAAACAACAAAAGAGGGCCTTCTTGTGCTAACTCCTGCCGATCTGATAAAACTGGGGGCCAAATTCATGCTAAAATTTTTTTTAAAAGACCCCTTTTCAACCTGTATAAAAAGGACCATATGAGGCACTTCTAGTTACTCCCACAACTGTCAAGGTGACTGAAGTCCAACCATGGATTCATCACTCTAGAGTGAAGTGACTGAGAACTCCATAGACTGCAGCTCCAGGAGACAGCGAACTCAAGGCCCTGCTCTAACCACACCAGGAACTAGTGAGTCCATGAGTCCACACACGGCTGAAAAATAAGGACTGTAATCAAAATATTATGGACTCTTTTATTGTGTCAAATTGTTCTGAGCTATTTTGTTTTTGAATTAAGAGTTTATAAGCCTAAAGATGCTGTTTGATAAAAATATGTGACCTTTAAAACTGTTAAATGGAAATGGGAGGGACATCCTCTCATGCTCCTTTTGATGCCTATCCCAAAGAACTTTTTAAAAACCCTGGTACCACACTCGACTGTGGGGAATATACATAAAAAGATGCACTGGGTCAGATAAAGCTCAAATGTGGTTAAACAGTTCTGTTGTAACCCAAAAGTACTGGCAATTGTGATTACCTGTAAACAGGGACAATGTAAAATGTATAAAATTGTATATAGCTTGGCCTTGAGGAACAAACTAACAATAGAAAATAATTTTTTAATGTTTTTATTGGGTATCAGTCAACTGCTAGACATGGGACTCCAAAGTTAAAAAGATGGATTCTGCAGATTAAAAAGGTTTGGAAGGACCCCCTTCCAGAAACAGGAAAAACTCCAGCACTGCAGGAAATACAGAATATTTTAAAAGGGCATCCAAAATTATACAGAAATTGATATAGATATGCTAGATTTGGTTGATGGTACTCATTCACTGCTGCTATAGACAGACCAGAAATTAGCCTGTTGCTGGATTTGTGCACCACTCACTGTGATGACTTATCAAGCAACTGGCATTATGAATGGCCTGCCCTTAGAGCCAGTAAAGCTTACTATGTATCCTCTGCTCAACTACACATTAGATGTAATTAAAAATGTGACTTGCTTTCTTGGTATCCAAATTTCACACAATGTCTCAGCTGTATGCACTGATATTGTTGATTTGTCTTCTACCACTGGTAATTTACTCTGCCCCAAATGGTACTTTCTCTGTGGAAATGGTGTTTTTAAGGTAATTTCAAAGTGTTCTACTGGTTTATGTGCTCTGGGGATCCTAATTCCCAATTTGTCTGTCTATACTCCTTCAGTTATGAAAAAGATGCCTTTACAAATTGCTACAACAAATGGTTTGGTAAGAGAAAAGGGACCCAATTGTCCTCACCATATTCACAGGATTGATTATAACAGGGAGCCTCACTCTTAAGTGGTACAGCTCTCAGGTTAGAACAACAACACTTTGTGGCTTTGGGACAGAAGATTAAAAAGACTTAAAAGAAATGCACAATACAATTCAAATTTTAGAAACTCAGTTAGATTCATTAGCTAATACAGTATACAAAATAGAAGAGCCCTTGATTGGCTAACTGTACAAAGAAGAAAAACTTGTCTGTTTTTAGAGAAAAGTGTTGCTACTATGCAAATAAGTCCAGAATAGTTAAAGAATCACTGGATAGATTAAGAGATCATATTGACAGGGAAAACTTTTATAAATAGCAAAAACCTATAAGTGTTACAATGTAAAGTGGCTTCTGCGGTCTCTAACAGCAGTTTGTTTTGTTTAGCTCAAAACTAATAGGCACCAAAGGCACTAATTGCTGAGTGAGGCATTTGGTCTTACCCTGAGATAACAGGGCACAGCAAGGTCTTGAGTTCCGATGAGACTGGAGCCACATGATCATAAAACTGCCTAAATGAAAGAACCCATTGCTAACGTTTGCTCCCCTGACCCTGAACACCCCCCTTCCTATGGACTAAAATAGACAACTAGGCAAATCTTAAAGGTAAACTTCCCAACTGCAAAGAACTGTTATGACTGGGTTGAAAAGGTTAACTATTCTGTAACCATGATTTGAACTGTGAGAATGAAATGTAACCACCCAAATGAAGTCAAGGCTGTGAAACTCTATAAAAGATGGAGATGTAACCCAGTGCATCATCAATCCAGGCACGGCTTATGTGCGATCGATCCTTATTGATAAGTAAATTTATTATTTTACTTCCATTCTGCTGCCCCTCTGTGTCACTTACAGATTCCTTCCATAACAGTATTAGATTGCTAGGTAAAGAGTTTGATACTGAGGACCCAACATTCAATTTTGGCCTTAACTTGTCAGAATGTAGGGCTTGGGTCAGCTCCCTCACAAGACCAATTATTGTTATACTGCTTGTTCTCATGTTTGGTCCCTATATGGCAATATGGATATCAAAACTCATACATCAGAGGATTGAGGCTGCCCAACATCATGAGATGTTGGTTACATGGAAAAATAAAAATTGGCATAAATATAATGAGGGTTTAGGAGTTATCCCCCAAAACAAAGGGAGGAATGTTAGGGAAAACTTTTATAAATAGCAAAAACCTATAAAGTGTTACAATGTAAAGTGGCTTCTGCTGTCTCCAACAGCAGTTTGTTTTATTTATCTCAAAACTAACAGGCACCAAGGCACTAATTGCTGAATGAGGAATTTGGTGTGACACTGAGATAACAGTGCAAGTCAAGGTCTTGAACTCCCAAAGAGACTGAAGCCACATGATTGTGAAAGCGTCAAGATAAAAAGGACCACTGTCAACATTCACTCCCATGACCCTGAACACCCTTATGGGCTAAAATAGATAACTAGTGAATCTTAAAGGTAAACTCCCCAACTGCAAAGAACTATTTTATCTGGGTTGAAAAGGTTAACTATTCTGTGACCATGATTTGAACTGTGAGAATGAAATGTAACCACCCAAATGAAGTCAAGGATGTGAAACCCTATAAAAGGAGGAGTTGTAACCCAGTGCATCGTTGATCCAGGAATGGCTTATGTGTGATTGACCCTTATCGATAAGTAAATTTGTTATTTTACTTCCATTCTGCTGCCTCTCTGTGTCACTTACTGATTCCTTCAGTAACAGTTCTGCTGCCTGTCTTGCAAGCACAAGGTCCTGAGTTCCATCCCCAGTACCAAAAACAAAAAGAATTGATGGGTTGAAATGACACCTGTCCAAGTGACGCTTGAGATAGTCAGTTCATAAACAAATGTGCTGCCCAAGTGACACTCGATAAACTGTTAAATGGTGCAAAACTGTTGAAATTATAGGCAGCAGAATCACTCAATAAGAGGGCAGAATATCTAAAATACAAAACAGGAGAGCAGTGATCAACTAATGAGAGATCCTTAAAGTATCAAAGGATCATGAAAAAGTCCACCCACAGCTGTTAGATGATGCAAAGAATCTAAGATTAATCAGAATGAATGACAAATCAGAATGTAGCCTAAAGGGCATTTAAAAAAAAAAACCTGTTTACAGAATTAATAGCAGAAAACCTTCCAAGCATGGAAAAAGAATTAGAAACAAAGACAAGTAAGGCATACAGAACCCCATATAGGCTATACCAAGATGTAATAGTTAGGTTTCCAGAAATTCAACACAAGAACAGAAAAGAAACAAATCACATATAAATGAAAACCCATCAGAATTATAGGAAACATCTAAACACAAACCCTAAAGTCTCTCCAAGGAAGCTTGGATTAATCTGTTTGAGGACCTAAAAGAAAACAACCCAGATTGATGTATCCCACTAAATTATCTTTCAAAATTGATGAACAATTAAGATAATACTTAATTAATATATAATTAAGATACATGAATGCTTCTGTTTGCAAACAATTCAATTTGCACACAAAAATGTTCAGTAAAATTCTGCTTCTATTCATTTTCAAACTCACATTGAGTGACAAATACCACCAACACTATTATCCTCACACACACAAACACAGCACATTTCTCAGAGGAAGAAGTAGAAAAAGCAAATAAACATATGAAAAAATGTACATCACTGGTCATTCGAGAGATACAAATGAAAACAACACTGAGATTCCACCTCACTCCAGAAAGAATGGCTGCTATCAAGAAATCAACCAATAACAAATGCTTGAGGGGCTGGAGGAAAAAAGGAACCCTTTTTCACTGTGAAAATCAGTGTGGAGATTTCTCAAAGAACTAAAACTAGAGGTTCCTTTTGACCCAGCTATACCTTTTCTTAGTGTCTTCCATAAAGAATTAGATGCATCAGCCGGGCGTGGTGGAGCATGCCTGTAATCCCAGCACTCGGGAGGCTGAGGCAGGAGGATTACTGTGAGTTCAAGACCAGCCTGGGCTACATAGTGAGTTCTCGGTCAGTCTCAACTACATAGTGAGACCCTGTCTCAAACA